>NC_142769.1:37679268-37992601 GCF_988280905.1 Pimephales promelas
GGTGTGTGTGAAAAAAAGAATGGAGAGGCTTGGCCTTATTATGAGTAAGATTAGTCGCTGTGATCTATTTCTATTATTAGAGGGAAAGTGTGTTTTTGCTCTCATTCTCTGAATGAGGTGGTGTGTGTGGATCTTGAGGAAATTGAAAACTATTTTCAAATTTTGGGATTAAGTTGTATATTTAGGCTGCTTTTTTCAGAGTAGTAACTGGCATCCTTTTGCATAATTGGTGGTTATGTGTGTTGTATCTGTTAACACTGGTTAACATCCTCTCCCCAATTTAAAATGAACAGTGAGGATCTTTACACTGCACATCACTCTTATTTAATAATTTGTTATAGACCTATAAATGTATTTTCTTGTTTGATTTGTAATGCTTTTTTACATCTTGACCAGGGGACTACAGATGAAAAATAGCCTTTTGGCTAATTCTGGCTTTTTAACCATGTTTGTTCATGCGTTTTGTGAAATTGCACTGTCCCCTTTTAAATAAACCAATAAAAAAAAAAAAAAATAGAATAATAATTGTTAATCTTATTAATTCAGTTTTTATAAGAAACCCACCTTGATGTTTTTTTCTGTTACAATAATGATTAGCCTATTATTGTTGAATTGACAAATTTGGTTAGTCTCAGCTAGATTTACAGTGCATTGACGATCTAATCGTGTTTGATTATCTAATAATGTGTTTGGCTGGTTTTAATGTGAAATGTGCTCTTTATTGAGGGGAGCAGTAGATAAATGTGTTCTGTTTGGCCAGGAACCATGCCAAGCTGGAATATTTCAAAGGTTGATGCTTTCCGTCGCATTCTTTGCGTGTCTCTCAGTTCTTAAGTTGTCTGTTGCATTTTAAGGTGGACGCGTAGAAGCGTAACATAAAACCAGCTGTTCCTCTTTACGAACCCCGCTTTTTTTTCTCCTCACAAGATGACAGCACATGTAGCGCGAGTAAGAAGTAGCGTAGTGTGTTGAAGAGGAAGGGGTTAACAGAGATCAGCACCGCTTCTGTCTGCAGACTGAAACAGGATGCAGCGAGTGCATTGTCAGCCTGCTGGTGTGAGTGCAAACAGATGAGGAAATGCTGGAGTGGCTACTCCAAAACTGTTACCTTGGAAACCGTTTGCGTCATGATCGCCAGCAATTAGCTTGCAGCTCTTTAGTTTTTCATGCTGGCTGAGCGAGCTGAGCAGCGGTTGCTTAAAGTGTTGAAGTGCCGCTGTTAGCTAGGTTACTAACACACCGGCACTTTTTTTAAAAGTACATCTATAACTTTTATTTAATTTTTCCTTCTTACCTTCTTGTTTTTTTTTTATTGTCTTCGTGTCTCGTTCAGCTTTCCCTCGCAAGTGCAAGCAGTGGTTCCTTTAATACATTACGTGTGATTGACATGATTAACATTGATAAATATTATTAATACAGGGGGAATATTTGAGGACAAGCTGTCCAAGCCAAACTCTTGTCAAATTGTACTCTGGTGGTTCCTCATTTCCCCAGCTTCTTATCTCTCTCTCTCTCTCTCTCTCTCCACAACTGTGTGTGTGCGCACTCTCTCACTCGCCATATCCATGCAATGCTTTTGGTCTACATGTTTTGTGGACATTAATGGAAACAGTTAAAAGATAAGTGGCTTTTCCTGGATGTGTTAAAGCGACAGGTTCACACCTTACCTTAGTGGAAGAGGGGGTTGAAAGTGGACTAGGGGACCCATGGGTCAAAACACGGGACGTCTGGCACACCTCCCCTCTTTATATTAGCCACACAATTGGCACATCTTATTGGTTTTAAGTAGGCCCAGGGATTTTCTGCATGGCTTATCAGGAAAGGTTTATTGCACCATAAGTTTCCCAGACACTCAAACATTTAAGGTGGCCTAGTAGCTCTTAAGTCCACAAGGAGGTTGTTGATCCTTGTATGTATGTCCTGCATTTGAAAAAACTGTTTGTTCATTTGAACGGCTGCGGGGGTCAAACACATGGTCAGGTCTGACGGAGAGGAGGGAATTGCGGGTCGTATGTAGAGTTCATGGGTGAATTACTGAGCTCAGGAAGCCTGTGTCAAATTTGCTTAAAGATCGCGATTGCTTTTGGTCTGAAGTTTCATGACCTGAGAATGAAAGATTTATTTATTATTTTTGTAGTATTTAGTTACACTTCACAATTTAAATTTCACAAATTTATTTAAAAATACTCTAATAAATGAGTTTTATTTTTTTTAAAGTAGGCCTACTATGATGAATACCTTTTTAAATATGTGTTTTATGTGAATTATTCTGTGTAGACAAGAAAATGCGTCTGATTTGAGAGTTTTTGGAAAGCTTTATTATTATTAAACACATAAAGTTGCATATATGTGTGTGTTCATGGAAGCATTAAATTACTGTGGTAATGCATTATGCCATTGAAACACAAGTATCTTAAAAGGGCCGCGCTCTCCTTTTTCCTTCTTTCTTTGACCATCTGTCTCTCTCTCTCTCTCTCTGTTTCTGTCTTATTTGAAAACAGTGTCAGCACTGCTGCTTTTACATCAAAAGACTGTTGCTAGGTGACTGCTGACGTCAGTGGTGGCTACAGAGGAAGGTCTGTGTGTTTAGCTGCTGAGAGCGAACCCCACTGAAAGAGGGCAAAACTATGAAACGCTGTTACTCACTACCCTACAGAAAGCTGAACTCCTGGAAGAACTGACCTAAATATTCCAAATGTTTCCTTTTCTATTAAAAGTTTTTCACTGTGAAAATGTAATGCTGATAAAATGTAGCCCTTTCAGCAAGCCCCCCCTCCCCCCATTCCCCTGTTTTGAGCTTTAGCTGTGATGATGACGTCAGTCGCATTTCACAGGAGGGGAAAAGTCAATCATTAGTGTCAAAAGAAAATCCCTGACTTCGGCGACGGCGTCTCGCCCCCCTCTCGCATAAGCCTCGTCCTGAATTCTCTTGACTTTGTTTATGCTGGTCAGGAAGTACTACTTTTAAACAGATGAAATGGTTAAAAGCAGATGTTTCCAGTGTTTTTACCAGGACTTTTTATTACCTTTTTTTATTACTATTTTGCAGTTTTGCTTTGATCCCGTTTTTTTTTTTTTTTTTTGTCTGACTATGGTTAATTTTAGAGTAAATTTTTTTTTCTACAAAAGTGAAATTTATGAAACTATTAAACTAGGATGGCTATATTTTATATAAAATTTTAAATGATTGATGTAAGTTTACTCTTAAATGTATACTATGTCAAAAGTTTATAAAATAAAATAAAATATATGCCATTTTAATGTCTCTTTGCTTAAAATTACTTTTACTACTTGACATTTAATAAGTTTCTTGCAGGTCTGTCTAGTTACACATTGACATTCTGATTGGTTAATGGCAAAAAATGTCCTATAAGTTAAAAAGTTATAGATGGCTGTAGAAAAACATAATCACAAATGTAAGTAATGAGGCATAAAAGTACTGTCTGTTAAATTGTGTGTGTGTATTTTTTGGGCTTTGTGTACTTGCTCATGTGTGTGTTATGAATGACGTGAGCTGTCATGAGAGATAAGAAGGCCACTCAAGCATGTGGCTTAATGAAGAGTGTGATAGGCGTCTGTGGGAATCACGTGGCCATTAGCAAAGAAGACTCGTTACTTTAGTGAGCTCTTGCACAGACACACACTCTGGTGGTGGTGGTGGTGGTGGCACTACGCTAGATTAAATCAGAATCTTTGCCCACCCAAACGGCCACGTATGACGCACACACAGTTCCCCACCAGGTTAATGAATAGAGGCCTCTAAGAAACAGGCAAGTGAGCTTTGATTGTTGATTGTACTTTTTCCCGAAAAGACGTCAGAGAGAAATATAGCAGTGCCTGAAGAGAGAGTAAAAAAATGCATATTCTAATTGCATACCTATATATATATATATATATATATATATTTACATTATTATTAATGCACTGTTCAAAAGGTGTCAGTGAGATTTATTTCTAAAGATGTTAATCCGTTTATTCAGCAAGGATGCATTACATTGACAAAAGTAAATACATTTATAATGCAAGTTGCATAATAATGCACAAAATTATATCAGCATGTTACTGAAAGATCATGTGACACTGAAGACTGGAGTAATGGCTTTTAAAATGCATTAAAATAGAAAACTGTTTTTTAAAATGTAATAATATTTAACAGTATTACTGTATTAATGATCAGATAAATGATGCTTTGGTGAGCTTAAGAGACTTGTGTTATTAAAACTAAAGACAGAAAAGAGTCAGAGTACATTCACTAGGATGATATAGTTATTTTTCAGGCCATTTGCGTTTTTTTTTAAACTTTTTATCTCATTCTTTGAAGTGCTTTTAAAAGGGAATGGCCTCTTGGGAAATGAAGCGTGATGCTCATCTTCGCTCGTGCCCGGAGAATGACTGCAGCAGCTGCAGGGCTCCCACAGTGCTGTGCAACAGGGATGATACAGGAGCACGGCAAAGCCTTTCTCAGCTGCACTCCGACAGGCGCTCGCTTCATCGGCTGAGGAGGCAGAGCTAATGCTCCCTGGCACGGCCCGATGCGGTGCCTGACTGAAAGATTTGATCCCTAACCCCCCAGAAACCCGATGACGGCATACACGGCCCTGCTTATACATAGGAAGGGATGTATGACCAGAAGCCCTATCACGAACCCTGCCACGGCCCGTATCATGTTCGCTCTCAGCATCATGGCACACAGGACAAAAGGAGCTCAGTGCTCTGATGGGCACCTGTATACTCGATGACAGGCCGCTGAGGTAAAACCTGCTCGGGGCGCCACGGATGCTAGCTTGACGTTACTCCGTTACACCCTCACCGCACGTAGGCAGAGGAACCTTTATGAATCATTAAGACAGTGTAATTAAGACACTCTTATGTGAACATGTGCCCGTTTCATATGATGTTTGAATTCAATGAAGGCATTTTAAAAATGGATTTCAAGGAAATGAAAATCCACAACTGAATAGAGTGTTCTGAACCTTACAGAGCTCTGTCAGAACCTTCCCGTCATGGGATCATCTTATGGATTTAGTTTTAATTAATAATTTTTTTTTCAAAGTCTTTAATCTTATAAAAAATATATATTTCTTTTAATTAAACAGCTCAAACATACTTTATCAGTAGAAAAAAAATTATAATAGTATGCCATAATTTAAGACATTTCTTCTTAAAATTAAAGAAGTTAATTTAAAGAAGTGTCATCCAAGATGTCCATGTCATTCTTTTTTCAGTCGAAAAGAAATTAAGGTTTTTGATGAAAACATTCCAGGATTTTTCTCCATATAATGGACTTTACTGTTAACCAAACAGTTCATGGTCTAAAAGACAGTTTCAGTGCAAACTGCAAGCTGTTCAAAGGGCTTTAAACAATTCCAGACGATGAATAAGGGTCTTATCAAGCGAAATGATCGCTCATTTAAAAAAAAAAATTACATAGTTTAAGTTTTATAAGCACAAATGCTCGCTTTTTGATAAACGAGTTCGAACAGGAGAGTCACGAATGCGCAAACGCGAACAGAACAAGGTGACCATTTGGGCTTATGAAACTTAAACTTTGTTATTTTTCTTTTTTAAATGAGCGCTCGTTTCGCTTGATAAGACCCTTATTCATCGTCTGGAATCGTTTAAAGCCCATTGAACAGTTTGCAGTTTGCACTGAAACTGTCTTGGACGTTGAACTGTTTGGTTACCAGTAAAGTCCATTATATGGAAAAAAATTCTGGAATGTTTTCATCAAAAACCTTCATTTCTTTTCGACTGAAGAAAGAAAGACATGGACATCTTGGATGACATGGGTGTGAGTAAATTAAAGGCAAAAGTTTTTTTTTTTTAAAGTGAACTACTCCTTTAAGTCAAGAAGCCTAAGGTTTTATATTGAACCCTATTGAAGATCTCGAATGTTTGTTTAAATTGGTGGTTGTAATGAGATTGCATGCTAATCTGATCTAGAATAAGATGAAAGGATCAAAAGATCTTTCAGTGGTTGTTTCGGAATGTTAGAAGCCTGAATGTGGCAGATTTTCGATTGATGCTCGCTTGGACTTAGGACAAGGACTGAGGTTTAACATGATTTAGTCACTGTTTCAGCAGGAGCTGCTCCAGTCCCATTTATTATTTTGGGGGGATGTTCTCGATGCCTATAACTCATTAGGTGCTTGTGCACAGTTTAGCTTTTCCTAAAAACTGATTGGATTGTCTGTATCATGATAACAGTTTTAAAGCCCATTGGGATCAAGTGGAAAGCATTCTTTTTGCATTCCTCACATGCCTTGCTCTTTCGAGATGTTGTTTGGTTAGTGCAAATTGACACCACATGTCGAAGTACCTACACTAAGGCATGATAATGGTTAATTTGTTTTTCTCTGGGTAAATAAAAATATTATTTACTGTCTTTTAATAATGAGACATCAACAAATGTTTGCTTAGGGAAAACTCAATTCCATTAGGGTTTTGGCATATAAACACATCCCATGTTTTATGTGAGCAAAACCAGCCCTTGCAATATTTACAGTGAAAAGCAGTAATAATAATAATAATGAATAATAATAATAATTTTTTTTAATCATAACAATTAGAAATACACAAGTCAAAGTTGTAATTACATTTAATGATAAACACACAGTGATAGTCTCTTGTCATATTAGCACATCTCTTGTCGTACGAGCTAGCAGGATTCTAGGTATCAATAAGAGAGTTGTTAATGTTTTTAAATTTAATGGGTTTAGTTAATACAGTTAATACAGATATAGATATGGATACTTGTGTCTAACTGTGGTCAACTTGCTCTCGTCTCATGTGTTCACCGATGCTTTAACCATTACAATATGGCAGACTGCTTCCTTGTAGCGGCCCATAGAAACAGACATGAGGGAACTTGCACTGACATATCGTAATGTGTCATCGCCATTGTTTTATCTCAAGATGCACACCAGTAATTTTTTTTAACGTATAAAAGCTACTTAAATTTCCTAATTGAACTAAGGCCTAATCCTGGCCAGTTTGCTAAGTAGCTTGCTAACTATCTATATGAGCAGCAGATATCTATATGAGAGTAGAGGAGATGTTTTTAAATGAAATGGTTTTAATCGATACAGTTAAGTTTCAGAAACATAAAACAATTTAATTGTATTTTAGGAAATATTATTTTAGTTAACTCCCCTGAAATAAGTAATATTCTATTTAACTAATGGTTTCAAAACCTAAATGAATTAAGGCAATCGGTTTCCTCGATTGAAATTAGTTATTATACTTTGATGGGTTTTACAGTGTAGTTATTATAGTAAATCTATCATTTTATCCAGATTTTTTCCAAGTAATCACAAATGACTTTAAATCAGAATCCATGTTAATGTTTCTCTGTCAAATATTTGCTTTTGATTAGTTTCTGGAAACATTTAGAAGCTGAAACACTGCTAATCTTGCCCGGAGAATCAACCTAGTCAATTAGTAATCTTCAGGAGATTTCTCTTAAGAAATGTCCTCTGGCAACCACATTCCAAAGATGTGACTTTGGCCAACAAAAGTATTTTTCCCTTTATAAACTAATTCACCTTGTTTAACAGCCATTACAGGTTTAGGAAACTAATACATGAAGATACCTGATGCAGCTTTTTCCCTAAAACCTTTTTTTGATTGCATTTTTCTTTTTTTTAAATAACTGAACAAACTAGCATCAGTCCTAGGCTTTGTGCTTTCTCATGCTCTACTGAGCTCTGGTGATGGTGGTTTGCGTGTGAGAGTGCTCTGTTTGGGTTCATGGGGTTTATATCTGATATTTGAACACTGAGTCACCACACTGACATGAAAAATAATGCTCACACTAAATGATATGACATGAGACACATCTCTAGATTTTGGAGTGTTTGGTATTTTATCTACAACTTTCTTAAAGGGATAGTTCACTTTGAAATTAATTTTTGATATGTTTTTGCTTACCTCAAGGGCATCCAAGATGTAGGTGTCTTTGTTTCCACATATTTTCAATTTTGATATTTTTAGGTCAAACCGTTCTTGTCTGTCAATCATATAATGGAGGTATATGGGGTCCACCTCAAAGAGCAAGCACAGAGAAGTCCAAGACAAGTTAAACATGATTTAATGACTCGTAAATGCAAGTACACATTGATGGCCTAAGACACCAAACGAGCGGTTTGTGTGAGAAAACGAACAGTATTTATATCGTTTTTACCTCATGGAACCACAGTCACGTCCAAGTACTCTGAGGTCGAGGGCGGAAGTGATATTTTATTAAATTGTTTCTTGGTGACAACATTGTGGCCTTACAACTGTGATGATCAGGCTGTGCATTGTGGATCTATGACTAATAAGAATGTCTGAGATAATGATAGGAAAAATCAAGTTAGAAATCCAATAGTTATACTACCGGTATTTTACAATTACTTTTAATTTGATGACTCTAATAAGTGGTGAAAATATTCAAATATATTGTCTAATATACTACACTACTGTTTATTTATTTTAATGATTTGAAAAGTCTATGCTCACAAAGACTGTATTTTTTGATAAGAAAATTCAGTAAAAATAGTATATAACATAATAATAGAAAGATAATTGATTCCTGTGATGTCAAAGTTGAATTTTCAGCATCATTACTTCAGTGTCACATGATCCTTCAGAAATCATGCTAATGTTTTGATCCGGGGCTCAAGATACATTTTTAGCAGTCTTGAAAACAGTTGTGCTGTTTTTATTTTTTTTTATTCTAAATTACAAATCATTTGTGATTTGTAATTTATTACACCCTAGCTGACTAAAAGTATTCATTTGTTTCACACACACAAAAGCTTACTGAGCCCAAACCTTTGTGAAATTTTGTCATGAAAACAAAAATGGCTTTTGCATGTTGGTTATTACCATTCTGATTTTCATTTACTTTTTTATCACTTTTTTGTAACAAATAATACCATTTAATACAAACGTGACATCTTTCAAAGAGCTCTGTGTCTTTTGGCCTTTGAGTAAAGCTGATCAACTGATGTTGGACATCAGAGGGTGGAAGAGGTCTTCTTTAGTATGATGGCAGTAATTCCGATTTTTCAGGCCTTGTTTCTCACATCTCTCTTTCACACCCTACTGTCATCAATTGGACTCTTGATCCAGAATACACTCCTGTCACAAAGGACCACTTTATGTTTCTCATAAAACAAATCATTACACTCACATGGCGACAAGAAGGAAAAATCCTAAAATCCTTTTATCCTAAAGTGTTTTAGCCAGAATACTTTGGTTTGTGTGGATTGACAGCAGACTGAGTAAACAGCTTGTCAGGTGTGAGATCATAACACTGCTGCTGTGCCAGTGAGTTTGAGGAAGGGTCGGTGTACTTTCTTGGTCAGATTGTGTGCAAGACAGAGAACATGTGAGCATGTGAAGTCCTGTTTTCACATGTGAGATCCCACAGTGAAAGAACGGCAGGCATTACATAGTACAGCGTCACACTAGATGCTGACCTTTCCTGCCCTGATCCCCTCTCTGCCCTCAGAGCCGCTTTTTTTTTTTAATAACAAGCCCCTGTGTGTTCAATGCTTAACAACACCAGTCTTGCCTGTCTGACTCGCTGCTGTGTGGCTTGCGTTTTTAGATCTGTATAGCTTTGTGTATCTCTATTTACTAGAATTTCTTGTTGTTTATATTTCTAAATATAACTTAATCATCACCATATATCTGATATGATCTAATATTGCTTATCATATTAATCTGACATCGCTAGCTTGATCACTTAAATATGCACCAATTTGCATACATTTGCAGAACAGAAACTTGAACATTTGCATAAAGCCTGGTTCATATTCTTGTTTCATTTTGTTTTTGGCTATCTCTTTATCATTAAATAAGAAAATACTGTCAATAGCCAGAAAAAAACAAAACGTTTTAATATGTTTTTAAGAATAAAATATTGTATGAAATGATATCGAACTGGTTTTGTTTATTTAAGTGCAAGTGCCACTGAAGTTTTCTGGTTCAGTGCATGAGAACAATAGTTTTTTGGCCATTATTGAAATGTATTGTAATTTAAAGCTACAGACACAAATACTGTAGAATAAATGCAATAAAATAAACTCTTAACTCTTTTGCCAGCTACCACTAGCATTTTTAATAATTTTCACAAAAGTTTCATGGCCCACCAAATATTTTGTTGTTTGAATATTTGAACATGCAATTCATCAAAGAAAGAAAAGAGCCTCTGCTTTTAAACAAAAACCTGTTTTATTCTAGCTTAAAGGAGTAGTTCACTTAAAAAAAAAACCTGATAAATAAAAAAAAACTGAAAAAAAAACTGCTGATAATTTACTCACCCCCATGTCATCCAAGATGTCCATGTCTTTCTTTCTTCAGTCGAAAAGAAATTAAGGTTTTTGATGAAAACATTCCAGGATTTTCTCCATATAATTGACTTCAATGGACTCCAACAGGTTCAAGGTCCAAATGAGAGTTTCAGTGCAGCTTCAAATGGCTTTAAACGACACCAGACGATGAATAAGGGTCTTATCTAGCGAAACGATCTGTTCTTTCAAAAATAAATAAAAAAGTTTAAGTTTTATAAGCACAAATGCTCGCCTTGCTCTGTTCTGTGAAGTGCGTTCATCACTCTCCCATTCAAATTCGTTCATCAAAATGAACGAATCTTTTTCGAGTCATTTCGTTCATTATGTTCGCTGAATGTTTCATTGTTTTGATGAACGAGTTCGAACAAGAGACTCACGAACGCGCTTCACAGAACAGAGCAAGGCGAGCATTTGTGCTTATAAAACTTAAACTTTTTTATTTATTTTTGAAAGGACTGATCGTTTCGCTTTCAAAGTCCATTATATGGAGAAAAATCCTGGAAAGTTTTTATCAAAAACCTTAATTTCTTTTCTACTGAAGAAAGAATGACATGGACATCTTGGATGACATGGGGGTGAGTAAATTATCAGCAAAAGTTTTTTTTTATTTTTTAAAGTGAACTAATCCTTTAATGCATTATTTTTTTTTATCAACATTTTAATGTAACACACACTATTGCTTGTTTCTGTTTTTTTCTTCTCATGTCTTTTTGATCAGGAGATTAAGTTCTCTTTCAGAGGATGTGTCAAAGCGCTATATAACAGTGAAAACACAGAAAGACTTACAAATGGCTGACATTTCCTTCTGGCCGGGAAAGAGTTAAAATTGTATTGTAGAGGTTTCCTTTCCACTAGTCTAAAGCAACATGTTATGAAAAGCCAAATAGTTTAAAATCTCAAAATTAACCAGTGCAATGTTGTGGTGGAAAAAGCAGTGTTTTTGGCTGTAGTATATTGCCTTTACATAGCTGTGTGTTTGAAGTATTTTTTATGGATGCTGTTGTTTCCTATAGAAAATAATTTCAATTTATTTGTTAGTTAAAAAAATTATATTAATTCACATGCAAGTCTAACTGGGATACATGCTGTTTTCAAAGAAACCTCAGATTACCTTGGTTAAACAGTAGCCTGAGCTACAGTAGGCTATATCTACATGGCTTAGTACATGCCTTAAACACAAATATAAACTGTACCATAGGACAACAAACTTACCTGCTTGCTCCCATACATCAAAAAAGTTAGACGACGCCCATCTGTCACAACAGAGATCTCTCCCAACACACTGTAATCAACAGTGCCGTCTAAACTGGAAGGCGTTTCTGTATTTGATACACTGCTCAGCTCGTCCAACTACTTCATTTTGCTTCCCAAATTAAATAATATTACTTGTACTTGTACTTGAATTAATTGATTGCCATGTATTTTTAAATATTTTTTCTCACAGTTACATCAAAGCCAGATACATGTTTCTGATCGAACTGCTAGTTTGATCTAGAAAGTACAAATTTATTTTTAAATAATTTGTTTTATTATTTGATATTTATTAGGCCTAATGTAATTTATTTATTTTACAATTATTTGATATTTGTTTATTTATATATAATTCCTAATGTTATTTACTTTATGTATTTATTTATAAAATATATGTATAATTTGTTAATTCCAATTATTACAACAATTATATTATATTTATAATGCATTATGTAATGCACATTTAATTATTTGTATTTTCACATACAAAAAAATAAAAAAATAAAATAAAATGGTTGTCATTTTGTTAACACTGAATTAGTTGTAACTGTTCAACTGGCTGTTAGTGGAATGCATCACCTGGTTAGTGATCCACCAGGTCATGAGTTTGAGACCCCTGATTTCCAGTTCATCATAGATGGATATGTAAGAAAGAGTTAAAGGTTTAGTTCACCCAAAAATGTATACAATGTTGTTATTTTTGGACCAAAATGTATTTTCGATGCTTAGTTCGAAACATTCTAACTAACCCACTGATGTCACATGGACTACTTTGATGATGTCTTTATTTCCTTCTGGACAAGGACAGTATACCGCGTATACATTTTCAATGGAGGGACCGAAAACTCTCGGACTAAATCTAAAATATCTTAAACTGTGTTCTGAAGATGAACGGAGGTCTTACGGGCTCGGAACGACATGAGGGTGAGTCATTAATGACATATTTTACATTTTTTGGGTGAACTAACCCTTGAAGCAGGATGAACCCGTGGTTATACGATCGCTTTGATAAGCAGTTAAGAAGCCTGTGGCCCTGAGCGTCCACTTGTTTGTAAATGATTCACTTGTCAACAGGTGATTTCTCTGGGTTCTCTAATAGATGGCAGCTCGGCGCTGTTCACAGGCTTGTTAGTGACTAGAGATCTGCAGCGCCTGTGTTTATGTGAGAGGTCTGTCCGCACTGATTCCAAGATAAAGCCAGATGTTCCCTTACAAGGCCTCCAGTCTGGGCCTATCTGGCTGCCATGGCCATATCAGGTAGAGTTTTCCTGTTGTGCTCCAACTCTCTTTCCCCTCCGCATGAGAGGACGCTTCTCTGCCAGCGTTGTTTGTGTGTTTGGCCTTACTTGACACAAATCAGTCTGGCATGAGCCGTGCTCCGCGGAGCGAAAGATTCCAGGGCCTGACATGTTGTATCCAGCATGTTGATGTTTTGGAGATGTTATGGGGTGTAATGTTAACACTGAGTTCTGGAGAAACTCTGAGGGATCAGTTCTACGCGAGGCTGTCGTAGACACACCATTGTGTGTGTGCGTCTTCTGTTCCATCGAGCTATAAGGAACAGTGCCTGTGTTCGTTCAGCCTTCATTTACAAGGCAATTGCTGCATAAACGTCTGTCTGTCTGTCAGGAAACACTATTTATTGCCCTGTCCTTTCAAAGTCACTTTCATAAAATATATGACTAGCTCTTGTTGGTGACAACAGGGAAGTCAAAGGCTACTTTAGAGTCGATCTTAGATTATGCTTTGTAACATTTCTGAACACTGTTTTATGGTTCCCAGTATTGCACATTGGATTCATGTGAACTAGGTGATTTTAGAGCGATAAAGTTTATCCAAGATGGCAGAAAAAAGCGCTAAAGAATATTTTTTCAGTTTTTTTCATATCACCATATTTATACATACTCATTTTTATTGATTGCAGTCTGTCAAATAAAAAATTGCTAATAATAGCTTTTATCATAGTATTGAAGTCAGGACAATTCAGCAGTAGTGTAGTAGATCAACAAGAAAGTTTTGTTGAAGAATGTTTCAAGACTTGGTTACCAAAAATTAGTTTTTTGATACCATTTTTAATCTGTATTGTTTGGCATATTATTAGTATTGTTTATGTATCCATTTCTTTGTTTATTTTGCCCAATAGTTAGTTATTTACTTACTTATTTGTTTGATTTAATATTATTATTTTATTTATTTGTTTTTTTCAGGTTCACATTAAAATTTTCTGAAGCGTTCATTGGCATCTAGGTGACATCAGAATAACAAAGTTTAGTCAAGACCCCATAAATATTGAAATACTTTGTGTATCTTTATTCATTGATTTATTTAAGTCCAAAATACAGAGATAATTCAGCTGTACTGTCGATTAACATCCAGACAACATCAGACTAACAAAGTTTAGTCAAAAATGCCAGAAATAACTGGTGAAAGAATATTTGGTTACACTTTGAATGTGTCCTGTTATTACAAAAGATAGTACATGTAACAAGAGCATTGAAAATGCAATTGTTACTGAATATTTCAAAACTTTGTGCATCACCACAGAGCAGTTTATTTTTTGATACCGTCTGCTAGAATAAGATAAACGGTAAACTGGTTGACTGGCTAATGAGCTCAAGAGGCTTATCATTGAGAGGGAGTGTTGAGGGTGTTCATGATGGGAGGGCACATAGCCAGTGTGTTCCACAGTCATTTAGACCTATTTGTGCTGGGTTGAACTTGAACAGCTGAGGTCTAGGGCATTCGAGGATGCTGGGCTCAGATGACGTTGAACCCACATGAAATGCCACCTGCCTGAAACTATTAAAGGGTGTGTGATTTATTGAGTGCTGCGATTTAACTTTGGATCAAACTAGCCTCTCAGAATCTAATCTCAAAAGTACACTGATGGCATTAATGTTGCCATACGGACACAATATGCTATCCCTAAGCTGCTAAATATATTGGGGAAAATAAGAGATTTTATGATAAACCCCAAAATGCTAATGTTTTTTTTTTTTTTTTCATTTGGCTTAGAAATATTTTATACCTCTTGATCCTGCTTTCATTTTAACCTCTGTTATGAAATGAAAGGCTTCAGAAGACAAATGATAAATAGAAAGCCAGGGGAGGAGTTTGAATTGGTCGAAAGAGGCTGCGTTTCACCTTTCATGCTTTTGAGTTTTCACACTGTCCTATTAGCTGGAGTTTGAGAGAGTCAGTCAATATGTCACACACTCCTGCTAGAACTCGATGTGCTCACTCTGGAACAAGACTAGATTGGATAAGCTTTCAAAACTGACTTTTAACAAACTGCTTAAACTTTTTGTAATGGTTATTTGTAAATAAGGATGGCTTTAATGGCCCAGAGACTTATTGACCAGTTGATGGAATTGGGTTGTCATGTAGTAGGCCTATGTTTTTGCTTTTTTGCCCTTGCCTTGCAAACATTTTTGTGTTTTTTATAGCGTTTTGAATATGATTGTCGAATCCTGCTGATTTAAATATCACCAAGGTAATGTTTTCACTTGTGATTGTCTTTTGAGCCTGTTATAACTGGCTGAAAATGATAAACAAATCAATATTTCTAGCCAAAGTGTGTTTTATATGGATTCTGAATGCATTTGTTTCCTTTATTTATGTTTTTTAAGCACAAACTGTGTACACTACCCTTCAAAAGTTTGGGGTTTGTAAGTTCTCATTTTTTTTTTCAATAGAGAAATTAATGCTTCAGTAAGAATGCATTAATTTGATCAAAGTGGCAGTAAAGTAACTGTTTGTGTTATATTTTGTATTTGCTATTCAATGCTGCTATTTTGAACTTTCACTTCATGAAATTATCCTGAAAAAAATACATATCACAGATTCCACAGAAATGTGTAAAGAAATGTTTCTTGAGCACCAAATCAGCATTTTAGAATGATTTCTGAAGGTCCAAGAGACACTGAAGCCGGAGTAAGGATGCTGAAAATTCAGCTTTGCCATCCCATGAACAAATTACATTTTGACATGACTACTGGTTTATTGTATTTTTGATCAAATAAATGGAGCCTTAGTGAGCTTTAGTGAAAGAGACTTCTTTCAAAAACATTAAAAACTATAACCAGCCCTAAACATTTGAACTGAAAAGTGTACATATTATGGTAATGGTGTCAAACATACAGAGATAATTCTGCTTTTCTGCCAGTTTCATTAGTTCATTACAAACATTGATCATAACCTGTCTGTGTGGTTTGTTTTGAGCCCATGTCCTCATTCTTTCTAAACACGTCGATATGTGGTTCTTTGTTTATTTTTTGACTTGTATAATGTCGTTTTTTGATGAGTATAAAGTTGAACAAAGCCAAATAGCGATGGGCCATTAAGTCCTGAAGCATACCATTGTGGGAAAAAGTTCATCATTGACGTAATATTGTTGACCTTCCTCAGCTTGTGGCATTTTTGTTGTTCCTGCAAAAACGTGTTTGTTATTATGCAAGCTCCTCTCGGTCTGGCATGCGGCCATGAGCCAAAACCTGAAGAATGAGTGAAGAGACAGAGACTTTAGCAGAGATTAATCTCACGTGTGTTTGTAGTTTTTCAGCTCTAAAGATTTTAGCTGCCATATTTGACTTTTTTTCTGCATGGTGCAATTGAAGTCAGAAACACTGCTTTCACTCTTTTAAATGTAATAATGTTTATTGCATTTATACACTTCTGACAGTCCTTCAAAAAGGATTTATGCCATTTGGTGTAAACTAAATTTCACAATTTACTTTAATTTGTCATTTTTTTCTGGCTAGTCATTATAATTTGATCATTTTAGTCGGTTTTATTTTCTGTAACATGTCGTATTAGAAGCACAAGTCAAATTTTAACACTGTGTGCTGGACTTTGGAAGAGCTCTGAAATATCCAAGCTAGAAGCCAGATTTGATGGAAGGAGTGTGACTTGAAAGAGAGGAAACTGCAAGATTACACCATCAACAGGTTCAGAGTCTGGTCTTCCCAGTGACATGCAGCTTTCAGCACAGATTTTCTGGCCAACCAGCTTGGGTTTCATTGCCCTGGTGCCACACTTACATGAGCTTGATTACACAAGTCAAGGCCAACCTTTGGGAAACACTTGTTCCCTCCTCCATGGTTCAGCCCTGGAGTCCCCTCCTTTGTTTTTATGGTATGGAGGTGTTGTGACACCGAAGAGCACGGTGAACCGAACCGGCTGGGGCTCAGCAGACTTGCGTCATCAGCATCTGTTTGTGTTGGAGGCAGGTGACCCCAGAGAGAGATGAGCTGTAATTCAGAGAAGCATAGCAGCTGGGATTTCCGTTTGCATGGCCCTGCATGCTTCATTTGTTTGAATATTTGATCACATTGATGTATAAACAGCCATGAACTATTGATTTCTTTCCCTCGTGTGCCTAGACTTGTGTGCCAGAGATCCTTCGCACACCCAGATACTGCATTCACTGCTTTTTGAATCAAGCTTCAGACAGCAGGATTTTCATTTCAGCCCTGACATAAAGAGCAGCCTCTCTGGAGCTCTTTGCTCTTCACTGTGCCAGCCAGCTGTGTGCAGAGGCCGGGCGAAAGAGGGGGCAGCCAAGCCCTAGGCCTGCCCCGATGACCCCACAAAGCACCTGTTCACAGCACCCGCTCTGGTGTGACTGGAATCTGGTTGGTTGGCTTGGGGGGAATGACGGCAACTTCTGTGGCTGCTGGCCTGCGATTAGCATTTGGCTGTCATGTAGGAGCTTTGCATGTATGATCTCGCCTCAGCTCTGCTGATATCATACGAAAATGCGTATGTGTGTATGAATGTAGTACTTAGCAAGGAGTCAAGGACATATTAATTTGATCAAAAGTGACAGTACATTTAACATTGTTGCAACCTATTTATGTTTAAAAACTGTCACAGAGGGTCATGGTGTCATCAGTATTGGGACTTGTTGTTTTAAACTTGACCTATGCTTAATTAGACGTTACAGCAAATAAAACTGACTAAACTGATCACATTTTAATTATTGGCCTGAAGAAACTGTCAAATACTGACAACTGTTTTCAACATTGATAATAATAAGAAATGTTTCTTGAGCATCAAATCAGCATATTAGAATGATTTCTGAAGGATCATGTGACGATGCACAAGTGATCAAGTGATGATGCTGAAAATTCAGCTTTGCCATCACAGGAATAAATGATCTTTTATAGTATTTTATATTATGTTTTATCATATTAAATTATTATTATGTTAATTATATTATGTTATAACATATAAATTATTTTAAGATATATATTGAAAACAGATATTTTAAATTGTAGTATTACTGTTTTAACTGTATTTTTTTTTTAAATAAAATGCATTCAGCTTTGGTAAGCATAAGAGACTTTCAGATACAAAAAAAAAATCTATTTTATTTTTCAATTTTTGGGGAATACTTTGTGCTTCTCGACATTTATCATTGTGTTTTTAAGATGCTATGTCAAAAGGCAAGATATTCAGTCCTTTCTTTTCAAACTTAAAGCTTTACTGATTTTGAAAATATGTAGTTTTGCACATCCCTAGACAGGACAGGATTCCCTTCCACCTAGTCTAGCGAATCAGATACCCTGGCTGACCACCGAATAACCCCACCTCCAAGGCCCCCCTACAGTAATTCCAAAACAAATGGCGATGGCTAAACCAGATGCTAGCGAGCTTAGACTGCAACTAAGACAACACACACAACGAACTGGAACTTGTCTTAAAGCTTAACTGCGTTCCAGGCCTTAATCAAATTAGTTCTTGTGAGGATTCGATTTTTGCAAAATAGGACAATGAACCATTTTGAAGACCATTGTCTTTACTGTGGAGAGAAAAGCCATAAAAATCATCATCCCATGACGACATTTTTGGGAAATGCTTTCAAACCCTCCCTTTGGAACAACTCTCCATTATCACACCATAACCACTTTTAATAATTTATAAAACTGCAACTGATGCATCAACCCATTTACAGCGTCTCTGTATTAGAGCGTCTTATAATGACTTGCATAATTTCCTGGAAGACTGTAATCGAGCAATTACCATCATATCTTTTCGGCCGAGTGGAACGTTGGAAGCTTGTGACCGGTTTGGTCTGTATCTGTAACTAGTTTGGAGAGAAGTGATGCTCCTATGTGAAAAGCACAGGACGGCGTGGTATCTCTTCATCCCCCTCCGCAAAGGGAATGTTCCACAGGCCTGCCAGCTCCTCCTGACAACATAACCCTCTTCCCCAGTCTCTCTCCTGTCCGTCAGAGTCCTGACACCAGCGAATGAGAGCCAGACATAATCACTGCTCAGCATGAAGTCACTGACTGCTTTCCAGAAGACGGCATAACTCTGTAATGACCAGGACTGTGAGCCATTAAGGATGGGTTGTACCCAAGTTCAAGGACCGAAGCATTGATTTGGGAGATACTGGGATAAATATCTGTCGGATCATTGTTTGGCACAAAAAATGTTTCAGGTCGCCATATATGTCATTGATTAACATAGTTTCAAATACTTCAAATTTTTTTTTTTTTTTTTTTGAAGAAGAAGTGCATCATTTTTATGGAGAAGTGTTCTTTCTTTTGTGGGGTTTCCTAAATTAAAAAATGATTAAAATGGATTCTGCAATATGTGATTTCATGCAGAAACATTGCACAGTTTTCCCGGAGAACATGAATGTGCAATTCAGATCAATGCAGCCGAAAAGTCTTAATGTTCAGTGTGAAATGTGATCGTCTCTAGGGGTCAGATGAGACTTTAGAAAGGGCCATTGACCTTGTCTTTGTCAGACTGGCTGGAGTTGACTGCAGAGTAGCCAAGACTTTCCCACACTCACAGCTGCTGCTGATGAGCTGAGCCGTGAGGGGCGTTAGCCTGCCCTGCACTGACGTCAGCTCCCTGAACACCCACTGGGACACATTCATCTCTGCTACACACACACTCTTGCTACCATACCATCCACGATTGGGCTCTCCTAAAGCACCACATTTATCGTATACATAAGGATCTCATCATTTTATACATGGTGTTTTTGCTGGCATAAGGTTTAAATATTAGTATTGGTATTTTTATTGCTCCTTTCCAAAGCTTTTATTCACATGCTAATGTGGGGGTTTCCAAACGTATTTTATTTTATTATTATTTTTTTTTGTGAACACTGAATTGTTTACTTAGTACCCCCTGGGATTTTAAGATCACAAAAAGTGATCCGTTTTTGTTGGATTTTAATAGGCTGTACTTAATGAAGAAAAAATACTGTAAAAACAGTTATATTGCGAAATATTATTACAATTTAAAATAATTAATTTCTATTTTAATATATTTCAAAATGTAATTTGATCCTGTGATGCAAAGCTGAATTTCAGTATCATTGCTCCAGTCTTCAGTGTCACATGATCCTCATAAATCATTCTAATATGCTGATCTGGTGCTCAAGAACCGTGTCTTATTATTGTCAATGTTGAAAACAGATTTGCTGCTTAATGGTTGTCTTTACTGACTTTACTGTCACTTTTGATCGATTTAATGCATTCCTCCTGAATCAAAGTATTAACTATTGACATTATTATTATTATTATTATATAATTCATGTTTGGTCATTTATGCATCAACTAATACACCTTGATACAACTTAAAATATTAAAGGAGTAGTTCACTTTTATCAACTTTTGCTGATAATTTACTCACCCCCATGTCAAAAGGCAGTTTCAGTGCAAACTGCAAACTGTTGAAAGGGCTTTAAACGATTCCAGACGACGAATAAGGGTCTTATCAAGCGAAACGATCGGACATTTAAAAAAAAACAAAAAACTTACGTTTTATAAGCTCAAATGCTCGCCTTGCTCTGTTCTGTGTGACTCTCCTGTTCGAACTCGTTCATCAAAATGAGTGAATCTTTTTCCGAGTCAATTCGTTCATTTCGCTCTTTGAATGAACCAAATGACTCGAAAAAGATTTGTTCATTTAGATAAACAAGTTCGAACAGGAAAGTCACGAACACGCATCACAGAACAGAGCAAGGCGACCATTTGAGCTTAGAAAACTTAAACTTTATTTTTTTTTTTTATTGAGCGATCGTTTCACTTGATAAGACCCTTATTCATCGTCTGGAATCGTTTAAAGCCCTTTAAACAGTTTGCAGTTTGCACTGATACTGTCTTTTGGGCCTTGAACCAGTTTGCTTACCAGTAAAGTCCATTATATGGAGAAAAATCCTGGAATATTTTCATCAAAAACCTTAATTTCTTTTCTACTGAATAAAGAATGACATGGATATCTTGGATGATATTTATTGTAATGTGTTACTGAAAAGAGCTTTCAAACTGGCCGAACATGATATTTATAACTTGCAGTAACTTCATGCTTGAGGTGGTGGAATGTAACGAAGTACAAATACTTCGTTACTTTACTTAAGTACATTTTTCACGTATCTTTACTTTACTTAAGTACAATAAATAGTGCATACTTTTTACTTTTACTTCGTTACATTTTGCAGCAATTATTATACTTTCTACTCCACTACATTTCTACAACTTCTGTTACATTTTCGTTACATTTTCTGATCAGTTTTTCCCCTGCCAAAACGTAATCTGACCGTCCGTTCGTTGCACGTTTGTCTCACCAGTGACGTTTGGTTGCCATAGATACAGTATATCAACCCGGTCACACTAAATGCGTCTCACACGCAGTGTGTTTATCATGCAACTCATACGCGAAAATTTGTTTTTACGTGCATAGGAAACACACCGTGTGTAATATATGTTTGGTTTGGTTAGGATTATGGCAAGCCAAGAGGTTCAGAATTACACCATAAATTAATCGCGTTTATTGCCAAACATAGTTATTAACATATAGTAAGGATAAGCATGATATTGCCTAATTGCAAGCTTGTTTCAGAAATGGTGACATTTTTTTTCCATCTATTGAACATCATTATAGGAGTAGGCTATTAGGTTGAATGAGTTAGAATTAAATGTTTAGAAAATAGACATTAAGATAATAAATTGTTATGCAAGTACTTTTACTTTTAATACTTAAAGTACATTTAAAATAAAGTACTTTTTACTTTTTACTTAAGTATGGTTGTCATTGTGTTACTTCTACTTTTACTGAAGTAAATATTTATCTGGGTATTTGTACTTTTACTTAAGGAATGAGATTCAGTACTTCCTCCACCACTGCATGCTTGTCATTTCATGTGTCGTATTATAGCAGGCCATAGCTTACCATAGCTTCATTGTCCTTGATCTCAGATCATGTACTGTATTTGCCTATGTAAAAACTTCACCCAACTGTTTTCTGTATTTTAATCAATTAAAACAGGTTTCTCATTTTCATAAAATCATGACGTACAGACTGGTGTGTTCCCGCTCTGTCTCTCTTACCCCGTGTCTCTGCATGTAAGGTGATACGTGTTCGTCAGTGGTTGGTTTGTTGTTCTGCTTCACTGGCTGGTCTGTTGTGTGTTGATGAAGCTCTTCACTGGCTCTGTTGCTTTTATGATGCTGTTTTTGTTTGGCCAGCCCTGGTTGGCCTCTTGCTTTCAGATGGTGTGTGCAGTTATTTAACCACTCAACTGAGATTCTCTCAAACGCATACAATGCTCTTGTACTCTCTGTCTCACACTTCATCACTTTGATACTCTCATAATGACAATGTAGTTGTGCAAATCCTTTTTCTTTTTTTCTTCATTTTTGTTGATGGCTCTTTTTTATTTAGGCTCGTTGTCAGCACAGATCCCACATCATTTGTGTTAGTGTTGGGTTTACGTAAAAAGTATGATCACTTTGACCTACTTATGTAGGTGAATATCTGCAGACTAGAGTCTATTTCGAGTGAACTATTTCAGAGTGTTGTTGTAATGCAAATATGATATGACGCATATTTCCCACAATGCACCTGCAGGTTATCTGTAAAAAAATGTGGTGATGATTTTTTGTTGTCTAAATCATTTCAGTTATAAATGTGTTAAATGCAATTCATGCTGTCAGTAACTTAAATAGACATTTGATATGATGAACATGTTTTCAGCTTCAGAATTGTTTGTCAAAATTGTTTGCTTGTTAAAGGGATACTCCACCCAAATATGAAAATTATGTCATTATTTACTCAAAGTTGTTGCAAACCTGTATGAGTTTCTTTCTTCTGCTGAACACAAAGGAAGATATTTTGAAGAACTATTGGAACTTTGGCACCATTGACTTTCATAGTATTTTTCTTTTTTTCTACTATGGAAGTCAATGGCACCAAACAACTGTTTGGTTGCAATTGTTCTTCAAAATATCTTCCTTTGTGTTCAGCAGAAGAAAGAAACTCATACAGTTTTGCAACAACTTGAGGGTGAATAAATAATGACAGAATTTTCATTTTTGGGTGGAGTATCCCTTTAAAATATACTGGGTGTAACAAAAAAATACACTACCGTTCAAAAGTTTGGGGCCAGTAAGATTTTTGTTTTAAAAAGATTCATTTGTTTTATTCTGCAAGGGTGCATTAAATTGATCAAATGTGACAGCAAAGACTATTTAAGTTTTATAAAACAGTTCTGTTGAATTTGCAATTTTTTTCACAGGTTCCTCAAAAACAACAGTGTTTTTCTGTATTTCCTCAAAAACAACAATAGCAAACAGTGGTAATTATTATAAATGTTTCTTGAACACCAAATCAGCATACAGTATTAGAATGATTTGCCATCATATGAATAAATTGCATTGTGAAATATATTCAAATAGAATATATGCAAATGTATATCGTAATAATAATAATATTTCACAATATTACTCGTTTTACTGTATTTTATATAATAAATGAAAACTTTGTGAGCATGTGAAAAACATTTAATATAATTTGACTTTAGATTTGTATTAAGGCGTCAAGTTGTCAAATGGTGTAACCCTAATATGACTCAACAATTGTATTTGTGAAAAAAAATACTTTTTACCTTTCAAAATATTTTGGAAAACGTTTTTTTTAATTAGTGGTTGAGATTGTACACTAACAAGTAGTGAAGGTAAGACATTATTCTTTTACTATTTAAACGTATTTACACCTGGTAGTTGCATTTCAAGTGTGCCTCCTGTAACCACTGTGATCAGATTTCAAGGGGATTTCATGACTACATACATCACTGACTACGTCAGAGTGTAGAAGGAAAATCTGCACGGTGTTCCTCTCAAATGTACATGCATTTTAATCTAAAAACAAACATGTTTTAAGTGGAATACAGGAGTATCTGTATTAAGTGAAGTTGTGTGTGTGTGTGTGTGTACGCGTTCGTGCAATTTTCAAAATGTTCTTTTCTTTTCTGCACCTGGTGAAAAAAAAAAACTTGTTTTGCTGTCTTGGATTGACAGGTATGTAGGCAGTCTTTCACAGTTGTCTGGGACATGACACTATTCAAAGGTTTAGGTTCAGATTTTGGAATGTCTCTTATGTTCACCACAGCTGCAATTTTAGCATTATTACTCCAGTGTTTAGTGTTACACGATCTTTCAGCAATCATTCTGATATGCTGATTTGGTCCTCAAGAAACATTTTTATTATTATTATTATAATGAATTTTGAAAATGGTTATGCTGCTTAATATTTTTATTAAAACATAATATGGACGTCTTATTATTAAAAGAAAGTAGCATTTGTTTGAAATAGATTTTTGTTTTGTTTCAAGATATCTTAAGGACCTCATAATTTTGAACAGTAATATATCGGGATGAATTAGTTGAAAATGCATGTATTTGTTGTGTAATCACAAATGTACGAATGTGGTTTGAGTGATTGCCTCACAAAATGTTTTGAACCCCATTTACATCCTTATTTCGTGCTGTTCACTTCACGAAAACAGAACTTAATTGTTAATACCAGGCGCACCGGGATCCAAATTTTGTAACAAATTCAAGGAAACGGTTATGAAACCAACCCCACCTTTATTGTTCTGGTAATCTCTGTTACGTCTGTGAAGTTTACTAGTTCAACAGACCGTAAAGAACAAAAGTAGAGAGATTTGATATAAGTAACTCTGTGACACTGTGGGGTGTTCAGAGGGTTTAAGCATATGTTTGTGTAGATAACAAGCTCTATGCCAGTGCCACATGATTTGATGGAAACGTATCTGACCAGTGGCCATTTTTGACCCTCAAAACTCTGCATGTGTGAGAGTGTTAGACTCCTTGGCTTTTTTCTGAAACATCTCTCCTCCATCTGTCTCCCGCCATCATGGTTGCCATGACGTTTGTGCTATTGTTTGCTGGCCTCTGTCAGGTTTCCATGGCAGTGCTTATTTGCCATACTAAATGTCTGATGGTGTTAAGCAGATGCTGACAGCTAACAAGTGATCATCTCTGTCTGATCAGTGAAACATCTCAGTTTGGAGCAAAAGGCCATGCACCGTGTTGACATCATAAGCAAATGGAATCGAGTCATTTTAACTGAAATGAATCTTCATCTGTGTCTTGATCTGGATTCATATGTTGTTGGACTTTTTTTTTTAAATTATTGACCCAGTTTGCAGTGTCACATGTGAGTGTTTCCATCAATTCCTTCTGTTGCTTTCTGAGTCTTGTGTCGTGCGTGTCGGATAAGTAAGAGTCTAAGTAAGGCCATGTCTTTTGGACAGCTTTGAGTGCTGGTTTTAAAGATCAGAGCTGCTGGAAGTGACACATGACACGGCCAGCGCAGGTGCAGGCACTTCTGCTTCGCCTGAGCCTCTTCTCTCACATGTCACCAGTGCTCCCCCATGTGGTCAAACACTTCTCTGCCATTTAGTAACAGTGACTCTCCGAGTTTAACATGGCGACCGCTCACATTAGCTGTTGTTGGCCGAGAACTCTCTCGAACTCTGCTTCACTGATTATTTTAAGTGTGTGTGTGTGTGTGTGTGACATGTCGCTGATTTGATAATGAGGCTGAACTCTTGTTCATTTGTGTTTGCTTGGTTGTTAAAATATTTTTTTTTTTTTTGCCAACGTAGGCTACCATGAAAAGTTTTCTTTAAAGACTTTATCTCTCTTTATTGTTGTAAACGGAAGTAAACTAGACTTTTTGGTGCAGAAATGTAAAAATAAATGGTTTACAAATCCCTTAATCTTAAACAACAATTCTTGTAAAAAAAATATTATACACACTGTAAAAAAATATTGTTGGTTTAACTTAATAAATAAGTAACCTGGTTGCCTTAATTTTAAGTTCATTGAAATGGAAAAATTGAGTTAATATGATGAAGGAGATATTATGTTAAAATATGTCAAAATATTATGTTATCTGAACTACATAAATTATCTAAGTTGATTTGACAATAGAAAAAATGTTGTGATTACAAATCATAAAAATATTTTTTTACAGTGATGAAGTCTTTCAATTAATATGAGGCCATACAACTACATGGAATATGTCCTTTTAAAATTTAATTTGTCACTACACTGTGTGGTTTTCAAAAAGTGGCCAAAAACGAATTTAAAATGTATTAGTAATAGTATAAAATATGTTATCTTCATAGACATTTCAAACAAGATATTGGAAAAATAAATGAACCTTTTATTTTTTGTCACCTAGCCTGAAATGTCTCATTTTTCCTAAATTTGCTAAATAAAAAAAGTTACATTTAGCTGAATGCAATGCATGTGAAAATTTTTTATAAAATGTCTATTTAGTGTGTGAAGTGTGTGTTTTGTCTCGCATTGTGTTGTTACTTCTAAAAAAGATTGGGTCCCACTTTATATTAAGTGGCTTTAAGTACTATGTACTTACATCGAAAAATAAGTACAATGTACTTATTTTGTTCAGATTGTATTGTAAAACACTTTTGTTGCTATTGAGGTGTGATACGGGTAAGGTTAGGGTTAGGTGTGGTTGTATAGGTCGGTTTAAGGGTGGGTTAAGGTGTAAGGGAAGGGTCAACTGTGTAATTACAAATGTAACTACATTTATTAATTACAGCTGTAATTACATGCAGGTATTTTCAAAATATAAGTACAATGTAAAAACATGTATGTACACAATAAGTCCATTGTATCAAATTATTAATTTCAATGTAAGTACATAGTACTTAAAACCACTTAATATAAAGTGGGACCAAAGATTGTGACTTGTGCAAATTTGTGTTGTTTGGGCCTCTATGTTTGGTGTGTAATGGATTGGTTCAGTTTTCAAAGAATGAGGTTTGTTATACACTGTAACTGTAAAAGTGGCTTTGCTACTTCATGATAGCAGAAAACAGGCAGTGACTGTGACCTATCTCAGTGATAGTGTTGTGGGACTTGGCCTCTGTTGGGTGACTTTCCTCTGAGCCTGTGAGACAGATAACACAGAAATGCAGTCAAATGACGTAGTTTGGCTAGATAAGATCTGTGAGCGCTATTGTTGACGTCTCATTGTGGTTAGAGTGGTTTTCTTTTCTTTTTTTCTTTGCAAGCGCCAGAAAGGTTTTCGTTTAGCAGCTTTCTGCTCACAAAAAAAAACGTTGCTCAGGTGTTGACAATTTTCTCTCCCACATCAAACCTGTAGTACAAACCAATACTGAGAAGAGTGTTTAAAAAAAAAAAAATGCTTATAGGAACTTCAGCAACATAAAAATAACTCATGTAACTGCTTCTTTGTCTTAACTTTCCATAGGTTTTGTGCAGCGTGGCAGTCGTGAAAGAAATGTGCTTTTAAAGAGCCTTTGTTTTTTGTCCTTTTAGATGATCCTGTGGGACTGGGACCTGAAACAATGGTACAAGCCACAATATCAGGTCAGTACTGCTCATTTTTAGCTTCTAACTAATTTGTGTATTCACACACACACACACACACACAGTATTTTATTGTTTTACATTATTAAATATATTATTATTTGTGTTCAAGTTTTATTTTATGTTTTTTTTGTAAGCCAGGATAATTATTATAATTGAAACTAAAACCATAAAAAAATTACTTGAAATAAAATATAAAAAATATATATATTTTATTTCAGCTAGTTGATTTTTAATCAGATGAACAATACTAAAAAAAGAATACTAAAACTATATAGACATATTTAAAAAACCTAAAACTTGCAAACATGAAAAATACACAACAAAATTACTGAAACTAATTGAAATTACAATGAAAACAGAAAATCTCATTCAAAATATGAATTAAAACTATAGTATCTCATCAATGATGCTACAATAGCACTGATGTAAAGTCAGGAATGAGAGTGTAATCTGTGTAGGCCAACATCTCCTCTCAGTCTCTTTCTGTCTGAAAGACCCTTATATTGTCCATCTGAGGACCGTTTGTAGCCCGTTAGCATGCTGGGGCCTGAAGCCCCTCCATCTGCCCGCTGCTCATTACTGTGGCTGACCTGCGAGTGGATAACCCTCATCCTGGCTCACATAAAGCTTGCCAAATGACGTCAAAGCCTGGAGGAAGTGCTCGCTGTGCATTTTTTACCACGCACGTGTGAGCACGCACACACGCGCAGGTCGCAGCAGTGCCTCCACTCTAGTTTATTACTTTCATCAGAACCACCCCCTTCAAAAAATTATGTAGGTTTGAATTAAATACAATCAATAAAATGAGCTCAGCATGTACGCACAAGGCCGAAAATGGATTAAAACTAGCTGAGTTTATAAATACACCCAGAGTTCTTCCTGTAATATCATTATGAACGGTTCCTTTTTTTTCCGCTGAGTGTATATCATCAAAAACTGCTACTTGGCTAGATTTATCAAATGGATGGCTCCAGGAAAGAGTCATTCTTTGCTACAGTTACTACTCGCACAAGTCTGGAGCAGTGGGATGGCCTTCCTGTTTGTTTAACAGTAAAGCATGAGGCTAGCAATGCCAGAGTCATGGGTTTGATTTCCAGGGAATGCATGAACTGATCAAATGTGCTGCCGGAATGCAATGTATGGGAAAATATTTTTAACACTTTAGTTTAGGCTCCAATTCTCATTATTAACTAGTTGCTTATTTGCGTGCATATTTACATTTATTCATTTAGCTGATGCTTTTATCCAAATCGATTTGCAATTGCTTTATATATCAGAGGTTCCACGCCTCTGGAGCAAATAGGGTTTAAGTGTCTTGCTCAGGGACACATTGGTGTCTCACAGTGGATTCGAACCTGGGTCTCTCACACCAAAGGCATGTGTCTTATCCACTGCGCCATCACCACCCCTATTTGTAGGATATTAGCTGTGTATAGTACAGTACTTATAAAGCACACATTAATGCCTTCTTCTAAAACCGTCTTCCTAAACTTAACAACTATTAATAAACAGTAATGAGGAGTTTATTGAGGGAAAAGTAATAGTTAATAGCGAGAATTGGACTGTAATCTAAAGTGTGACTGAAAAAACTCGAAATGTCACTGTTTGAAATCTCACTGTACCTCTAAATTACCACAAGGAGGCAGTATAAGTCCCATGAACGGATAACTGCGAGGTAATTTGCTGCTTAATTTTTGCATTCTATGGATGTTGTAATATATGCTCTGTGTGTGCTTAGGGTGCAGTGAGTGGGAATGGTGTGGATCTATCTGTGATAAATGAGGCCAGGAACCTGGTCTCAGACCTGCTGATGGACCATTCTCTCTCACCCCACGTCCTTTCCTCACTGCGCAGCGTCAGCAGCCTCATGGGAACTTTCTCTGGGTCCTGCCGACCACGGGTCAACCCCTTCACACCCTTCCCTGGCTTCTACCCCTGTGCTGAGATAGAAGACCCCTCAGAGAGATTAGAGAGAAAGCCACTGAAGGTGGGTGAGGAGCAGCGTTGGGGAAGAGACTTTGAAACTACAAGTTACTCATAATTTGAAGTAGTTCAGGTCAAGTTACTCTTTTGGAAAAAAATGAATCAGAATGAAGCTTCTATATTGAAGCTACTCAAGGGCCAATAGTTACATATTTAGATATAAACGTAATAATTATAATTAATAAATAAGAACACTAACAATAACAAGTGGTGTCTGTGCATTTTTGGTACTTGGCCCCTAATGATTTTATAACTGAATGTAATTTTTTATGCACTGGTATTATGGCATCCTAGGAAGCTATACACATGTTAAGGCTGAAAATTGAAAATAAATAAATAAAATTATATATATTTATATATATAGTATATAGTGTGTGTATATATATATATATATATATATATATATATATATATATAGTGTGTATATATGTATACATGTATGTGTATATATATATATTTTACTTTTTTGTCCAAATTTCATTTGAAATACTAAAAAGTAAAATCAGTTGTTTTAAATGCTTTTAGGTATCACATTATAATGTACTATATAATAAATGGATGTTCATTATGAGATTTGCACACATTTGATTTTTAATTCATTTAAATTAGTCAAATCAGTTAAATTTTTTTACTCAAATAATATGGGAAATTAGTATGCACAATTAAAAGAAAATATGGAAATTTAGTATGCACAATTAAATTTTAAATATCGGCCATTATATATCCAGTATGTACTGATACCATAAAATGAAAAAATGTAATGTCAGCTGAAAACCTGTATTGTCCAAATATACACTAACATTTAGTTTTGGGTCAGTATGATGTTTTTTATTATTATTATTATTTATTTTTTTTTTTTAAATAATACTTTTATCCAGAAAGGTCACTGGAAAAAAAAAAATATATTTCAAATTATTTCTATTTTAAATAAATGCTGCTCTTTTAGCTGTCTTTTCTTCAAAAAAATTCACTGGTTCTACAATTATTTTTATTTATTTATTTATGTATATTTTATTTTTATTTTTTTGAATGATAATGTGGCTCTGAAGACTGGAGTAATGTTTTCAGAAGCTTTTCCATCACAGGAATGAGTTACATTTCAAACCAAATTCAAATAGAAAACTGTTATTTTCAATTGCCTCAACTTGGGGCTAAGTGCGCAATACCATAGGACATTAGGATGGTTGTTGTGCCCTTGACCACAGTTGTTCCCTAGGTAGCTCCAAAGGGATTTTAGTAACAGGTGTACTGTAAGTCACTTCTGCTTATTTAGTACTAACTAAACGACTGTGTACTTTCAGGGTCTGAGCAGCAGGAACAGTCTCCCTACCCCTCAGCTGAGGCGCAGTTCAGCCTCTTCTTCTCTGCCCCCAATGGAGTCTGCCTCCTCACGCTGGGAACGAACCAGTGGAAAGAGATCTCTCTCTGAGCTTAGCAGGTCAGGCCTCATGACTTCACACTTTACAAACCTTAGTGCACTCTCTGTACTCCTCTAAGGTGGATGAGGACAGGAACACAAGTGCATTTGTATCTGTGAGTTGGTAGTCGTCCCCAAATGTGATTTATAATATAATGAAATGTTTGTATAAGGCAATAGTTTTAAGATATTATTAGGACAATGTGCTTTCTGTAATTTTACTGCTTGTCCTCAAGGTGGCAGTGTTAATAAGAAAAGCTGCTGTAGTGCTGTTTTTACAATCCCTAAAAGAAACTTCATGATCTAATGTAAATTCATTCACTCTCATTGAAAGTGTAGAAATATCAGCTTTGTTTAACACACATTTTGCAATTTAAAAATTAATTGCAAATATTTTCTCCCATTCTAAGCACTGGGCCCAAACATAGGTGACTTGACTTCTATACTTTTTTTTTGTCTTACAGCCAGAGTTGTGTTTCTAATGGGCCCAACAGCAACTTGCTGACTATACCTAAACAGAGATCGTCCTCTGTCACCCTCTCCTATGGCCACACTGTACCCAGAAGACCAGGTCAGCACCAATCAAGAGTGAAATAACTTTCTCATTATATCATTTTTTGTACAAAATAATATTTGAGATTAGTCTTTACTAGGCTTTACTGCAACAGCTATATCCGTATGTTGGCAAATGACAAACAAGGATGTCATAGTAGATACTAAAACATACTAAAAAAAACATACATTATATTGTATGTATTGTGTATATTTATGTATTCTACAGATAAGTCAATCTAAATAGTATGTGGTGTAACTCTCAAGTAAAAATTAAAAAAAAAAAATGTATAATGACCCAAACACACATCATTGATTTACACATCATTTATTTAATTAGACAGACAAGCAATGATAGTAGATTATTGCCAACATTTCTTTTTCAAGAATTTCAGTATGTTTCAGTATGTTAATTAGACCTTTAGCAGCCTCTGTACAATTACACCACCTTGACTTAAAGCCCACAAAAATACCAAAATGATTTTGATTCTAAAATGGACAAATATGTTCATCATAGCAGTGCCTCTGTTTATTGTTGTAGATATTACTACTACTTTTTTGTATATTTTTATATATATATATATATATATATATATATATATATAGGTGCTTCTCCCAGCCTGAGCCCCGTCACTTCCCCGAGTCACAGTCTCTCCGCTGCTTCCGGCTTGTCTCTAGTCACACGCTCTCCAGTGGAGTTCCCAGACACTGCTGATTTCCTCACCAAGCCCAGTGTCAACCTGCACAAACCTCTGGGCTACACGCTGAGCTCACCTGATTTCCAGCAACCGTATCGAGGTCATGTCTCGGCCCCCTTGTGCACTAGGTACTGTAACTTCTAGAACCCTTTCCCTGTTCTCGCGGATGAGTAGACCAATGAAGCTGCACCTTATAAGAGAAATAATTCATCGTATTTTCTTTAGTTGTGGCCGACAGATGCTGAAAGGTCTGGCCAATGTGGAAATGGGTGAGGGCCATCACCCGACAGCCAATGAGATGCAAAGAACACGCTCAGGTAAAGTTATTAATCTATTTCAGGAATATTCTATAGTCATTCCTGAGTCCATGCTTTGGTTTAACGCTCAAAATGATGCTTTTGCTTGCTTGTTTAGCTGAAGGAGCAGAGTATGGTGGGGAAAACCTGATCCGAGAGGAGAGCGTGGAGGCCGAGTCTCAGGAAGAAAGAACTCCAGACACAGCGGAGGAAAAGCTAAATAGCCAGACCGAGGAAGAGGAACAGACCTCCAGTACAGAACAGACCTCATTGGACTCTGAGGTAAAGCGCACACACGGTGAACTGCACATGGTTTCATTATATTAATGTCTAAAACATTGCCTCAGGAACTGAAATCAAGATCCACTGTTGCTTGTGGACAATTCATTTTAATTTATTAAGTGCTGTTACGCCTTAGAAAGCCCCACAAGAGAAGAGCTTTTCTTTCACGTAACCTCGAATGCCCTCATCTCGATTCCACCGCTCTCCCGCTCATTTTATTGGCCAATTTGGCAGTTGTTAAAGTGGCCAGCTGTCGAACAAGCCGAGTCGAGTTTAGAAGAAAAGTGCTCATTTGCATTCCCATACTTTTGCATTGTTATGTGGTTGCTGGATTTATAGCTGTGGCTCATGAGTGGATCTCTCCTCAAACCCTCGGCTTATTGTTTTGCTCAAAGGGGTCTACAGTAAGAGCGTGCGAGGACAACATAAATTTAGCTGACTTAGTCAAATATTTTCCTTGTTATCTCTGGAAAAGTGGCCAGACGTGACATTATCTGTATGACTAAGCTGAGATTACTGCAAAACCTTCTACCTTCTGTCTGCTGACTGTGATTGATCTCTGGCAGGGAAATGAGGAGTTTAGGTTGGACTCTATGCTGGTGGAGCATGAAGCACTCATGGAAAAGATCAACACCTGGAACTTCCAGATCTTTGAGCTGATGGACATTACGGGAGGGAAGACTGGCAGGATTCTCAGCTATGTTAGTGCTTTGTAATTCCAAATATTAAGCCCAGCATTGAGAAATCCTATTGACTATGGTGGAAAACATGGTTCTCTTTTAGATAATTAAAACCATTTCTGTTTGGTTAAATCCAACCAATTACACACTTTTATTGTCTGATCTGATGTGAATGGCATTTCATAGCCGGATGTAATGCTAGTGGTCTGTCAGTACTGCGTGCCAATAAACATGAATCTGCAGGGACTCAGTGGCTCACTGCTTATCTTGTCTTAATGAAGTTCTGTTTGTTACATTCTCTCAGGTGGCGTACACTTTGTTCCAGGACACGGGTCTGTTCGAAATCTTCAAAATCCCTGTGCGGGAATTCATGACGTACTTTTGCGCTCTGGAGAACGGCTATCGTGATATCCCCTGTGAGAAAAAAAAAAATCTTGTTAAAAGTTAAACTTGAAAACTGGGTTAGAACTGTTCCAGTATTTCTCAAATTGGACCACAGTGCAGATTTGTGTCATGTGAAACTGAGAATGGTTGGAAATCATTTCAGCAAAGCGTTAATGTGTTGTTTTATCTGCTCTCCACTCAGATCACAACCGGGTCCATGCCACCGACGTCCTTCATGCAGTGTGGTATCTTACCACCCAGCCAATCCCAGGATTTCAGCAGATCCATAATGAGCATGTCACAGGAAGTGATACAGGTACAACTATGCTCTCTTATGCCATTACAGTTTTGCCATCAAGAAACCGAGGCACTTTACTGAGGCGGGTTGTTATAGTCCCACAATTACAGATTCATGGTCTACCATCATTGTGCCCTTGGATAAAGTATTGGATGAAACTTTATTATAGAGTACATGATGGACAGATTCAGGTTAGAGCATCTGTTTCCTCAGTTATGTCTCTAATTCTATTTAGCATAGCTCCTGATCCATCAGAAATATATTAGAGGCTGTTTCTCGGTCGTCGTTATTCCAGCCAGCGGCGCAAATGCTGTCCGATTAGAAATCGTCTGTTGCGATTGAGATCTGAGGTGGCTGCTGGCTCAGCATGTCCGGGGCTTATTTTAAGTCTGCTGATGGCCCTTGTAATTTCTCAAATGGAGTTCACTCTGACTCACTCTGCTGCTGTTCCACGTAGCAGCCATCTCTGGCAAGCAGAGGTGTTGAATCACACCGAGACCAGTGACTTCACTAGCTGGCTCAAGTACATAGTTACAAAATATTCCAAAAGCTTTGGGAAAGAGATGGTGGAGTGTGATTTCCGAGGATTTGGTTTGCTGTAAAAGCAGTCGGCTTAATTGCAGCCTCTCGGCATGTTTGTTCTCTCATTTCATTAGAGATGTTTAAGGCCTATGCGCTGCAATTTTGAATTAGCAACACTGAAAACATGCTTGAATATAAACAAATATATAAATATAAACATTTTTTTTTTTCATTTGCTGACCATATTTCATATAGTTTATATGTAGTATTATATTTATAGAGTCGTTTAGCTATATAGGTTTTTTTTTTCAGGTATATTGTATATATCTTTGGCCAATATTGCACATTTCCCCCATTTCCCCTGTTTTTTTGCATAGATTACTTACTGTCATCTAAAACTCACTTAAAGATAATCTTTAAAAACACTAATAATTGAAACGGTTAAATGTGATCTTATAGAGCAAAGGAAATTCTTTTTAAAATCTGCTTATTATAATGTTGTGTCAAATTTAATTACAGCATTAAATAAATTGAGTTTAGTTTTCAGTTTTAGTTTTTTGGGTAATCACATCATAATTTTCACCATTTAAAATGTGGCTAAATCAAATTTTTTAAAACAAAGCAAGCTGCGTGTGTCAACTAGGTGGTGTAAGATACTGTATTGATTTAGAAATGGACTGTCACCATGAAAGGATGTGCAATAGTGTTTCATCACTGGTTTTACATGGTCATTTTTTGTTTTTATTAGATTCAGACAGTGGAATTTCCCCAGGTAGGGTGGCATATGCCACTTCCAAAAGCTCCTCGTTTTCAGATGACAGTTACGGCTGTCTGGCCTGGAATGTCCCTGCGCTGGAACTCATGGCACTATATGTAGCAGCTGCTATGCACGACTATGATCATCCTGGTCGCACAAATGCCTTTCTCGTAGCCACTAACGCTCCTCAGGTTAGTAAAGTAACTTTTTTTTTTGCAGTTTAGAAGAACTATGGATTTTGTATAGGTAAATTTGAAGAGTTCAGATGCAAAAGCCTCTAAATGCCATTTGAAATTTTCTTCTAAAATGACCATTTTTATCAAGCTTGTATATTTAAGTTCAGTAATTTCACTTAAATGACAATTAATAGGTAATCTTCATTGCCATTTAAGTGAAATTATTGAACTTGAATATACAAGCTTGATAAAAATGATCATTTTAGAAGAAAATTTCAAATGGCACTTAGAGGCTCTGAACTCTTCAATTGTTCTAAATAGCTTATTAACACAGTTTTGGTTATCAAGTTTTCACACTGTTGTGTCAAGAAGTGAAGCCAGCCCATCTTTTATCAGAAGCATATGATTTTGTAATCAGTGAATGGAACTTCTCGATGCACATTATTACTCTCTTCTTCTTTCTTTCTTTCCGTTTTCATCTCACCACACACACACACACACACACACACACACACACACTCTCTCTCTCTCTCTCTCTCACTCTCTCTCACTCTCACACACAGGCGGTGTTGTATAATGACCGTTCGGTTTTAGAGAACCACCATGCAGCCTCTGCCTGGAGCCTGTTTCTTTCCCAGCCTGAGTTCAACTTCCTGTGCAGCTTGGACCATGTTGAGTTTAAGCGCTTTCGGTTCCTAGTGATCGAGGCCATCCTCGCTACAGACCTGAAGAAGCACTTTGACTTCCTAGCAGAGTTTAATTCTAAGGTAGGTAGTAGGGGTGCACCGATATGGTATCAACAACCAATATCAATTATTAGTAACGAGCACAACAGCTTGTTGTGGGCCAATACCAATAAATATGATTTACATACAGATAGTCATCTGTCATTGGAAATGTCTCAGCTAGGCTTTGCTTCTTAATATTTTGTGGATGCTTTGAATAGATAGTTCAAAAGAACTGGATTTTTTTTTAATAGAAACATTTTGTAACATTTTAATTTAATAACAATTTAATAACAATTGTAACAATTTACTTTAATACATCCTTGCTGAATAAAAGTATTAAGTGAGTATTATTTTTATTTTTTTTAATCCAAGCTTTTGAATGGTAGAGTAATATAGTTTACACAAAATATTAAGCAAAAACTTTTCAAATTGATTATAAGAAGAAATGTTTCTTTAGCACTAAATCAACATAAAATAGATTTCAGAAAGATCATGTGACTCTGAAAACTGGATCAATGGCTGCTGACAATTCAGCAATGATTAAGTGAATTAAAATATATTCAAATAATTTTAAATAATAATTTTAAATTGTAATAATATTTAACAATATTACCTTTTTTATTGTATTTTTGATTAAATAAATGCAGCCTTGGTGAACTTTAAAGAACTTTAAGAAAAAAAAAATGAAATGAAAAATCTTAATTACCTACCTACTGCAGAAAAGGGTGTTTTCTTGTGGTTAATCCTCTGATTGATATTTCTCTTTATTCAGGTTAATGATGTGAATAGTCCAGGCATTGACTGGACTAATGAAAATGACAGGTTGTTAGTGTGCCAAGTGTGCATTAAGCTGGCAGATATCAATGGGCCAGCCAAAGACCGCAGCCTTCACCTCAAATGGACAGAGGGTATCGTCAATGAGTTTTATGAGCAGGTATGTCCTATTCACTTTATTACACTACTTCAACTGCGGCAACATGAGTTCAACATTCGTGCCTTTTTGCATTTCTGTCTTTATAGGGTGACGAGGAAGCCACTCTAGGATTACCCATCAGTCCTTTCATGGACCGGTCGGCACCACAGTTAGCAAAGCTGCAGGAGTCTTTTATCACGCACATCGTCGGGCCTCTTTGTAACTCCTATGATGCTGCAGGCCTCCTGCCAGGATACTGGATTGATGAGGAAGGCTCAGACGATGAAGAGGACACCGAAGACATTGAAACGGAAGATGAAGAGCTGGACGAGGATCTTGAACCAAGTATGGCTATACGCTTGTGCTCCTAAGCAGTGTTGGGGGTAATGCATTACCAGTAACACAAGTTATGGGATACATACTAGGTAGATACTATCACAGAAAAACAAAGTCACAGGAATTATGAAAATAATCAAAGTCCTGGTCATTGTTATGTGCAATATACTTGGAAATCTTCTCAGCAGCTATAGTCCAGATCTTTAATGTAGAGATTTGTGCAAAATTCACCCGAGCCATGGATATTTCCAACATTATAATGTCTCGGAGTTGTGTCAAACACTTACATTATTGTAAATTATAAGTGTTTTAAGTGTATTGTAAATTATTATATTATTGTAAATGATATTATTGTAAATATCCAACAATATCCAGGGTGTGTGGTGGAGCCAGCATTAGCCAAAATAGAATTGTCTTTCGTTTTTGAAAAGGCTAAAGGCTCTGTTCAAAATTCAAAAGTCGAAGTCAAAACAATGTATTTTAAAGTGGCGCCCAATATTGATTGTGACTGAAGTTGCAGTGAATCAGTTGGTGAATGGGATCCTTAGATGAGGTGAAAAAAAAGAGAAAAACTCTACTTAAGCGTTTTTCTTAGACTTTCCCGTACAACCATGAGATAAAGTGTCTGGAAGTTGACATTTCAAGCCAAGCAATCATCAGATGTGTGGTGAGCAGTTTTCCCACAAGGCACCCCTTTGGCCTTCATAGCCGACCTGAGGTGCAGATACAAAAAGTGGGAAGAGGGTTCTGTCCCATACTGGTCACACAGTTCTTTAAAGGTTAACATGCATTCAATACTATTATTATACCAGATAGGTGTGTCAAATATAAGAGTTATGAATGCATTTTTCCTTCGGTTTAATGTTAACTATTGTGTTGGCCTTTTGGACCAAAGGCTTGCCTACATTTTTTGGCGTTCAACCCAGAGAACAGAATGTCTAGTTCTCCTTTATCTCTCTCCAAGGAACCCTGGAAAGTGGGTTGAGCCAAACTTTAATGCATCTTATTTGAAAACCCCAAGGTACAATTCAAAATTCGGGAGCACTTGCCGTATGTTTTGCACGCAGCAATTTCTCAAATTTAAGTCTGGGTTGTTTACAGTTCCAGATGAATTTACAGCGTGTAGAATCGAGTTTGTGCCAAACGTTGGTTTCTTACAAACTTTATTAATGTGGCTATAATTCTGGATGATTATTTATTGATACACTTATTATTAATAAGTATACAGTGTCATAACTACATCTCTGATGTTTGTAACAAACCAAACCATTTGAAAATCTGTAGAAAATTGAGCAAGTTATGGTTATTTAAAAAGTACATACACCATTAAAACACGCTACAAGTGAGTAAGCTGCCTGTGTCAAGATGGCAGCCAGGTGCAGACGTCGACCTCCATTGGCCAGCAGCGCGGACGAGACATCTAACCTTTATTATGGATATCTGTGGTTGATATTAAACTTTTGGTGTATCCGGTCATCAAAACTCTGAACACATCTTCCTTTTTTAAGAATGACTTAAGTGGCGTTCTCTTAACTCCAAGTCCTCAAGAGTCGCGGCCAAAGCCGATTTGAAAGACCGCTGTTCGCCAGCAGCATCTTGTTTGTTTCCAAGTAGCAGGGAAATTACCTATGAAAATCACGCCGCAGAACCATCACAACTCTGCCGTCATTGTGTTAAGCCCGCCCACCAACTCTGTACACGATGCGATTGGCCTGACCAGAGTTTGTTTTTTTCACTTCGAAAGCAAACGGAGAGTTGCTAGACCACACTGGCTGCAAAATAATTTATGCTGCCGCTAGCGTGCGTCTAGATTTCTACTACTACTGGACAGGAAATAACATGCGTTTGCTTCAGCCCAAGGCTTATTCATTTCCCTTTTGGTGTGAAAGGGCCTTTTGACAAATCATTTTACTTTTTAGTTACTTTTTCTTTCCAGCACAGGTGAGAACAAGTAATGAAAACGTAACATAATGGAATAATTTCCATAAAAAGTAAGCAATTAGTTACTTTTTAGCAAGTAACGTAATATTGTAACTGTAAGGCATTACTTTTTCACCAACACTGCTCATAAGTTTTCATAGCTCTTGTAGAATCTGTAATAATGAGAGAATGCCTTCCCCCCCCCAAATACTTCAGCTTAGATGTGGCTCACGCTATTTGTGTTTTCCTTACAGAGAGGAGAAAGGGTCGACGTCGGTTGTTCTGCAACATCATGCAGCACTTAACGGAGAACCACAAGGTGTGGAAGAAGACCATCGAAGAAGAGGAGAAGGCCAAAGAGCTGGAGACACAGCAGCAGCAATCCGAGAGCCCCAGCCTTCCTCCATCCAACTCTTCCTCTGATGACATTCAGGTCATTCAAGAGGAGACAGAGGAGGAGGAAAGGCAGTAGCAAGAGGAGAAGGTCAAGAAATGAAGCTCATTGAGGGGCTTAAACGGAGGGGATGACCCCTCCCTCTCCTTCACCTACACAAACACACACATTGACACCCAGAGGAAGACCCTAGCGGATCTCCCCATGCTGAAATTCGTCACTGTGTCAACACTCTGAAGCTAATGCAGTTCACATTGTGTTGGAAAAAAAGGCCTTACTACTGTGAGAGGACCCTTTGGTGGGAACCCCACTCCTATGCACTTTCACCCCATGGAGAATCAGCGGAGAACGAACAGAGCTTTGAAGATGCAGAATCGTGTTATGAGATTAAAACAAGACGGAGAAGAAAACAGGCAGGGGAGAATCGTGCCATCCATGGTTACGTGGCTGTGATGCTACCTTCAACGTAGAGCTCTTATCTCTCCCGTAGGTACTTAAGTCAAATAGGACACGAAAAAAGACTCTGGAAAAAAAAACAAAAACAAGAGACAATGACATAATTGACACCCGTTACCAAAGCGAACAGTTCAAAAACATAAAGACTACAACTGATGCCTTTTCAGGCTCAGTGTCAGGAAGCATAACTCAAAATGTGCCTGTCTGAACTTTAAATATATGTGTGTGTGTGTGTGTGTGTGTGTGTGTGTGTGTGTGTGTGTGTGTGTGTGTGTGTGTGTGTGTGTGTGTGTGTGTGTATATATATATATATATATATGTATATGTATGTATATGTATGTATATATATATATATATATATATATATATATATATGTATATATATATATTTAGTTTGTTTTTATTTTTCTTGTGGTCCAGAAAATGGGCTATGTACCCTGCACTGTATGTGCAGTCCCCAATTCATGCTGACGACATAAAACACTGTATTACTGAACAGAGTCACTAGGACAAGTGGAAATGCTGACATTTTTGACTGAAAAATGACCTGACTTCTGCATCGTTTTGGATGCTTTTTATTCATTGTTCACTTTACTGCATATTTTTTTTTTGTTTGCCTTTGTTGTTTGTAAGGTAGTTTTCATTCACTCATTTCACTTGTGTGTTTTTCCCCACCTTGTCCTCTTCAGGAACGCTGAGTTGCCAATCGTTGAATCTTATCTGTAAAGTCCGTCTGTGTTTAAAAGCATAGCGAATGGGACAGGATTGCTGTTCAAATGAAGGGACGTTTCTCCTTTTTTACGTTTAAATAGATATATTTTTTCACGGTTACTCAGGATTCATGAAGGATCAATCCTTGTTTTTTGCGAAAAATTTTATTCTGCAATTTCAACTTGCACGTCGAGCATTCTTTTCAGAGGCGGGACAGAAACAAATTTCTATTTTTTGTATGAATAACTTGAAAGTCGTTAGCAAAAAGAGATGCTCCCTCAAAGTGTATAGTGTCCTGGATATTAACCCCCGTCCTTATCAGCTGCACCAGACCAATTTATCCATGTTTATTTTTTTCCAAAGACCCACTGATAAGAATTGGAACCCAGGATTGTTTCTGAAAACAAAATGTTTGACTAAGCACGCAAGTCGTAGACTAAACATTGCTTTGGGGTTACTTCACGTTTGGCATTATTTGAACATATGGACACATGCTTGTACTTACTCTAATTATTGCCAAACGCATAATCTGGCCAGTTTGTCCAATTTTCCAAGTAATCCAGGGTTTCACCTTGAAAGCTGTACTTTTTTTTTCTTTCTTTCGTATTTTCTTATTTTTCACCATAAGGCAGGTTTAATACTAAAAGTTCTATATTTTTTTGTCTGAAGCAAGAACTCTAGGCATTCCACTAGAATAATGAGAGGAGGACGGGGAGGTGGAGACTAACCGGCTCCGGGTCTCTTTCTCTCTCGGTCCGCCTCATCTCAAACAAAACTCATTTTGTCTCTGTAGAGGAAAGTTCTCAAGTAGGCAGTGTAAATCAAGCTAGTATATTTAAGAGTAAAAAAAAAAAAAAAAACGATAAAAAATGTGCACATTTTACTACCAAACAAGTGTTTAACCTCTGCACAGAAAGAATACTTGCATATATAAATATATATATATATATTATATTATATTATATATTTTTTAATTAATCAACAATGCGTCTGTTTTCTACATACAGCTGACATATATTGTACATTGAGACCATGTAATTATCATCTTGTTTCAGGAGTTTTTAAAAAATCTAATGCTATTTACAGATGTGGATGTGTTTGGGTGTTGTGTTTTTCAGTTTGTTAGTTGTTTATTTTGGGTGCACTGTCTTTTGTTCCTGCCCATAACCACTCTTTGCCGAACGCCCCTTATTTCCAAAGCTCGCCGAGCTTGTATCAGCGATGCCGGATGCCTAAATGTCTCTGTCTCCATTTGTGGGTTTGTTCATAAGTCACTGTTTTTGGCCTGTGCTCAGGGTGCGTTCTGTGTTGGGGGCTTGTGTGCACCCAAAGCAGCTTGTGGTGCTCTATCTCTATCTCTCCCTCTCTCTCGCACCACCATCCCCTCGTGTTGACCACTTGCTCGACCGTCAAAGCGGACTGTGGTATCTCACTGTGGGGCATTCGTCGCAACACAGTAACCTCCGACGTTCCTGTCATCAGTACCTTTACGATGGCATTTACTTTTTTATGTAGCATTTAGATAGCAATGTCCGATTTAACCATTCAGCCTTTTCAGGGTTGTGGGGGAGAATTTACTTTTTTGTTATTATTTATAGCTGTCATAAAAGCACCATCCCTGAACAATAGTTCTACTCTCAATTGATTTCTGTCTTTCTGTGTCATTTTTTTTTTTTGGTTCTGTTTACGTATGGGAGCAGATGTGTACTTGATTGCTTTAAGTCAGGGGTCCAGGGACCACGAGAGGGGGTGAGCTTAAAGGCCTGCAAAAACGAGAACAAAAAATTCACAAAATATATTTTAGGGCTGCCTTATGTGCCCTGAAAATATTTATGAAATTTATTGACAGCACTAATTTTTAAACGTCATTTTTAAGACTTGTGCTTACCAAGGCTACGTTAATTTGATCAAATATACAGTAAAAACTGTAATAATTACTATATATATATATATATATATATATCATTTGATGCATCCTTGTTGAAGGGAGGGAGGTTGGGGTGTGTTTCACAAAACTATACAAAAAAATTAGTGCTGTTAATAAATAAAAAAAAAGATCTGGAAAGTATTTACTTGTTTTTATGACGTCACATGATATTTTCCTCAGGGTTTTTTTTAATACATGGAAAATATAAAACAACCTTAATATTTCAGGAAATGGGCTCCAAGATGATCCAAATATATGGGGGCCCTTGTCTCATTAATAGTAAAATCATAAAATGTGTGCAAACCACATTATCCAGGTACAAATAAAGTGTTTTAATCACGCCAGTACAGTGAATCACCGAGCATTGAACATGACCTTTCACTTATTAAGAGAAGTCCAGACACAAGCAAAATGTCTTCGCCCTTTGCTATTATCTCATTGACGCAACATGTTTTGACATTATCTGTGTGTGCTACTGAGCATCGTCTAACTGCTTATTTCTTTCGTGCTCAGATGAAAGCCCAAGCGTTCTCATGGGAGGAACTGCCTGTAAGATGACAGTCAGCGGATGATGAGTCCCCAAGTGTAGGTCATATGAAAGGCCAGCCTTATCTCTTCAGATGACAGAATCACTGTGACAGCTTACCCAAAGCAGCGTTGCCCCTACCCGTCACTCTCAGTTTTTAATTGAGTTTCCGGTCCTTCGCAGTTTGCGTAAGTAATAACACACTGGAAAGATTATTTGGCCTGTAAATGTTTTTACCGTGACAACATGGGGATTCTCAAGGCACTGCATGAGAAGGAAAATATATATATTTAAAAAAGCGACATGTATTGCATACTGTAGGTTCACATTAAACTGAAGACAGTTAAGAACTGCCATTAAAACCATTCATTTTTGAAGTGTGCTGGATGTATAAATTCACAGAACTACATGAGTCATTTCAGCTTGGTTTATATGGTGTATAACTTGGCTTCGGAAAATTCCAGCACGGTTGAAAGAGAGGCCGGAGGCAGAAAAAAAAAAAACAACTCGCATTACAAAGGTTAATTTATTTTTATTTATAGAAGTTTTTCAGGTTTTGTTTCATTTCATTTTTATCATAATCACAAAAACATTCAAATGTGAAGTAAAATCAAAAATTATATTGTACTATAAAATGTATATTGGAGTCAGCTTTTCACAATAGCACCATTTTTTCCTCTTATATTGCACCTCAAGTTTCTAGATAAGCTCTTTCCACTGAGATAAACTAGGGAAAGGGCCGTTATTATTGTAAACCTGATATATGGCATCAAACCAAGAGGAGTCATGAAACATTTCCAAAACTTTCTGGGAAAGGCAGCTGTTCTCCTCTCACTTGCCCGACTCCAGAAATGGCGGAATTCAAGGAACGCTTAAAAAGACAGACCTCTAAACCATTATAGAGGTAAACCCTGTCAATCATTGACACAATAGCTCTTCTTATATTAACAAGCACAATGTTTGGTTGGTTACACAGTACTCTTATTTAAAGCTATCAAAGATACAAGCTACACTACAGTATATCTTGATACCCTCATATACGTACTCGTTTGGTAACACACATGTGCTCATTTTGTGCTCTACACGCCATGTGTTCTGTAACAGTACTCTTATCACTCTCAGGCTGGGTTCAGTGAAACTTTAAAGGACATGTTCAGAGAATTTAACAAGTCAATATAAGAGGTCAATATTCCCCCATTGAAAAACCTGATGGAATTTAAGAAGGGGAACTGCTCTGCCATTTGCGTTTCTTGGAAGGATCCCCTGAGGTGAGGGCATGTGTTCCAGAGCTCACGAGGGAACTTTTACTGCTGTCTCCTGATGGCACATATGGCGTAAGGCCGAGGCTGAAGGGTCATGCCCAGTTTCGGAGAGAGACTTGGAATAAAGCCTTCGGGGAACTGAAGGTTGAACCTCTGGAGCAATGTGGTGAAGAATAAGAACATCTCCAGCCTGGCCAACTGCTCTCCCAGACAGTGCCGCTTACCTAAAGCGCATCAAAACGGATATGTTAGAATGGAGAATAACGTGACAAGGTTTAGATTTACTGATTTCCTAAATGTTTGCAGTTTACCTATTGAGAAGGGGAGAAATGCTTCATGCCGGACAAATTTGCCATTACAGTCAAGGAAGCGCTCTGGGCAGAAGATGGATGGGTCGCTCCAGTACTTCTCATCAAAGTGCACCGAGTACAAGTTAGTGATGACCATTGTGCCCTTGGGGATAGTGTAGCCACGCACCATCGCATCTTGAGACGTAGCGCGGAAGATGCCCAGTGGGACGACATTGCAAAGGCGTAGGACTTCATGCAGCACTGCCTCCACGTATGGCATCCTCTGCTTGTCTTCAAGAGCAGGTGGTCTGCCGTTCAGGACGCAATCGATCTCCATTTGGACCTTTTCTGCACAGAAAAAACACACAACGTCATTAGTGCAACGACATTAAAATGTTGCAAACGAGAACCGCTTCGTGGGCACTGGGCACCAACCTTGTATCCTGGGATATAGACCCATGTAGAGCATCGCCCAGCGCAGACAATTTGTGGTGGTTTCTGTGCCTGCAATGATGAGTTCTCCAACAGAGAAAATGAGATTATCTTGAGAAAAAGACGACGCTTTATCGGTGGTGCTCTGCTCCATTTCGTCCAAGTAGGCATCAATGTAATGTTGCGGCGACTGCGGAATCCTTCCCTGTGAGAAGCGATTGATGATTTGCAGAAGGAATTTGTACACCTTGTTGGCGTTGCGAAACAGCTTTTGATGCTTCCCGAATGGCACGTACTCCATCCAGGGGAAAGCGTTGTACAAGAAAGCCCAGCCACTGGCGGCCAGCTCCACGTTCTCACTGAAGATCTCAATCATGTGCTGAAAATCACCATCGTCGTAGGGGAAACGCTGGCCGAAGATAATGAGGTTGGTGATGTTGGAGACGGCATTGGTGACGAGATGCTTAGTGTTAAAGGGCTTCCCCTGGTGCTGGTCAATGGCATCCAGAAAAAACAGGCACTCCTCAGAAATCCTCTCAAACATTCGCTGACCACTGCCAAAGTAGCGGAAGCAGTTCACAGCCAGTTTGTGGTGTTCAATCCAGCCTCGACCATATTTGCAGTTCAGAAGTCCTAGACGGAAGAATAAACAATGCGCTTGGCTTAAAAATGGAAACAAAGAAAGTTTATCTGATAAACTTTCTGTATGTTTAACCAGAGATTATTAGTCAAACAGCAGTCTCATGGGTTAAACACAGTTTACAAGAATTGCAATATTGATTATGCGATAACCTCATGAGTGACTGTCCGCTCTTCTCTAGTTATTGCCCCAACTCTAACATACATAACCGTGCCAGAGCCTTTTCTCTGAATCACCCAAATATGTGAAAGAATACTTAAAGGAGTAGTTCACTTTAAAAAAAACTTGCTGATAATTTACTCACCCCCATGTCATCCAAGATATCCATGTCATTCTTTCTTCAGTCAAATAGAAATTAAGGTTTTTGATGAAAACATTCCAGGATTTTTCTCCATATAATGGACTTCAATGGGAACCAAACGGTTCAAGGTCCAAAAGACAGTTTCATTGCAAACTGTTCAAAGGGCTTTAAACGATTCCAGACAATGAAAAAGGGTCTTATCAAGCTAAACGATCGCTCATTGTAAAAAAAATTTTAAAAACCAAAAAAAAGTTTAAGTGTTATAAGCTCAAATGGTCGCCTTGCTCTGTTCTGTGATGCGAATGTGATCAAAATGAACGAATCTCATTTATCAAAATGAACGAATCTTTTTTTGTGTCATTTGGTTCATTCAACGAACGAAATTAACGAGTTGACTCGGGAAAAGATTTGTTCATTTTGATGAACGAGTTTGAACAGGAGAGTCACGAACGCGCATCACAGAACAGAGCAAGGCGACTATTTGAGCTTATAAAACTTAAACTTAATTTTTTTTTTTTAAATGACCGATCGTTTCGCTTGCTAAGACCCTTATTCATCGTCTGAAATCATTTAAAGCCCTTTGAAACTGTCTTTTGGACCATTTGGTTCCCATTGAAGTCCATTATTTGGAGTTGGAGAAACATCCTGGAATGTTTTCATCAAAAACCTTAATTTCTTTTATGACTGAAGACGGAAAGACATGGACATCTTGGATGACATGGGAGTGAGTAAATTATCAGCAAAAGTTTTTTTTTTTTTAAAAACTGAACTACTCCTTTAACTAAAAATTTAAAATAATTTCATTAACTTCCCTTATATTTTCTGCATAAAACTATTGGAGATTTTTTTCTTTCAGATACTTTTCATTGTGACCATGACTGTTATGGACAAAGGATTCTGATTGGTCAATAGCTGTGCTTTATTCATGATAAAACATGGCTATGACCGCTTCACCCAACAGTTCTATTTGTCACTGCTCAACACTGCGGTTCCTATGTTGTTTTTATTTGAGCTTTCATGCATATACACATTGAAACGTTGTTGCTGTTCACTGCAGGGACTATTTTTTTCGAGCGGAAGGAAGGCTTTTAGTGATTTTACTTCATGAAAGTTGCACTAACACATTTTTTTTTTAACTTTAATATTTTTATTGTGTGGTAACTATGGAGCGAATTACGTGCCAATATTAAACAAACAAATCCAGCATTTTGTAAATAAACTCGATCTGCTTTGAAAAGGAAAACTCGACTTGCAAACAGAAAGCAATTTGCAAAAACAAAGGTCAATTTGAGCGAAAATGCAGTGAAATACCCAATATTGTGTTTTACAATATAAATAAATGAGCAGATAATAGGTTATGTCACAAATAAATACAAACCATCCAACAAATTGAATGTAACCTTTGAACAAATACCAAATCTAGTGCAAATGCATACAGTATGTATATCTGTGCATATGAGATCTCTCGGCCCGATTTTCTCACAAATGAGTAACTTCTTCTAAAACAGTAGATGGCGTTAAAATAAGGGATTAATTTAGTGCTAGTCTGCCGTGGGAAGCACCGATTTGAAACGTGCTTGCCTTTAAAAAAAAAGTTTCTGTCTTTATAAACATCTTGAGGTTTCATTTGTTAAATATTTATTACAAAATACATAAACAGCAATTTAATTCAATTTAATTTAACATATTTGAGGACAAAATGCCACATGAGCAAAAGGTAAAGATCTGTGATTTTACACAGATACAGTATTAGACAACATGAGAACGACAGAAATAGCCTCGGTGTAGACATAATCACTAATTTAGTCATTTCGCACGCGTCCAATGAAGAAAAAAAATGTAAAAAGCAACATATAATGGCAGAGCTCCCAGAGTCACACATGAATGTTACGTAATTGAATTGGCCCATTTTCAATTCAAAATTGTGAAATACTACAGGTAAAATTGTTATACACAATTATTTTTATATTTTTATTTTTATAAAGGGTTTTTGGTGACTTACTACAGGTGAGATTTGGTGAGATTCATTATTCACCTGTAGTAAGTAAAGCCTGGTATGCTATATGAGCTTACCGTATGAGGTCACCGAGACCTGGACCTCTTTATTTTTTAGAGGTGTGTACAATAAAGGTTGTGAAATTATTGCCTAATATAGTAGTAGCCTAACGCGACTTTAGACTTTTCATCAAGATAATCTGTTAATGGTCATAAAGTGTGAGGTAAGTATCGTAACTAAACATTTCATAATTGACAGCTGTTTTAAGACAGAAACGTTAAATGACCAACAAAAATAATCAGGCAAACTAATAAAATGGTGACTATTAAAGTCGGTATTACCAATAGTAACCTTTTACAAGCTTTGGAATTTGAAAATGTTAAAATTAGGCTACTTTTAAATTATAAATTATAGGCTATATACGACAGTTGGTGGAATTGCCAGACGTTCCCATGCGCTGTGAAAGCGCATCAAAGCATTCTCATTTATTGGCTAAATATGCCGCTATAGCGCACATAGGTGATTTTGAATTAATATTTCATGTTGATATATAATGGTTACATACTGTTAAAACTAATCCTGCTATTTATATCTTTGTAAGACTGCCGATCAACAGTGTAAAGGAAAATACCAAACCTAACTTTGCCGCGCTCAACCACCTTACGCACACTTCTCGCAATTGAAATGGTTCGCGTTCAGCGGAAAGGGAAGGAAGGAAGGAAGGAAGGAAGGAAGGGAGGGAGGAAGGGAGGAAGGGAGGTTTGGAATGGCCCAGGAGAGAAGTGTTACTAAGTGTTAATGTTAATGCTAATGATTTCTGTCTTGATGAACATTTTGTAAAAGAAAACCTCAAGATGTTTTATTATTATAAATAAAGACAGAAACTTTTCCTCAGCTGTAGGCAAAGGCAGGCACGTTTCAAATCGGTGCTTCTCCCGGAAGACTAGCGCTAAATTAATCCCCTATTTTAGCGCCATCTACTGTTTTAGAAGATCGAAGTTACTCATCTGCATTTGTGAGAAAATCGAGCTGAGAGATCTCACAATCTGAAGTCCCCATGACACCTGCACAGATAAAAATGTATGAAGTATATGCAGCGTGTTATCATAAAGTGTCAGTGATAAATGACTTATTTAGGTCTGTTTATCAAAAAAGCAATCATGTGGCTTCAGAAGACTTGGAATACAGTGCATGCTGTAAAAGTGTATAGTTTATGATGATTTTTAATCCCCTTTTGTTTCTTCCATTGAAAAAAAAGAACTGCTGACAAGTTAGGACATAAGGGGGAACACATAATGTCAGAATATTCACTTTGGGAATTTTTATAAACCACCTGTCTAACCATCTAGATTTTTCTGCAGTGATATATTCTAAGGAAACATTCTAAAATAAATGATTCTATAAGAAACCACTTACCTCCCATTTTTGTCATCTTTTGAAATAAAGGGAGGGATGGGCGGTCTGCAAAAACCTCACTTTGATGATACAGGCACTCTTTAATGGCATCATAACCATTTAGAATAACAGTCGAGATTCCTCCCAGGTCTAGACTGAAAATCTGGATAATAAAAGGGCAATATATTCATTAATCCACTTCTATGCCAAACATATTTCTACTAATGAACTGAGTATAAGAACTAAATTCACCCTTCCGAATTAGGGATGCTGACTCAGCATGTCTTGGCCATTCTACAAAACTGAGTACTTTAGCGCTCTGCCAAAAATGCAACGCTAAATGCATGCAAGACTCTTTTGTTCTTTTCAAATACACTTCTAGCGGCGCGTCAAGAATAGAACGCTCCAATTCACTAACACGGACCAATCAGCTGTGAGCTCAACGAGGAACACCAGCAACAGTAAATGAGTGTATTACTGTCGAATTTCAGTTTTATTATAATAATAATGCCTGCATGCAACTGCATCTGTAATTAATCTCTGCAATTACAGAAAGTATTTTGTCACAATAATAGGTAGCAAACATTGTACACATTTTTTTTACGACAATAGTTATACAACTAATAAAGTGGGGACCATTTTATGTATTATTAAATAATAATAATAATAAATGATATATATGTATGTGTTATATTATGTTAATATTATGTTACAATATTATGCATAATTATTATTTGGTGGCTTAAAATAACTTTTTAAAAAGAAAATCCAAGTGACAGCAAAAAATATGAGCAAAAACGTTAAAAGTTAAAAGCAGCCAATTTGACAAGTATACTGTATTGCATTTTACGTGATCATGTGCAAGAAAATAAGAAAAATTGAGGAATGAGAGTGTCATCCGTACCTGTCCGTGGATATCACTCTGCCTCTTCATGTAGACGTGAGGCTCGGTGGCTAGGGACAGAATATTCCCTATCAGGGGTAAAGGTGTCGGTCCAGGGGGAAACCCTCGGGGTCTCCGCTGCTTTAAGAGCTGGCAAATCACCACCAAAATGAAGAGTGTAATGAACAAACTGCCCAAGCACACGAGCGTTTGCTCCCAAGACACAGAGAGCAGAGATGTCAACCGTTTAATCGATACCATTTTAGATAGGCTACTTAAACACTTTGGGATAATCTGGAAAGTTTCTAGAGCTCCGTTCTCTGTCAGACAGTGATCATCTTGCACATGTTGCTCTATACCCCCCGCCTCTTAAAGGCTAAGATTGGCTGGCGGAAAGAGCGCTTTGGATTAACTTGCATTGGGTTTGATTAAACGGTGGTCGGAACTATTGATTCGCGAGAATTCACACAAATTTCTTTTCATTAGGGCAGATGTTCACAAGTACGTTTCCAAGCGGGGTTTTCTTTGTATTGGAGAAACTTGCAACATAAATGGCCACGCCCACCCATGTAAACCAAAAAAGGACTTTGCAGTGGAAACCCTGTCTCTTCTTTGAACTAGTGACTAATTCATCGAATCTTTTGAATCTGTTCATTAAAAAAAGACTTGTTCATTTATTCATTCACTACCTATTTTTTGCATCGTTACATCGTAGCGCCCGTATGTTAATTGTGACATGCGACAGTATTTTTGTTTAATAAGTAGGCTCTGAATCCTGAATCGATTCATTATAGGTTTTCAGGGTTCTCAAGTTTGAGCAAAAGCTTGGAGTGAGATCACACGCGGTTAGGGGAGGAGCCATAATGAAGCCCCGCCCCACCCATCCCCGCCCCCAATTTTACCCATTGTTCATAATTAACCGGAACAAATTAAAATTATAACAATTAGTAAATCTGATAAATGACAGAGCAATTCATCACATCAAATACTCTTTAATGCAGTATTACAAATATAGCTAACCAAAAATATAACAAATTGCTCCAAACAGTTTCAAACAAATCTTTAAAAATTGCATTTTGATTTTTGAATGCATCTTCTATCTAGACGAATGATTTATTGTGCGGTGGGACATTGAGAACAAATGGACAGATTAGAGTGCACCACCTCTTCCACTGTCTCCTCCTCTAATCTGGCAACCTTTTTAGGGGGCTTACCCTTTGGTGCCCAAAATGACAAAATATCTTTCTGCTTTTTTCCTGACATCTTTGAAAAATACAAATGCAACATTATGACAATGATTAAATATTACCCAGAGCAATCTGCTGTAATACATCCTTAATGTAACTAGAAAGACTATTAATATTACAGTATAATATAATTTAAAATAAAATCAGTAAATCCTAACATGTCTCTTCGTTTCAGATAACGTAAGATAGCCAAACTGAGCCTGGTTGCAAAGTAGTTGTAGAGTTTTTGACTGCATCAATAATAATGTACGATGGGCTACATATTAAATGTTCTAGCCCAAAAATGTTAGACGAGCTTCTTCCAACTTACCTTCTTCTCCATCACGACACATGTGTTCGCGCGATGTTGTTGGTTACCTAGGATACCGAGGATGTTCCGTCCATTTCCGTGTGTTCGCGCTACTGAATGACATGTCATGTATAGATCAGTGGTGCACAGAGCGCGCATATATGTTGCCTAGTAACGAACGCAATCTGGCGGAGATACGCGCTTGCGGCAGGAAACTTCACTTTGTTTGCCTGCGCCTCGTATACAACGTTAGAAAGCTTTCAGCCAGGACAACTTGGTTGGCATTGCCTTTTCAGCGTGAGAAATACACAGTGTGGCGTGTGAGCGTGTGAACCGGTCGAAATGAGTGTGTCTCACGGCCAATGCGTGAGACTTGAGAACCCTGGGTTTTGCCTACAATTCTACTTAAAAATTAAGAAAGTGTCTAGTATCAAGAAATGTCCCCACACAAACTACAACACATGTCTATCTTTTTCCTACTTTGCAACTACTAAAAAATACCCGTGGAAGGATGGTAGAAGTGAAAAAGTAGGCTATGGCTACATCGACTCATTCATTCTATGGATAGGGGGTGCCGCGTGTCCGTTTAGTAGTTCCTTCCAACCAATGAGATGCTCATTCACAGCTCGCACTCGTAGCCTACTCTATTTCGTGTTAGTCTGCTGCTAATGCTTTGACTGCTTTGCTTTTAATGCTACACCCTAAAAGCCTATGTAGGATACTCTTTTTGTGAAAAAAGTGCATAGCCTACTTTTGAGTGTGTAGCTATTTCAAGCTTTGGGAGATACTACTACGTCATCTTTAGCCTCTGTCCAGTGCATCCTGTCACCGTAAACTGCCCTGTCAATCATCTCGTCACAGTTAAAATCCTCCATTCAATCTAATATAATGTGTTACCATTTCGGAGAGAAATGTTCATGTGCCAGTCGTGTGTCTTTCATGCGGAGACTTTCCTCCTCATGTGTTTGCAATGATGCATTTAAAAGTTAATGGCTAAATTCATCTTTACAAAAAGTTCAATATGGTGCAGATGCACTGGCGATTCTAGGGGGTGGCCTGCTCATTGGCCACCCCTGTGGCCACCCCAGATCTGATCTAGTTGGTCAAGTTCGTCAACACAAGAAACAAGAGAAATACTGTCAATCAATGGTGACAGCTGATCAACCGATTTAGGTCCAGTTTTACCTTTTTTAATAACACAGTAATAGTCATACTGAGGCTCTGAGAGCTGATTTCTGCTCAGCGGACGTTTGGCCATGCAGGTCAGGTTACTAATGAGATGCGCGCGCTGGCTGCTGCTCTGTGATGGACAGTCTTACAACAGCAACAAATACAACGATAAAAACGCGGGAATCTGTAGATTGAGAGGTATGGTAATTTTAAAAAAATTAATTTGGGCGAAAAATTAAGTATCCCCAATCTTCTCAAAACTCTGGATTCCGATAGAGGGCCATGAGACTTAGACCTGAGTGCAACAATGGAGGCTCTAGACCCTTCCAGAGCTGAGATGTCGAAACTCAAAATTTCGACCCGAAAAAAACCCCGACAGTGTTACCCCTTACGTTTTTTTTTTTTGGGCGAAAAATTAAGTATCCCTAATCTTCTCAAAACTCTGGATTCTGATAGAGGGCCATGAGACTTAGATCTGAGTGCAACAATGGAGGCTCTAGACCCTTCCAGAGCTGAGATATTGAAAATCAAAATTTCGACCCGTAAAAAAAACGACAGTGTTACCCCTTACATTTTTTTTTGGCGAAAAATTAAGTATCCCCAATCTTCTCAAAACTCTGGATTATGATAGAGGGCAATGAGATTTAGACCTGAGTGCAACAATGGAGGCTCTAGACCCTTCCAGAGCTGAGATATCGAAATTCAAAATTTCGACCAGAAAAAAAAAACGACAGTGTTACCCCTTACGTTTTTTTTTTTGGGCGAAAAATTAAGTATCCCCAATTTTCTCAAAACTCTGGATTCTGATGGAGGGCCGTGAGCCTTAGACCTGAGTGCAAAAATGGAGGCTCTAGACCCTTCCAGAGCTGAGATATCGAAACTCAAAATTTCGACCCGAAAAAAAAAACGACAGTGTTACCCCTTACTTTTTTTTTTTGGGCGAAAAATTAAGTATCCCTAATCTTCTCAAAACTCTGGATTCTGATAGAGGGCCATGAGACTTAGACCTGAGTGCAACAATGGAGGCTCTAGACCCTTCCAGAGCTGAGATATCGAAACTCAAAATTTCGACCCGAAAAAAAAAACGACAGTGTTACCCCTTACGTTTTTTTTTTTGGGCGAAAAATTAAGTATCCCCAATTTTCTCAAAACTCTGGATTCTGATGGAGGGCCGTGAGCCTTAGACCTGAGTGCAAAAATGGAGGCTCTAGACCCTTCCAGAGCTGAGATATCGAAACTCAAAATTTCGACCCGAAAAAAAAAACGACAGTGTTACCCCTTACTTTTTTTTTTTGGGCGAAAAATTAAGTATCCCTAATCTTCTCAAAACTCTGGATTCTGATAGAGGGCCATGAGACTTAGACCTGAGTGCAACAATGGAGGCTCTAGACCCTTCCAGAGCTGAGATATCGAAACTCAAAATTTCGACCCGAAAAAAAAAAAACGACAGTGTTACCCCTTACGTTTTTTTTTTTGGGCGAAAAATTAAGTATCCCTAATCTTCTCAAAACTCTGGATTCTGATAGAGGGCCATGAGACTTAGACCTGAGTGCAACAATGGAGGCTCTAGACCCTTCCAGAGCTGAGATATCGAAAATCAAAATTTCGACCCGTAAAAAAAACGACAGTGTTACCCCTTACGTTTTTTTTTGGGGCGAAAAATTAAGTATCCCCAATCTTCCCAAAACTCTGGATTCTGATGGAGGGCCGTGAGCCTTAGACCTGAGTGCAAAAATGGAGGCTCTAGACCCTTCCAGATCTGAGATATCGAAACTCAAAATTTCGACCCGAAAAAAAAAACGACAGTGTTACCCCTTACGTTTTTTTTTTTGGGCGAAAAATTAAGTATCCCTAATCCTCTCAAAACTCTGGATTCTGATAGAGGGCCATGAGACTTAGACCTGAGTGCAACAATGGAGGCTCTAGACCCTTCCAGAGCTGTGATATCGAAACTCAATTTTCGACCCGAAAAAAAAAACGACAGCGTTACCCCTTACGTTTTTTTTGGGGGGCGAAAAATTAAGTATCCCCAATCTTCTCAAAACTCTGGATTCTGATAGAGGGCCATGAGACTTAGACCTGAGTGCAACAATGGAGGCTCTAGACCCTTCCAGAGCTGAGATATCGAAATTCAAAATTTCGACCAGAAAAAAAAAACGACAGTGTTACCCCTTACGTTTTTTTTTTGGGGCGAAAAATTAAGTATCCCCAATCTTCTCAAAACTCTGGATTCTGATAGAGGGCCATGAGACTTAGAACTGAGTGCAACAATGGAGGCTCTAGACCCTTCCAGAGCTGAGATATCGAAATTCAAAATTTCGACCAGAAAAAAAACCGACAGTGTTACCCTTACGTTTTTTTTTTTGGGCGAAAAATTAAGTATCCCCAATCTTCTCAAAACTCTGGATTCTGATGGAGGGCCGTGAGCCTTAGACCTGAGTGCAAAAATGGAGGCTCTAGACCCTTCCAGAGCTGAGATATCGAAACTCAAAATTTCGACCCGAAAAAAAAAACGACAGTGTTACCCCTTTCGTTTTTTTTCGTTTTCGGGCGAAAAATTAAGTTTCTCCAATCTTCTCAAAACTCTGGATTCTGATAGAGGGCCATGAGACTTTGACCTGAGTGCAAAAATGGAGGCTCTAGACCCTTCCAGAGCTGAGATATCGAAATTCAAAATTTCGACCCGAAAAAAAAAAACGACAGTGTTACCCCTTTCGTTTTTTTTCCGTTTTTGGGCGAAAAATTAAGTTTCTCCAATCTTCTCAAAACTCTGGATTCTGATAGAGGGCCACGAGACTTTGACCTGAGTGCAAAAATGGAGGCTCTAGACCCTTCCAGAGCTGAGATATCAACATTCAAAATTTCGACCCGAAAAAAAAAAAACGACAGTGTTACCCCTTTCGTTTTTTTCCGTTTTCGGGCGAAAAATTAAGTTCCTCCAATCTTCTCAAAACTCTGGATTATGATAGAGGGCCACGAGACTTTGACCTGAGTGCAAAAATGGAGGCTCTAGACCCCTCCAGAGCTGAGATATCGAAATTCAAAATTTCGACCCGAAAAAAAAAATAGAGTGTTACCCATTTCGTTTTTTTTCGTTTTCGGGCGAAAAATTAAGTTTCTCCAATCTTCTCAAAACTCTGGATTATGATAGAGGGCTGTGAGACTTTGACCTGAGTGCAAAAATGGAGGCTCTAGACCCTTCCTGAGCTGAGATATCGAAATTCAAAATTTCGACCCAAAAAAAAAAACGACAGTGTTACCCCTTTCGTTTTTTTTCCGTTTTCGGGCGAAAAATTAAGTTTCTCCAATCTTCTCAAAACTCTGGATTCTGATAGAGGGAAACGAGACTTTGACCTGAGTGCAAAAATGGAGGCTCTAGACCCTTCCAGAGCTGAGATATCGAAATTCAAAATTTCGACCCGAAAAAAAACTGACAGTTATACCCCTTACGTTTTTTTTTTTGGGCGAAAAATTAAGTATCCCCAATCTTCTCAAAACTCTGGATTCTGATAAAGGGCCATGAGACATAGACCTGAGTGCAACAATGGAGGCTCCAAACCCTTCCAGAGCTGAGATGTCGAAACTCAAAATTTCGACCCGAAAAAAAAAAAACGACAGTGTTACCCCTTACGTTTTTTTTTTGGGCGAAAAATTAAGTATCCCCAATCTTCTCAAAACTCTGGATTCTCATAGAGGGCCATGAGACTTAGACCTGAGTGCAACAATGGAGGGTCTAGACCCTTCCAGAGCTGAGATATCGAAAATCAAAATTTCGACCCGAAAAAAAAAACGACAGTGTTACCCCTTACTTTTTTTTTTTGGGCGAAAAATTAAGTATCCCTAATCTTCTCAAAACTCTGGATTCTGATAGAGGGCCATGAGACTTAGACCTGAGTGCAACAATGGAGGCTCTAGACCCTTCCAGAGCTGAGATATCGAAACTCAAAATTTCGACCCGAAAAAAAAAACGACAGTGTTACCCCTTACGTTTTTTTTTTTGGGCGAAAAATTAAGTATCCCCAATTTTCTCAAAACTCTGGATTCTGATGGAGGGCCGTGAGCCTTAGACCTGAGTGCAAAAATGGAGGCTCTAGACCCTTCCAGAGCTGAGATATCAACATTCAAATGTTACCCCTTTCGTTTTTTTCCGTTTTCGGGTGAAAAATTAAGTTCCTCCAATCTTCTCAAAACTCTGGATTATGATAGAGGGCCACGAGACTTTGACCTGAGTGCAAAAATGGAGGCTCTAGACCCTTCCAGAGCTGAGATATCGAAATTCAAAATTCCGACCCAAAAAAAAACGACAGGGTTACTTACCCCTTTCATTTTTTTCAGTTTTTGGGCGAAAAATTAAGTTTCTCCAATCTTCTGAAAACTCTGGATTATGATATAGGGCCACGAGACTTTGACCTGAGTGCAAAAATGGAGGCTCTAGACCCTTCCAGAGCTGAGATATCGAAATTCAAAATTTTGACCCGAAAAAAAAACGACAGTGTTACCCCTTTCGTTTTTTTCGTTTTCGGGCGAAAAATTAAGTTTCTCCAATCTTCTCAAAACTCTGGATTATGATAGAGGGCCACGAGACTTTGACCTGAGTGCAAAAATGGAGGCTCTAGACCCTTCCAGAGCTGAGATATCGAAATTCAAAATTTCGATCCGAAAAAAAACCGACAGTGTTACCCCTTTCGTTTTTGGGCGAAAAATTAAGTTTCTCCAATCTTCTCAAAACTCTGGATTCTGATAGAGGGCCGCGAGACTTTGACCTGAGTGCAAAAATGGAGGCTCTAGACCCTTCCAGAGCTGAGATATCGAAATTCAAAATTTCGACCCGAAAAAAAAACGACAGTGTTGCCCCTTTCAATTTTTTCCGTTTTTGGGCGAAAATTTAAGTTTCTCCAATCTTCTCAAAACTCTGGATTATGATAGAGGGCCACGAGACTTTGACCTGAGTGCAAAAATGGAGGCTCTAGACCCTTCCAGAGCTGAGATATCAACATTCAAAATTTCAACCCGAAAAAAAAAAACGACAGTGTTACCCCTTTCGTTTTTTTCCGTTTTCGGGTGAAAAATTAAGTTCCTCCAATCTTTTCAAAACTCTGGATTATGATAGAGGGCCACGAGACTTTGACCTGAGTGCAAAAATGGAGGCTCTAGACCCCTCCAGAGCTGAGATATCGAAATTCAAAATTTCGACCCAAAAAAAAAACTACAGTGTTACCCCTTTCGTTTTTTTTCGTTTTCGGGCAAAAAATTAAGTTTCTCCAATCTTCTCAAAACTCTGGATTATGATAGAGGGCTGTAAGACTTTGACCTGAGTGCAAAAATGGAGGCTCTAGACCCTTCCTGAGCTGAGATATCGAAATTCAAAATTTCGATCCGAAAAAAAAAACGACAGTGTTACCCCTTTCGTTTTTTTTCGTTTTCGGGCGAAAAATTAAGTCTCTCCAATCTTCTCAAAACTCTGGATTCTGATAGAGGGCCGCGAGACTTTGACCTGATTGCAAAAATGGAGGCTCTAGACCCTTCCAGAGCTGAGATATCGAAATTCAAAATTTCGACCCGAAAAAAAAACGACAGTGTTACCCCTTTCGTTTTTTTCCGTTTTTGGGCGAAAAATTAAGTTTCTCCAATCTTCTCAAAACTCTGGATTATGATAGAGGGCCACGAGACTTTGACCTGAGTGCAAAAATGGAGGCTCTAGACCCTTCCAGAGCTGAGATATCGAAATTCAAAATTTCGACCCGAAAAAAAAAACGACAGTGTTACCCCTTTCGTTTTTTTTCGTTTTCGGGCGAAAAATTAAGTTTCTCCAATCTTCTCAAAACTCTGGATGCTTATAGAGGGCCACGAGACTTTGACCTGAGTGCAAAAATGGAGGCTCTAGACCCTTCCAGAGCTGAGATATCGAAATTCAAAATTTCGACCCGAAAAAAAAAAACGACAGTGTTACCCCTTTCGTTTTTTTCCGTTTTTGGGCGAAAAATTAAGTTTCTCCAATCTTCTCAAAACTCTGGATTCTGATAGAGGGCCACGAGACTTTGACCTGAGTGCAAAAATGGAGGCTCTAGACCCTTCCAGAGCTGAGATATCAACATTAAAAATTTCGACCCGAAAAAAAAACGACAGTGTTACCCCTTTCGTTTTTTTCCGTTTTTGGGCGAAAAATTAAGTTTCTCCAATCTTCTCAAAACTCTGGATTCTGATAGAGGGCCACGAGACTTTGACCTGAGTGCAAAAATGGAGGCTCTAGACCCCTCCAGAGCTGAGATATCGAAATTCAAAATTTCGACCCAAAAAAAAAACTACAGTGTTACCCCTTTCGTTTTTTTTCGTTTTCGGGCAAAAAATTAAGTTTCTCCAATCTTCTCAAAACTCTGGATTATGATAGAGGGCTGTGAGACTTTGACCTGAGTGCAAAAATGGAGGCTCTAGACCCTTCCTGAGCTGAGATATCGAAATTCAAAATTTCGATCCGAAAAAAAAAAACGACAGTGTTACCCCTTTCGTTTTTTTTCGTTTTCGGGCGAAAAATTAAGTTTCTCCAATCTTCTCAAAACTCTGGATTCTGATAGAGGGCCGCGAGACTTTGACCTGATTGCAAAAATGGAGGCTCTAGACCCTTCCAGAGCTGAGATATCGAAATTCAAAATTTCGACCCGAAAAAAAAACGACAGTGTTACCCCTTTCGTTTTTTTCCGTTTTTGGGCGAAAAATTAAGTTTCTCCAATCTTCTCAAAACTCTGGATTATGATAGAGGGCCACGAGACTTTGACCTGAGTGCAAAAATGGAGGCTCTAGACCCTTCCAGAGCTGAGATATCGAAATTCAAAATTTCGACCCGAAAAAAAAAACGACAGTGTTACCCCTTTCGTTTTTTTCCGTTTTTGGGCGAAAAATTAAGTTTCTCCAATCTTCTCAAAACTCTGGATTCTGATAGAGGGCCGCGAGACTTTGACCTGAGTGCAAAAATGGAGGCTCTAGACCCTTCCAGAGCTGAGATATCGAAATTCAAAATTTCGACCCGAAAAAAAAACGACAGTGTTACCCCTTTCGTTTTTTTCCGTTTTTGGGCGAAAATTTAAGTTTCTCCAATCTTCTCAAAACTCTGGATTATGATAGAGGGCCACGAGACTTTGACCTGAGTGCAAAAATGGAGGCTCTAGACCCTTCCAGAGCTGAGATATCGAAAATCAAAATTTCGACCCGTAAAAAAAACGACAGTGTCACCCCTTACGTTTTTTTTTTTGGGCAAAAAATTAAGTATCCCTAATCTTCTCAAAACTCTGGATTCTGATAGAGGGCCATGAGACTTAGACCTGAGTGCAACAATGTAGGCTCTAGACCCTTCCAGAGCTGAGATATCAACATTCAAATGTTACCCCTTTCGTTTTTTTCCGTTTTCGGGCGAAAAATTAAGTTCCTCCAATCTTCTCAAAACTCTGGATTATGATAGAGGGCCACGAGACTTTGACCTGAGTGCAAAAATGGAGGCTCTAGACCCTTCCAGAGCTGAGATATCGAAATTCAAAATTTCGACCCGAAAAAAAAACGACAGTGTTACCCTTTTCGTTTTTTTTTTTCGTTTTCGGGCGAAAAATTAAGTTTCTCCAATCTTCTCAAAACTCTGGATTCTGATAGAGGGCCACGAGACTTTTACCTGAGTGCAAAAATGGAGGCTCTAGACCCTTCCAGAGCTGAGATATCGAAATTCAAAATTTCGACCCGAAAAAAAAAACGACAGTGTTACCCCTTTCGTTTTTTTTCAGTTTTTGGGCGAAAAATTTAGTTTCTCCAATCTTCTCAAAACTCTGGATTATGATAGAGGGCCACGAGACTTTGACCTGAGTGCAAAAATGGAGGCTCTACACCCTTCCAGAGCTGAGACATCGAAATTCAAAATTTCGATCCGAAAAAAAAAACGACAGTGTTACCCCTTTCGTTTTTTTCCGTTTTTGGACGAAAATTTAAGTTTCTCCAATCTTCTCAAAACTCTGGATTATGATAGAGGGCCACGAGACTTTGACCTGAGTGCAAAAATGGAGGCTCTAGACCCTTCCAGAGCTGAGATATCGAAATTCAAAATTTCGACCCGAAAAAAAACCGACAGTGTTACCCCTTTCGTTTTTTTTCGTTTTCGGGTGAAAAATAAAGTTTCTCCAATCTTCTCAAAACTCTGGATTCTGATAGAGGGCCGCGAGACTTTGACCTGAGTGCAAAAATGGAGGCTCTAGACCCTTCCAGAGCTGAGATATCGAAATTCAAAATTTCGACCGGAAAAAAAAAACGACAGTGTTACCCCTTTCGTTTTTTTTCGTTTTCGGGCGAAAAATAAAGTTTCTCCAATCTTCTCAAAACTCTGGATTATGATAGAGGGCTGTGGGACTTTGACCTGAGTGCAAAAATGGAGGCTCTAGACCCTTCCAGAGCTGAGATATCAAAATTCAAAATTTCGACCCGAAAAAAAAAATTACAGTGTTACCCCTTTCGTTTTTTTCCGTTTTCGGGCGAAAAATTAAGTTCCTCCAATCTTCTCAAAACTCTGGATTATGATAGAGGGCCACGAGACTTTGACCTGAGTGCAAAAATGGAGGCTCTAGACCCCTCCAGAGCTGAGATATCGAAATTCAAAATTTCGACCCGAAAAAAAAAACTACAGTGTTACCCCTTTCGTTTTTTTTCCGTTTTCGGGCGAAAAATTAAGTTTCTCCAATCTTCTCAAAACTCTGGATTCTGATAGAGGGCCACGAGACTTTGACCTGAGTGCAAAATGGAGGCTCTAGACCCTTCCAGAGCTGAGATATCGAAATTCAAAATTTCGACCCGAAAAAAAAAACGACAGTGTTACCCCTTTCATTTTTTTCGTTTTCGGGCGAAAAATTAAGTTTCTCCAATCTTCTCAAAACTCTGGATTATGATAGAGGGCTGTGAGACTTTGACCTGAGTGCAAAATTGGAGAAACTTAATTTTTCGCCCAAAAACGAAAAAAACGAAAGGGGTAACACTGTCGTTTTTTTCCGTTTTTGGGCGAAAAATTAAGTTTCTCCAATCTTCTCAAAACTCTGGATTCTGATAGAGGGCCATGAGACTTTGACCTGAGTGCAAAAATGGAGGCTCTAGACCCTTCCAGAGCTGAGATATCGAAATTCAAAATTTCGACCCGAAAAAAAAAAACGACAGTGTTACCCCTTTCGTTTTTTTTCCGTTTTTGGGCGAAAAATTAAGTTTCTCCAATCTTCTCAAAACTCTGGATTCTGATAGAGGGCCACGAGACTTTGACCTGAGTGCAAAAATGGAGGCTCTAGACCCTTCCAGAGCTGAGATATCAACATTCAAAATTTCGACCCGAAAAAAAAAAAACGACAGTGTTACCCCTTTCGTTTTTTTCCGTTTTCGGGCGAAAAATTAAGTTCCTCCAATCTTCTCAAAACTCTGGATTATGATAGAGGGCCACGAGACTTTGACCTGAGTGCAAAAATGGAGGCTCTAGACCCCTCCAGAGCTGAGATATCGAAATTCAAAATTTCGACCCGAAAAAAAAAATAGAGTGTTACCCATTTCGTTTTTTTTCGTTTTCGGGCGAAAAATTAAGTTTCTCCAATCTTCTCAAAACTCTGGATTATGATAGAGGGCTGTGAGACTTTGACCTGAGTGCAAAAATGGAGGCTCTAGACCCTTCCTGAGCTGAGATATCGAAATTCAAAATTTCGACCCAAAAAAAAAAAACGACAGTGTTACCCCTTTCGTTTTTTTTCCGTTTTCGGGCGAAAAATTAAGTTTCTCCAATCTTCTCAAAACTCTGGATTCTGATAGAGGGAAACGAGACTTTGACCTGAGTGCAAAAATGGAGGCTCTAGACCCTTCCAGAGCTGAGATATCGAAATTCAAAATTTCGACCCGAAAAAAAACTGACAGTTATACCCCTTACGTTTTTTTTTTTGGGCGAAAAATTAAGTATCCCCAATCTTCTCAAAACTCTGGATTCTGATAAAGGGCCATGAGACATAGACCTGAGTGCAACAATGGAGGCTCCAAACCCTTCCAGAGCTGAGATGTCGAAACTCAAAATTTCGACCCGAAAAAAAAAAACGACAGTGTTACCCCTTACGTTTTTTTTTTGGGCGAAAAATTAAGTATCCCCAATCTTCTCAAAACTCTGGATTCTCATAGAGGGCCATGAGACTTAGACCTGAGTGCAACAATGGAGGGTCTAGACCCTTCCAGAGCTGAGATATCGAAAATCAAAATTTCGACCCGAAAAAAAAAACGACAGTGTTACCCCTTACTTTTTTTTTTTGGGCGAAAAATTAAGTATCCCTAATCTTCTCAAAACTCTGGATTCTGATAGAGGGCCATGAGACTTAGACCTGAGTGCAACAATGGAGGCTCTAGACCCTTCCAGAGCTGAGATATCGAAACTCAAAATTTCGACCCGAAAAAAAAAACGACAGTGTTACCCCTTACGTTTTTTTTTTTGGGCGAAAAATTAAGTATCCCCAATTTTCTCAAAACTCTGGATTCTGATGGAGGGCCGTGAGCCTTAGACCTGAGTGCAAAAATGGAGGCTCTAGACCCTTCCAGAGCTGAGATATCAACATTCAAATGTTACCCCTTTCGTTTTTTTCCGTTTTCGGGTGAAAAATTAAGTTCCTCCAATCTTCTCAAAACTCTGGATTATGATAGAGGGCCACGAGACTTTGACCTGAGTGCAAAAATGGAGGCTCTAGACCCTTCCAGAGCTGAGATATCGAAATTCAAAATTCCGACCCAAAAAAAACGACAGGGTTACCCCTTTCATTTTTTTCAGTTTTTGGGCGAAAAATTAAGTTTCTCCAATCTTCTGAAAACTCTGGATTATGATATAGGGCCACGAGACTTTGACCTGAGTGCAAAAATGGAGGCTCTAGACCCTTCCAGAGCTGAGATATCGAAATTCAAAATTTCGACCCGAAAAAAAAACGACAGTGTTACCCCTTTCGTTTTTTTCGTTTTCGGGCGAAAAATTAAGTTTCTCCAATCTTCTCAAAACTCTGGATTATGATAGAGGGCCACGAGACTTTGACCTGAGTGCAAAAATGGAGGCTCTAGACCCTTCCAGAGCTGAGATATCGAAATTCAAAATTTCGATCCGAAAAAAAACCGACAGTGTTACCCCTTTCGTTTTTGGGCGAAAAATTAAGTTTCTCCAATCTTCTCAAAACTCTGGATTCTGATAGAGGGCCGCGAGACTTTGACCTGAGTGCAAAAATGGAGGCTCTAGACCCTTCCAGAGCTGAGATATCGAAATTCAAAATTTCGACCCGAAAAAAAAACGACAGTGTTGCCCCTTTCAATTTTTTCCGTTTTTGGGCGAAAATTTAAGTTTCTCCAATCTTCTCAAAACTCTGGATTATGATAGAGGGCCACGAGACTTTGACCTGAGTGCAAAAATGGAGGCTCTAGACCCTTCCAGAGCTGAGATATCAACATTCAAAATTTCAACCCGAAAAAAAAAACGACAGTGTTACCCCTTTCGTTTTTTTCCGTTTTCGGGTGAAAAATTAAGTTCCTCCAATCTTTTCAAAACTCTGGATTATGATAGAGGGCCACGAGACTTTGACCTGAGTGCAAAAATGGAGGCTCTAGACCCCTCCAGAGCTGAGATATCGAAATTCAAAATTTCGACCCAAAAAAAAAACTACAGTGTTACCCCTTTCGTTTTTTTTCGTTTTCGGGCAAAAAATTAAGTTTCTCCAATCTTCTCAAAACTCTGGATTATGATAGAGGGCTGTGAGACTTTGACCTGAGTGCAAAAATGGAGGCTCTAGACCCTTCCTGAGCTGAGATATCGAAATTCAAAATTTCGATCCGAAAAAAAAAAACGACAGTGTTACCCCTTTCGTTTTTTTTCGTTTTCGGGCGAAAAATTAAGTCTCTCCAATCTTCTCAAAACTCTGGATTCTGATAGAGGGCCGCGAGACTTTGACCTGATTGCAAAAATGGAGGCTCTAGACCCTTCCAGAGCTGAGATATCGAAATTCAAAATTTCGACCCGAAAAAAAAACGACAGTGTTACCCCTTTCGTTTTTTTCCGTTTTTGGGCGAAAAATTAAGTTTCTCCAATCTTCTCAAAACTCTGGATTATGATAGAGGGCCACGAGACTTTGACCTGAGTGCAAAAATGGAGGCTCTAGACCCTTCCAGAGCTGAGATATCGAAATTCAAAATTTTGACCCGAAAAAAAAAACGACAGTGTTACCCCTTTCGTTTTTTTCCGTTTTCGGGCGAAAAATTAAGTTTCTCCAATCTTCTCAAAACTCTGGATTCTGATAGAGGGCCGCGAGACTTTGACCTGAGTGCAAAAATGGAGGCTCTAGACCCTTCCAGAGCTGAGATATCGAAATTCAAAATTTCGATCCGAAAAAAAACCGACAGTGTTACCCCTTTCGTTTTTGGGCGAAAAATTAAGTTTCTCCAATCTTCTCAAAACTCTGGATTCTGATAGAGGGCCGCGAGACTTTGACCTGAGTGCAAAAATGGAGGCTCTAGACCCTTCCAGAGCTGAGATATCGAAATTCAAAATTTCGACCCGAAAAAAAAACGACAGTGTTGCCCCTTTCAATTTTTTCCGTTTTTGGGCGAAAATTTAAGTTTCTCCAATCTTCTCAAAACTCTGGATTATGATAGAGGGCCACGAGACTTTGACCTGAGTGCAAAAATGGAGGCTCTAGACCCTTCCAGAGCTGAGATATCGAAATTCAAAATTTCGACCCGAAAAAAAAACTACAGTGTTACCCCTTTCGTTTTTTTTCGTTTTCGGGCGAAAAATTAAGTTTCTCCAATCTTCTCAAAACTCTGGATTATGATAGAGGGCTGTGAGACTTTGACCTGAGTGCAAAAATGGAGGCTCTAGACCCTTCCTGAGCTGAGATATCGAAATTCAAAATTTCGACCCGAAAAAAAAAACGACAGTTACCCCTTTCGTTTTTTTTCGTTTTCGGGCGAAAAATTAAGTTTCTCCAATCTTCTCAAAACTCTGGATGCTTATAGAGGGCCACGAGACTTTGACCTGAGTGCAAAAATGGAGGCTCTAGACCCTTCCAGAGCTGAGATATCGAAATTCAAAATTTCGACCCGAAAAAAAAAAAACGACAGTGTTACCCCTTTCGTTTTTTTCCGTTTTTGGGCGAAAAATTAAGTTTCTCCAATCTTCTCAAAACTCTGGATTCTGATAGAGGGCCACGAGACTTTGACCTGAGTGCAAAAATGGAGGCTCTAGACCCTTCCAGAGCTGAGATATCAACATTAAAAATTTCGACCCGAAAAAAAAACGACAGTGTTACCCCTTTCGTTTTTTTCCGTTTTTGGGCGAAAAATTAAGTTTCTCCAATCTTCTCAAAACTCTGGATTCTGATAGAGGGCCACGAGACTTTGACCTGAGTGCAAAAATGGAGGCTCTAGACCCCTCCAGAGCTGAGATATCGAAATTCAAAATTTCGACCCAAAAAAAAAACTACAGTGTTACCCCTTTCGTTTTTTTTCGTTTTCGGGCAAAAAATTAAGTTTCTCCAATCTTCTCAAAACTCTGGATTATGATAGAGGGCTGTGAGACTTTGACCTGAGTGCAAAAATGGAGGCTCTAGACCCTTCCTGAGCTGAGATATCGAAATTCAAAATTTCGATCCGAAAAAAAAACGACAGTGTTACCCCTTTCGTTTTTTTTCGTTTTCGGGCGAAAAATTAAGTTTCTCCAATCTTCTCAAAACTCTGGATTCTGATAGAGGGCCGCGAGACTTTGACCTGATTGCAAAAATGGAGGCTCTAGACCCTTCCAGAGCTGAGATATCGAAATTCAAAATTTCGACCCGAAAAAAAAACGACAGTGTTACCCCTTTCGTTTTTTTCCGTTTTTGGGCGAAAAATTAAGTTTCTCCAATCTTCTCAAAACTCTGGATTATGATAGAGGGCCACGAGACTTTGACCTGAGTGCAAAAATGGAGGCTCTAGACCCTTCCAGAGCTGAGATATCGAAATTCAAAATTTCGACCCGAAAAAAAAAACGACAGTGTTACCCCTTTCGTTTTTTTCCGTTTTTGGGCGAAAAATTAAGTTTCTCCAATCTTCTCAAAACTCTGGATTCTGATAGAGGGCCGCGAGACTTTGACCTGAGTGCAAAAATGGAGGCTCTAGACCCTTCCAGAGCTGAGATATCGAAATTCAAAATTTCGACCCGAAAAAAAAACGACAGTGTTACCCCTTTCGTTTTTTTCCGTTTTTGGGCGAAAATTTAAGTTTCTCCAATCTTCTCAAAACTCTGGATTATGATAGAGGGCCACGAGACTTTGACCTGAGTGCAAAAATGGAGGCTCTAGACCCTTCCAGAGCTGAGATATCGAAAATCAAAATTTCGACCCGTAAAAAAAACGACAGTGTTACCCCTTACGTTTTTTTTTTTGGGCAAAAAATTAAGTATCCCTAATCTTCTCAAAACTCTGGATTCTGATAGAGGGCCATGAGACTTAGACCTGAGTGCAACAATGGAGGCTCTAGACCCTTCCAGAGCTGAGATATCAACATTCAAATGTTACCCCTTTCGTTTTTTTCCGTTTTCGGGCGAAAAATTAAGTTCCTCCAATCTTCTCAAAACTCTGGATTATGATAGAGGGCCACGAGACTTTGACCTGAGTGCAAAAATGGAGGCTCTAGACCCTTCCAGAGCTGAGATATCGAAATTCAAAATTTCGACCCGAAAAAAAAACGACAGTGTTACCCTTTTCGTTTTTTTTTTTCGTTTTCGGGCGAAAAATTAAGTTTCTCCAATCTTCTCAAAACTCTGGATTCTGATAGAGGGCCACGAGACTTTTACCTGAGTGCAAAAATGGAGGCTCTAGACCCTTCCAGAGCTGAGATATCGAAATTCAAAATTTCGACCCGAAAAAAAAAACGACAGTGTTACCCCTTTCGTTTTTTTTCAGTTTTTGGGCGAAAAATTTAGTTTCTCCAATCTTCTCAAAACTCTGGATTATGATAGAGGGCCACGAGACTTTGACCTGAGTGCAAAAATGGAGGCTCTACACCCTTCCAGAGCTGAGACATCGAAATTCAAAATTTCGATCCGAAAAAAAAAAACGACAGTGTTACCCCTTTCGTTTTTTTCCGTTTTTGGACGAAAATTTAAGTTTCTCCAATCTTCTCAAAACTCTGGATTATGATAGAGGGCCACGAGACTTTGACCTGAGTGCAAAAATGGAGGCTCTAGACCCTTCCAGAGCTGAGATATCGAAATTCAAAATTTCGACCCGAAAAAAAACCGACAGTGTTACCCCTTTCGTTTTTTTTTCGTTTTCGGGTGAAAAATAAAGTTTCTCCAATCTTCTCAAAACTCTGGATTCTGATAGAGGGCCGCGAGACTTTGACCTGAGTGCAAAAATGGAGGCTCTAGACCCTTCCAGAGCTGAGATATCGAAATTCAAAATTTCGACCGGAAAAAAAAACGACAGTGTTACCCCTTTCGTTTTTTTTCGTTTTCGGGCGAAAAATAAAGTTTCTCCAATCTTCTCAAAACTCTGGATTATGATAGAGGGCTGTGGGACTTTGACCTGAGTGCAAAAATGGAGGCTCTAGACCCTTCCAGAGCTGAGATATCAAAATTCAAAATTTCGACCCGAAAAAAAAAATGACAGTGTTACCCCTTTCGTTTTTTTCCGTTTTCGGGCGAAAAATTAAGTTCCTCCAATCTTCTCAAAACTCTGGATTATGATAGAGGGCCACGAGACTTTGACCTGAGTGCAAAAATGGAGGCTCTAGACCCCTCCAGAGCTGAGATATCGAAATTCAAAATTTCGACCCGAAAAAAAAAACTACAGTGTTACCCCTTTCGTTTTTTTTCCGTTTTCGGGCGAAAAATTAAGTTTCTCCAATCTTCTCAAAACTCTGGATTCTGATAGAGGGCCACGAGACTTTGACCTGAGTGCAAAATGGAGGCTCTAGACCCTTCCAGAGCTGAGATATCGAAATTCAAAATTTCGACCCGAAAAAAAAAACGACAGTGTTACCCCTTTCATTTTTTTCGTTTTCGGGCGAAAAATTAAGTTTCTCCAATCTTCTCAAAACTCTGGATTCTGATAGAGGGCCGCGAGACTTTGACCTGAGTGCAAAAATGGAGGCTCTAGACCCTTCCAGAGCTGAGATATCGAAATTCAAAATTTCGATCCGAAAAAAAACCGACAGTGTTACCCCTTTCGTTTTTGGGCGAAAAATTAAGTTTCTCCAATCTTCTCAAAACTCTGGATTCTGATAGAGGGCCGCGAGACTTTGACCTGAGTGCAAAAATGGAGGCTCTAGACCCTTCCAGAGCTGAGATATCGAAATTCAAAATTTCGACCCGAAAAAAAAACGACAGTGTTGCCCCTTTCAATTTTTTCCGTTTTTGGGCGAAAATTTAAGTTTCTCCAATCTTCTCAAAACTCTGGATTATGATAGAGGGCCACGAGACTTTGACCTGAGTGCAAAAATGGAGGCTCTAGACCCTTCCAGAGCTGAGATATCGAAATTCAAAATTTCGACCCGAAAAAAAAACTACAGTGTTACCCCTTTCGTTTTTTTTCGTTTTCGGGCGAAAAATTAAGTTTCTCCAATCTTCTCAAAACTCTGGATTATGATAGAGGGCTGTGAGACTTTGACCTGAGTGCAAAAATGGAGGCTCTAGACCCTTCCTGAGCTGAGATATCGAAATTCAAAATTTCGACCCGAAAAAAAAAACGACAGTTACCCCTTTCGTTTTTTTTCGTTTTCGGGCGAAAAATTAAGTTTCTCCAATCTTCTCAAAACTCTGGATGCTTATAGAGGGCCACGAGACTTTGACCTGAGTGCAAAAATGGAGGCTCTAGACCCTTCCAGAGCTGAGATATCGAAATTCAAAATTTCGACCCGAAAAAAAAAAAACGACAGTGTTACCCCTTTCGTTTTTTTCCGTTTTTGGGCGAAAAATTAAGTTTCTCCAATCTTCTCAAAACTCTGGATTCTGATAGAGGGCCACGAGACTTTGACCTGAGTGCAAAAATGGAGGCTCTAGACCCTTCCAGAGCTGAGATATCAACATTAAAAATTTCGACCCGAAAAAAAAACGACAGTGTTACCCCTTTCGTTTTTTTCCGTTTTTGGGCGAAAAATTAAGTTTCTCCAATCTTCTCAAAACTCTGGATTCTGATAGAGGGCCACGAGACTTTGACCTGAGTGCAAAAATGGAGGCTCTAGACCCCTCCAGAGCTGAGATATCGAAATTCAAAATTTCGACCCCAAAAAAAAACTACAGTGTTACCCCTTTCGTTTTTTTTCGTTTTCGGGCAAAAAATTAAGTTTCTCCAATCTTCTCAAAACTCTGGATTATGATAGAGGGCTGTGAGACTTTGACCTGAGTGCAAAAATGGAGGCTCTAGACCCTTCCTGAGCTGAGATATCGAAATTCAAAATTTCGATCCGAAAAAAAAACGACAGTGTTACCCCTTTCGTTTTTTTTCGTTTTCGGGCGAAAAATTAAGTTTCTCCAATCTTCTCAAAACTCTGGATTCTGATAGAGGGCCGCGAGACTTTGACCTGATTGCAAAAATGGAGGCTCTAGACCCTTCCAGAGCTGAGATATCGAAATTCAAAATTTCGACCCGAAAAAAAAACGACAGTGTTACCCCTTTCGTTTTTTTCCGTTTTTGGGCGAAAAATTAAGTTTCTCCAATCTTCTCAAAACTCTGGATTATGATAGAGGGCCACGAGACTTTGACCTGAGTGCAAAAATGGAGGCTCTAGACCCTTCCAGAGCTGAGATATCGAAATTCAAAATTTCGACCTGAAAAAAAAAACGACAGTGTTACCCCTTTCGTTTTTTTCCGTTTTTGGGCGAAAAATTAAGTTTCTCCAATCTTCTCAAAACTCTGGATTCTGATAGAGGGCCGCGAGACTTTGACCTGAGTGCAAAAATGGAGGCTCTAGACCCTTCCAGAGCTGAGATATCGAAATTCAAAATTTCGACCCGAAAAAAAAACGACAGTGTTACCCCTTTCGTTTTTTTCCGTTTTTGGGCGAAAATTTAAGTTTCTCCAATCTTCTCAAAACTCTGGATTATGATAGAGGGCCACGAGACTTTGACCTGAGTGCAAAAATGGAGGCTCTAGACCCTTCCAGAGCTGAGATATCGAAAATCAAAATTTCGACCCGTAAAAAAAACGACAGTGTTACCCCTTACGTTTTTTTTTTTGGGCAAAAAATTAAGTATCCCTAATCTTCTCAAAACTCTGGATTCTGATAGAGGGCCATGAGACTTAGACCTGAGTGCAACAATGGAGGCTCTAGACCCTTCCAGAGCTGAGATATCAACATTCAAATGTTACCCCTTTCGTTTTTTTCCGTTTTCGGGCGAAAAATTAAGTTCCTCCAATCTTCTCAAAACTCTGGATTATGATAGAGGGCCACGAGACTTTGACCTGAGTGCAAAAATGGAGGCTCTAGACCCTTCCAGAGCTGAGATATCGAAATTCAAAATTTCGACCCGAAAAAAAAACGACAGTGTTACCCTTTTCGTTTTTTTTTTTCGTTTTCGGGCGAAAAATTAAGTTTCTCCAATCTTCTCAAAACTCTGGATTCTGATAGAGGGCCACGAGACTTTTACCTGAGTGCAAAAATGGAGGCTCTAGACCCTTCCAGAGCTGAGATATCGAAATTCAAAATTTCGACCCGAAAAAAAAAACGACAGTGTTACCCCTTTCGTTTTTTTTCAGTTTTTGGGCGAAAAATTTAGTTTCTCCAATCTTCTCAAAACTCTGGATTATGATAGAGGGCCACGAGACTTTGACCTGAGTGCAAAAATGGAGGCTCTACACCCTTCCAGAGCTGAGACATCGAAATTCAAAATTTCGATCCGAAAAAAAAAAACGACAGTGTTACCCCTTTCGTTTTTTTCCGTTTTTGGACGAAAATTTAAGTTTCTCCAATCTTCTCAAAACTCTGGATTATGATAGAGGGCCACGAGACTTTGACCTGAGTGCAAAAATGGAGGCTCTAGACCCTTCCAGAGCTGAGATATCGAAATTCAAAATTTCGACCCGAAAAAAAACCGACAGTGTTACCCCTTTCGTTTTTTTTTCGTTTTCGGGTGAAAAATAAAGTTTCTCCAATCTTCTCAAAACTCTGGATTCTGATAGAGGGCCGCGAGACTTTGACCTGAGTGCAAAAATGGAGGCTCTAGACCCTTCCAGAGCTGAGATATCGAAATTCAAAATTTCGACCGGAAAAAAAAACGACAGTGTTACCCCTTTCGTTTTTTTTCGTTTTCGGGCGAAAAATAAAGTTTCTCCAATCTTCTCAAAACTCTGGATTATGATAGAGGGCTGTGGGACTTTGACCTGAGTGCAAAAATGGAGGCTCTAGACCCTTCCAGAGCTGAGATATCAAAATTCAAAATTTCGACCCGAAAAAAAAAATGACAGTGTTACCCCTTTCGTTTTTTTCCGTTTTCGGGCGAAAAATTAAGTTCCTCCAATCTTCTCAAAACTCTGGATTATGATAGAGGGCCACGAGACTTTGACCTGAGTGCAAAAATGGAGGCTCTAGACCCCTCCAGAGCTGAGATATCGAAATTCAAAATTTCGACCCGAAAAAAAAAACTACAGTGTTACCCCTTTCGTTTTTTTTCCGTTTTCGGGCGAAAAATTAAGTTTCTCCAATCTTCTCAAAACTCTGGATTCTGATAGAGGGCCACGAGACTTTGACCTGAGTGCAAAATGGAGGCTCTAGACCCTTCCAGAGCTGAGATATCGAAATTCAAAATTTCGACCCGAAAAAAAAAACGACAGTGTTACCCCTTTCATTTTTTTCGTTTTCGGGCGAAAAATTAAGTTTCTCCAATCTTCTCAAAACTCTGGATTATGATAGAGGGCTGTGAGACTTTGACCTGAGTGCAAAATTGGAGAAACTTAATTTTTCGCCCAAAAACGAAAAAAACGAAAGGGGTAACACTGTCGTTTTTTTCCGTTTTTGGGCGAAAAATTAAGTTTCTCCAATCTTCTCAAAACTCTGGATTATGATAGAGGGCTGTGAGACTTTGACCTGAGTGCAAAAATGGAGGCTCTAGACCCTTCCAGAGCTGAGATATCGAAATTCAAAATTTCGACCCGAAAAAAAAACGACAGTGTTACCCCTTTCGTTTTTTTCGTTTTCGGGCGAAAAATTAAGTTTCTCCAATCTTCTCAAAACTCTGGATTCTGATAGAGGGCCACGGGACTTTGACCTGAGTGCAAAAATGGAGGCTCTAGACCCGTCCAGAGCTGAGATATCAACATTCAAAATTTCGACCCGAAAAAAAAACGACAGTGTTACCCCTTTCGTTTTTTTTCGTTTTCGGGCGAAAAATTAAGTTTCTCCAATCTTCTCAAAACTCTGGATTATGATAGAGGGCTGTGAGACTTTGACCTGAGTGCAAAAATGGAGGCTCTAGACCCTTCCTGAGCTGAGATATCGAAATTCAAAATTTCGACCCAAAAAAAAAACCGACAGTGTTACCCCTTTCGTTTTTTTTTTCGTTTTCGGGCGAAAAATTAAGTTTCTCCAATCTTCTCAAAACTCTGGATTCTGATAGAGGGCCGTGAGACTTTGACCTGAGTGCAAAAATGGAGGCTCTAGACCCTTCCAGAGCTGAGATATCGAAATTCAAAATTTCGACCCGAAAAAAAAAACGACAGTGTTACCCCTTTCGTTTTTTTTCGTTTTCGGGCGAAAAATTAAGTTTCTCCAATCTTCTCAAAACTCTGGATTCTGATAGAGGGCCACGAGACTTTGACCTGAGTGCAAAAATGGAGGCTCTAGACCCTTCCAGAGCTGAGATATCGAAATTCAAAATTTCGATCCGAAAAAAAAAACGACAGTGTTACCCCTTTCGTTTTTTTCCGTTTTCGGGCGAAAAATTAAGTTCCTCCAATCTTCTCAAAACTCTGGATTATGATAGAGGGCCACGAGACTTTGACCTGAGTGCAAAAATGGAGGCTCTAGACCCCTCCAGAGCTGAGATATCGAAATTCAAAATTTCGACCCGAAAAAAAACTACAGTGTTACCCCTTTCGTTTTTTTTTCGTTTTCGGGCGAAAAATTAAGTTTCTCCAATCTTGTCAAAACTCTGGATTATGATAGAGGGCTGTGAGACTTTGACCTGAGCGCAAAAATGGAGGCTCTAGACCCTTCCTGAGCTGAGATATCGAAATTCAAAATTTCGACCCGAAAAAAAAACGACAGTGTTACCCCTTTCGTTTTTTTTCGTTTTCGGGCGAAAAATTAAGTTTCTCCAATCTTCTCAAAACTCTGGATTCTGATAGAGGGCCACGAGACTTTGACCTGAGTGCAAAAATGGAGGCTCTAGACCCTTCCAGAGCTGAGATATCGAAATTCAAAATTTCGATCCGAAAAAAAAAACGACAGTGTTACCCCTTTCGTTTTTTTCCGTTTTTGGGCGAAAAATTAAGTTTCTCCAATCTTCTCAAAACTCTGGATTATGATAGAGGGCCACGAGACTTTGACCTGAGTGCAAAAATGGAGGCTCTAGACCCTTCCAGAGCTGAGATATCAACATTCAAAATTTCGACCCGAAAAAAAAACGACAGTGTTACCCCTTTCGTTTTTTTCGTTTTCGGGCGAAAAATTAAGTTTCTCCAATCTTCTCAAAACTCTGGATTCTGATAGAGGGCCACGAGACTTTGACCTGAGTGCAAAAATGGAGGCTCTAGACCCGTCCAGAGCTGAGATATCAACATTCAAAATTTCGACCCGAAAAAAAAACGACAGTGTTACCCCTTTCGTTTTTTTTCGTTTTCGGGCGAAAAATTAAGTTTCTCCAATCTTCTCAAAACTCTGGATTATGATAAAGGGCTGTGAGACTTTGACCTGAGTGCAAAAATGGAGGCTCTAGACCCTTCCTGAGCTGAGATATCGAAATTCAAAATTTCGACCCAAAAAAAAAAACGACAGTGTTACCCCTTTCGTTTTTTTTCGTTTTCGGGCGAAAAATTAAGTTTCTCCAATCTTCTCAAAACTCTGGATTCTGATAGAGGGCCATGAGACTTTGACCTGAGTGCAAAAATGGAGGCTCTAGACCCTTCCAGAGCTGAGATATCGAAATTCAAAATTTCGACCCGAAAAAAAAAACGACAGTGTTACCCCTTTCGTTTTTTTTCGTTTTCGGGCGAAAAATTAAGTTTCTCCAATCTTCTCAAAACTCTGGATTCTGATAGAGGGCCACGAGACTTTGACCTGAGTGCAAAAATGGAGGCTCTAGACCCTTCCAGAGCTGAGATATCGAAATTCAAAATTTCGATCCGAAAAAAAAAACGACAGTGTTACCCCTTTCGATTTTTTCCGTTTTCGGGCGAAAAATTAAGTTCCTCCAATCTTCTCAAAACTCTGGATTATGATAGAGGGCCACGAGACTTTGACCTGAGTGCAAAAATGGAGGCTCTAGACCCCTCCAGAGCTGAGATATCGAAATTCAAAATTTCGACCCGAAAAAAAACTACAGTGTTACCCCTTTCATTTTTTTTCGTTTTCGGGCGAAAAATTAAGTTTCTCCAATCTTCTCAAAACTCTGGATTATGATAGAGGGCTGTGAGACTTTGACCTGAGCGCAAAATGGAGGCTCTAGACCCTTCCTGAGCTGAGATATCGAAATTCAAAATTTCGACCCGAAAAAAAAACGACAGTGTTACCCCTTTCGTCTTTTTTCGTTTTCGGGCGAAAAATTAGGTTTCTCCAATCTTCTCAAAACTCTGGATTCTGATAGAGGGCCACGAGACTTTGACCTGAGTGCAAAAATGGAGGCTCTAGACCCTTCCAGAGCTGAGATATCGAAATTCAAAATTTCGATCCGAAAAAAAAAACGACAGTGTTACCCCTTTCGTTTTTTTCCGTTTTTGGGCGAAAAATTAAGTTTCTCCAATCTTCTCAAAACTCTGGATTATGATAGAGGGCCACGAGACTTTGACCTGAGTGCAAAAATGGAGGCTCTAGACCCTTCCAGAGCTGAGATATCGAAATTCAAAATTTCGACCCGAAAAAAAACGACAGTGTTACCCCTTTCGTTTTTTTTCGTTTTCGGGCGAAAAATTAAGTTTCTCCAATCTTCTCAAAACTCTGGATTCTGATAGAGGGCCACGAGACTTTGACCTGAGTGCAAAAATGGAGGCTCTAGACCCTTCCAGAGCTGAGATATCGAAATTCAAAATTTCGACCCGAAAAAAAACGACAGTGTTACCCCTTTCGTTTTTTTTCGTTTTCGGGCGAAAAATTAAGTTTCTCCAATCTTCTCAAAACTCTGGATTCTGATAGAGGGCCACGAGACTTTGACCTGAGTGCAAAAATGGAGGCTCTAGACCCTTCCAGAGCTGAGATATCGAAATTCAAAATTTCGATCCGAAAAAAAAAACGACAGTGTTACCCCTTTCGTTTTTTTCCGTTTTCGGGCGAAAAATTAAGTTCCTCCAATCTTCTCAAAACTCTGGATTATGATAGAGGGCCACGAGACTTTGACCTGAGTGCAAAAATGGAGGCTCTAGACCCCTCCAGAGCTGAGATATCGAAATTCAAAATTTCGACCCGAAAAAAAAACTACAGTGTTACCCCTTTCGTTTTTTTTCGTTTTCGGGCGAAAAATTAAGTTTCTCCAATCTTCTCAAAACTCTGGATTATGATAGAGGGCTGTGAGACTTTGACCTGAGCGCAAAAATGGAGGCTCTAGACCCTTCCTGAGCTGAGATATCGAAATTCAAAATTTCGACCCGAAAAAAAAAACGACAGTGTTACCCCTTTCGTTTTTTTTTCGTTTTCGGGTGAAAAATTAAGTTTCTCCAATCTTCTCAAAACTCTGGATTCTGATAGAGGGCCACGAGACTTTGACCTGAGTGCAAAAATGGAGGCTCTAGACCCTTCCAGAGCTGAGATATCGAAATTCAAAATTTCGATCCGAAAAAAAAACGACAGTGTTACCCCTTTCGTTTTTTTCCGTTTTTGGGCGAAAAATTAAGTTCCTCCAATCTTCTCAAAACTCTGGATTATGATAGAGGGCCACGAGACTTTGACCTGAGTGCAAAAATGGAGGCTCTAGACCCTTCCAGAGCTGAGATATCGAAATTCAAAATTTCGACCCGAAAAAAAACGACAGTGTTACCCCTTTCGTTTTTTTTCGTTTTCGGGCGAAAAATTAAGTTTCTCCAATCTTCTCAAAACTCTGGATTCTGATAGAGGGCCACGAGACTTTGACCTGAGTGCAAAAATGGAGGCTCTAGACCCTTCCAGAGCTGAGATATCGAAATTCAAAATTTCGATCCGAAAAAAAAAACGACAGTGTTACCCCTTTCGTTTTTTTCCGTTTTCGGGCGAAAAATTAAGTTCCTCCAATCTTCTCAAAACTCTGGATTATGATAGAGGGCCACGAGACTTTGACCTGAGTGCAAAAATGGAGGCTCTAGACCCCTCCAGAGCTGAGATATCGAAATTCAAAATTTCGACCCGAAAAAAAACTACAGTGTTACCCCTTTCGTTTTTTTTTCGTTTTCGGGCGAAAAATTAAGTTTCTCCAATCTTGTCAAAACTCTGGATTATGATAGAGGGCTGTGAGACTTTGACCTGAGCGCAAAAATGGAGGCTCTAGACCCTTCCTGAGCTGAGATATCGAAATTCAAAATTTCGACCCGAAAAAAAAACGACAGTGTTACCCCTTTCGTTTTTTTTCGTTTTCGGGCGAAAAATTAAGTTTCTCCAATCTTCTCAAAACTCTGGATTCTGATAGAGGGCCACGAGACTTTGACCTGAGTGCAAAAATGGAGGCTCTAGACCCTTCCAGAGCTGAGATATCGAAATTCAAAATTTCGATCCGAAAAAAAAAACGACAGTGTTACCCCTTTCGTTTTTTTCCGTTTTTGGGCGAAAAATTAAGTTTCTCCAATCTTCTCAAAACTCTGGATTATGATAGAGGGCCACGAGACTTTGACCTGAGTGCAAAAATGGAGGCTCTAGACCCTTCCAGAGCTGAGATATCAACATTCAAAATTTCGACCCGAAAAAAAAACGACAGTGTTACCCCTTTCGTTTTTTTCGTTTTCGGGCGAAAAATTAAGTTTCTCCAATCTTCTCAAAACTCTGGATTCTGATAGAGGGCCACGAGACTTTGACCTGAGTGCAAAAATGGAGGCTCTAGACCCGTCCAGAGCTGAGATATCAACATTCAAAATTTCGACCCGAAAAAAAAACGACAGTGTTACCCCTTTCGTTTTTTTTCGTTTTCGGGCGAAAAATTAAGTTTCTCCAATCTTCTCAAAACTCTGGATTATGATAAAGGGCTGTGAGACTTTGACCTGAGTGCAAAAATGGAGGCTCTAGACCCTTCCTGAGCTGAGATATCGAAATTCAAAATTTCGACCCAAAAAAAAAAACGACAGTGTTACCCCTTTCGTTTTTTTTCGTTTTCGGGCGAAAAATTAAGTTTCTCCAATCTTCTCAAAACTCTGGATTCTGATAGAGGGCCATGAGACTTTGACCTGAGTGCAAAAATGGAGGCTCTAGACCCTTCCAGAGCTGAGATATCGAAATTCAAAATTTCGACCCGAAAAAAAAAACGACAGTGTTACCCCTTTCGTTTTTTTTCGTTTTCGGGCGAAAAATTAAGTTTCTCCAATCTTCTCAAAACTCTGGATTCTGATAGAGGGCCACGAGACTTTGACCTGAGTGCAAAAATGGAGGCTCTAGACCCTTCCAGAGCTGAGATATCGAAATTCAAAATTTCGATCCGAAAAAAAAAACGACAGTGTTACCCCTTTCGATTTTTTCCGTTTTCGGGCGAAAAATTAAGTTCCTCCAATCTTCTCAAAACTCTGGATTATGATAGAGGGCCACGAGACTTTGACCTGAGTGCAAAAATGGAGGCTCTAGACCCCTCCAGAGCTGAGATATCGAAATTCAAAATTTCGACCCGAAAAAAAACTACAGTGTTACCCCTTTCATTTTTTTTCGTTTTCGGGCGAAAAATTAAGTTTCTCCAATCTTCTCAAAACTCTGGATTATGATAGAGGGCTGTGAGACTTTGACCTGAGCGCAAAATGGAGGCTCTAGACCCTTCCTGAGCTGAGATATCGAAATTCAAAATTTCGACCCGAAAAAAAAACGACAGTGTTACCCCTTTCGTCTTTTTTCGTTTTCGGGCGAAAAATTAGGTTTCTCCAATCTTCTCAAAACTCTGGATTCTGATAGAGGGCCACGAGACTTTGACCTGAGTGCAAAAATGGAGGCTCTAGACCCTTCCAGAGCTGAGATATCGAAATTCAAAATTTCGATCCGAAAAAAAAAACGACAGTGTTACCCCTTTCGTTTTTTTCCGTTTTTGGGCGAAAAATTAAGTTTCTCCAATCTTCTCAAAACTCTGGATTATGATAGAGGGCCACGAGACTTTGACCTGAGTGCAAAAATGGAGGCTCTAGACCCTTCCAGAGCTGAGATATCAACATTCAAAATTTCGACCCGAAAAAAAAACGACAGTGTTACCCCTTTCGTTTTTTTCGTTTTCGGGCGAAAAATTAAGTTTCTCCAATCTTCTCAAAACTCTGGATTCTGATAGATGGCCACGAGACTTTGACCTGAGTGCAAAAATGGAGGCTCTAGACCCTTCCAGAGCTGAGATATCGAAATTCAAAATTTCGACCCGAAAAAAAAAACGACAGTGTTACCCCTTTCGTTTTTTTCCGTTTTTGGGCGAAAAATTAAGTTTCTCCAATCTTCTCAAAACTCTGGATTATGATAGAGGGCCACGAGACTTTGACCTGAGTGCAAAAATGGAGGCTCTAGACCCTTCCAGAGCTGAGATATCGAAATTCAAAATTTCGACCCGAAAAAAAACGACAGTGTTACCCCTTTCGTTTTTTTTCGTTTTCGGGCGAAAAATTAAGTTTCTCCAATCTTCTCAAAACTCTGGATTCTGATAGAGGGCCACGAGACTTTGACCTGAGTGCAAAAATGGAGGCTCTAGACCCTTCCAGAGCTGAGATATCGAAATTCAAAATTTCGATCCGAAAAAAAAAACGACAGTGTTACCCCTTTCGTTTTTTTCCGTTTTCGGGCGAAAAATTAAGTTCCTCCAATCTTCTCAAAACTCTGGATTATGATAGAGGGCCACGAGACTTTGACCTGAGTGCAAAAATGGAGGCTCTAGACCCCTCCAGAGCTGAGATATCGAAATTCAAAATTTCGACCCGAAAAAAAAAACTACAGTGTTACCCCTTTCGTTTTTTTTCGTTTTCGGGCGAAAAATTAAGTTTCTCCAATCTTCTCAAAACTCTGGATTATGATAGAGGGCTGTGAGACTTTGACCTGAGCGCAAAAATGGAGGCTCTAGACCCTTCCTGAGCTGAGATATCGAAATTCAAAATTTCGACCCGAAAAAAAAAACGACAGTGTTACCCCTTTCGTTTTCGGGCGAAAAATTAAGTTTCTCCAATCTTCTCAAAACTCTGGATTCTGATAGAGGGCCACGAGACTTTGACCTGAGTGCAAAAATGGAGGCTCTAGACCCTTCCAGAGCTGAGATATCGAAATTCAAAATTTCGATCCGAAAAAAAAACGACAGTGTTACCCCTTTCGTTTTTTTCCGTTTTTGGGCGAAAAATTAAGTTCCTCCAATCTTCTCAAAACTCTGGATTATGATAGAGGGCCACGAGACTTTGACCTGAGTGCAAAAATGGAGGCTCTAGACCCTTCCAGAGCTGAGATATCGAAATTCAAAATTTCGACCCGAAAAAAAACGACAGTGTTACCCCTTTCGTTTTTTTTCGTTTTCGGGCGAAAAATTAAGTTTCTCCAATCTTCTCAAAACTCTGGATTCTGATAGAGGGCCACGAGACTTTGACCTGAGTGCAAAAATGGAGGCTCTAGACCCTTCTAGAGCTGAGATATCGAAATTCAAAATTTCGATCCGAAAAAAAAAAACGACAGTGTTACCCCTTTCGTTTTTTTCCGTTTTCGGGCGAAAAATTAAGTTCCTCCAATCTTCTCAAAACTCTGGATTATGATAGAGGGCCACGAGACTTTGACCTGAGTGCAAAAATGGAGGCTCTAGACCCCTCCAGAGCTGAGATATCGAAATTCAAAATTTCGACCCGAAAAAAAATTACAGTGTTACCCCTTTCGTTTTTTTTTCGTTTTCGGGCGAAAAATTAAGTTTCTCCAATCTTCTCAAAACTCTGGATTATGATAGAGGGCTGTGAGACTTTGACCTGAGCGCAAAAATGGAGGCTCTAGACCCTTCCTGAGCTGAGATATCGAAATTCAAAATTTCGACCCGAAAAAAAAAACGACAGTGTTACCCCTTTCGTTTTTTTTTCGTTTTCGGGCGAAAAATTAAGTTTCTCCAATCTTCTCAAAACTCTGGATTATGATAGAGGGCCACGAGACTTTGATCTGAGTGCAAAAATGGAGGCTCTAGACCCTTCCAGAGCTGAGATATCAACATTCAAAATTTCGACCCGAAAAAAAAACGACAGTGTTACCCCTTTCGTTTTTTTCGTTTTCGGGCGAAAAATTAAGTTTCTCCAATCTTCTCAAAACTCTGGATTCTGATAGAGGGCCACGAGACTTTGACCTGAGTGCAAAAATGGAGGCTCTAGACCCTTCCAGAGCTGAGATATCGAAATTCAAAATTTCGACCCGAAAAAAAAAACGACAGTGTTACCCCTTTCGTTTTTTTCCATTTTTGGGCGAAAAATTAAGTTTCTCCAATCTTCTCAAAACTCTGGATTCTGATAGAGGGCCACGAGACTTTGACCTGAGTGCAAAAATGGAGGCTCTAGACCCTTCCAGAGCTGAGATATCAACATTAAAAATTTCGACCAGAAAAAAAAACCCTAACCCTAACCCTAACCCTAACCCTAACCCTAACCTCTAACCCTAACCCTAACCCTTACTTTTTTTTTTCTGCGAAAAATTAAGTATCCCTAATCTTCTCAAAACTCTGGATTCTGATAGAGGGTCGTGAGCCTTAGACCTGAGTGCAAAAAAAGAGGCTCTAGACCCTTCCAGAGCTGAGATATCGAAATTCAAAATTTCGACCCGAAAAAAAAAACTACAGTATTACCCCTTTCGTTTTTTTTTCGTTTTCGGGCAAAAAATTAAGTTTCTCCAATCTTCTCAAAACTCTGGATTATGATAGAGGGCCACGAGACTTTGACCTGAGTGCAAAAATGGAGGCTCTAGACCCTTCCAGAGCTGAGATATCGAAATTCAAAATTTCGATCCGAAAAAAAAACGACAGTGTTACCCCTTTCGTTTTTTTCCGTTTTCGGGCGAAAAATTAAGTTCCTCCAATCTTCTCAAAACTCTGGATTATGATAGAGGGCCACGAGACTTTGACCTGAGTGCAAAAATGGAGGCTCTAGACCCCTCCAGAGCTGAGATATCGAAATTCAAAATTTCGACCCGAAAAAAAACTACAGTGTTACCCCTTTCGTTTTTTTTCGTTTTCGGGCGAAAAATTAAGTTTCTCCAATCTTCTCAAAACTCTGGATTATGATAGAGGGCTGTGAGACTTTGACCTGAGCGCAAAAATGGAGGCTCTAGACCCTTCCTGAGCTGAGATATCGAAATTCAAAATTTCGACCCGAAAAAAAAACGACAGTGTTACCCCTTTCGTTTTTTTTCGTTTTCGGGCGAAAAATTAAGTTTCTCCAATCGTCTCAAAACTCTGGATTCTGATAGAGGGCCACGAGACTTTGACCTGAGTGCAAAAATGGAGGCTCTAGACCCTTCCAGAGCTGAGATATCGAAATTCAAAATTTCGACCCGAAAAAAAAACGACAGTGTTACCCCTTTCGTTTTTTTCCGTTTTTGGGCGAAAAATTAAGTTTCTCCAATCTTCTCAAAACTCTGGATTATGATAGAGGGCCACGAGACTTTGACCTGAGTGCAAAAATGGAGGCTCTAGACCCTTCCAGAGCTGAGATATCAACATTAAAAATTTCGACCCAAAAAAAAAACGACAGTGTTACCCCTTTCGTTTTTTTCCGTTTTCGGGCGAAAAATTAAGTTCCTCCAATCTTCTCAAAACTCTGGATTATGATAGAGGGCCACGAGACTTTGACCTGAGTGCAAAAATGGAGGCTCTAGACCCCTCCAGAGCTGAGATATCGAAATTCAAAATTTCGACCCGAAAAAAAAACTACAGTGTTACCCCTTTCGTTTTTTTTTGTTTTCGGGCGAAAAATTAAGTTTCTCCAATCTTCTCAAAACTCTGGATTATGATAGAGGGCTGTGAGACTTAGACCTGAGCGCAAAAATGGAGGCTCTAGACCCTTCCTGAGCTGAGATATCGAAATTCAAAATTTCGACCCGAAAAAAAAAACGACAGTGTTACCCCTTTCGTTTTTTTTCGTTTTCGGGCGAAAAATTAAATTTCTCCAATCTTCTCAAAACTCTGGATTCTGATAGAGGGCCACGAGACCTGAGTGCAAAAATGGAGGCTCTAGACCCTTCCAGAGCTGAGATATCGAAATTCAAAATTTCGATCCGAAAAAAAAAATGACAGTGTTACCCCTTTCGTTTTTTTCCGTTTTCGGGCGAAAAATTAAGTTCCTCCAATCTTCTCAAAACTCTGGATTATGATAGAGGGCCACGAGACTTTGACCTGAGTGCAAAAAAAGAGGCTCTAGACCCTTCCAGAGCTGAGATATCGAAACTCAAAATTTCGACCAGAAAAAAAAACGACAGTGTTACCCCTTACGTTTTTTTTTTTGGGCGAAAAAATAAGTTTCTCCAATCTTCTCAAAACTCTGGATTCTGATAGAGGGCCACGAGACTTTGACCTGTGTGCAAAAATGGAGGCTCTAGACCCTTCCAGAGCTGAGATGTCAAAACTCAAAATTTCGACCCGAAAAAAAAAAAACGACAGTGGTACCCCTTTTGTTTTTGTTTTTTCGGACGAAAAATGAAGTTTCTCCAATCTTCTCAAAACTCTGGATTCTGATAGAGGGCCATGAGACTTAAACCTGAGTGCAAAAATGGAGGCTCTAGACCCTTCCAGAGCTGAGATATCGAAATTCAAAATTTCGACCCGAAAAAAAAACGACAGTGTTACCCCTTTCGTTTTTTTCGTTTTCGGGCGAAAAATTAAGTTTCTCCAATCTTCTCAAAACTCTGGATTCTGATAGAGGGCCACGAGACTTTGACCTGAGTGCAAAAATGGAGGCTCTAGACCCTTCCAGAGCTGAGATATCGAAATTCAAAATTTCGACCCGAAAAAAAAAAACGACAGTGTTACCCCTTTCGTTTTTTTCCGTTTTTGGGCGAAAAATTAAGTTTCTCCAATCTTCTCAAAACTCTGGATTCTGATAGAGGGCCACGAGACTTTGACCTGAGTGCAAAAATGGAGGCTCTAGACCCGTCCAGAGCTGAGATATCAACATTCAAAATTTCGACCCGAAAAAAAAACGACAGTGTTACCCCTTTCGTTTTTTTTCGTTTTCGGGCGAAAAATTAAGTTTCTCCAATCTTCTCAAAACTCTGGATTATGAAAGAGGGCTGTGAGACTTTGACCTGAGTGCAAAAATGGAGGCTCTAGACCCTTCCTGAGCTGATATATCGAAATTCAAAATTTCGACCCAAAAAAAAAAACGACAGTGTTACCCCTTTCGTTTTTTTTCGTTTTCGGGCGAAAAATTAAGTTTCTCCAATCTTCTCAAAACTCTGGATTCTGATAGAGGGCCACGAGACTTTGACCTGAGTGCAAAAATGGAGGCTCTAAACCCTTCCAGAGCTGAGATATCGAAATTCAAAATTTCGATCCGAAAAAAAAACGACAGTGTTACCCCTTTCGTTTTTTTCCGTTTTTCGGGCGAAAAATTAAGTTCCTCCAATCTTCTCAAAGCTCTGGATTATGATAGAGGGCCACGAGACTTTGACCTGAGTGCAAAAATGGAGGCTCTAGACCCCTCCAGAGCTGAGATATCGAAATTCAAAATTTCGACCCGAAAAAAAACTACAGTGTTACCCCTTTCGTTTTTTTTCGTTTTCGGGCGAAAAATTAAGTTTCTCCAATCTTCTCAAAACTCTGGATTATGATAGAGGGCTGTGAGACTTTGACCTGAGCGCAAAAATGGAGGCTCTAGACCCTTCCTGAGCTGAGATATCGAAATTCAAAAGTTCGACCCGAAAAAAAAACGACAGTGTTACCCCTTTCGTTTTTTTTCGTTTTCGGGCGAAAAATTAAGTTTCTCCAATCGTCTCAAAACTCTGGATTCTGATAGAGGGCCACGAGACTTTGACCTGAGTGCAAAAATGGAGGCTCTAGACCCTTCCAGAGCTGAGATATCGAAATTCAAAATTTCGATCCGAAAAAAAAAACGACAGTGTTACCCCTTTCGTTTTTTTCCGTTTTTGGGCGAAAAATTAAGTTTCTCCAATCTTCTCAAAACTCTGGATTATGATAGAGGGCCACGAGACTTTGACCTGAGTGCAAAAATGGAGGCTCTAGACCCTTCCAGAGCTGAGATATCAACATTCAAAATTTCGACCCGAAAAAAAAACGACAGTGTTACCCCTTTCGTTTTTTCCGTTTTTGGGCGAAAAATTAAGTTTCTCCAATCTTCTCAAAACTCTGGATTATGATAGAGGGCCACGAGACTTTGACCTGAGTGCAAAAATTGAGGCTCTAGACCCTTCCAGAGCTGAGATATCAAAATTCAAAATTTCGACCAGAAAAAAAACCCCTAACCCTAACCCTAACCTCTAACCCTAACCCTTACTTCTTTTTTTTTCGGCGAAAAATTAAGTATCCCTGATCTTTTCAAAACTCTGGATTCTGATAGAGGGTCGTGAGCCTTAGACCTGAGTGCAAAAAAGGAGGCTCTAGACCCTTCCAGAGCTGAGATATCAAAATTCAAAATTTCGACCAGAAAAAAAAACCCTAACCCTAACCCTAACCCTAACCTCTAACCCTAACCCTAACCCTTACTTTTTTTTTTCTGCGAAAAATTAAGTATCCCTAATCTTCTCAAAACTCTGGATTCTGATAGAGGGTCGTGAGCCTTAGACCTGAGTGCAAAAAAAGAGGCTCTAGACCCTTCCAGAGCTGAGATATCGAAATTCAAAATTTCGATCCGAAAAAAAAACTACAGTATTACCCCTTTCGTTTTTTTTCGTTTTCGGGCGAAAAATTAAGTTTCTCCAATCTTCTCAAAACTCTGGATTATGATAGAGGGCTGTGAGACTTTGACCTGAGTGCAAAAATGGAGGCTCTAGACTCTTCCTGAGCTGAGATATCGAAATTCAAAATTTCGACCCGAAAAAAAAAACGACAGTGTTACCCCTTTCGTTTTTTTTCGTTTTCGGGCGAAAAATTAAGTTTCTCCAATCTTCTCAAAACTCTGGATTATGATAGAGGGCCACGAGACTTTGACCTGAGTGCAAAAATGGAGGCTCTAGACCCTTCCAGAGCTGAGATATCGAAATTCAAAATTTCGACCCGAAAAAAAAAACGACAGTGTTACCCCTTTCATTTTTTTCGTTTTCGGGCGAAAAATTAAGTTTCTCCAATCTTCTCAAAACTCTGGATTATGATAGAGGGCTGTGAGACTTTGACCTGAGTGCAAAATTGGAGAAACTTAATTTTTCGCCCAAAAACGAAAAAAACGAAAGGGGTAACACTGTCGTTTTTTTCCGTTTTTGGGCGAAAAATTAAGTTTCTCCAATCTTCTCAAAACTCTGGATTATGATAGAGGGCTGTGAGACTTTGACCTGAGTGCAAAAATGGAGGCTCTAGACCCTTCCAGAGCTGAGATATCAACATTCAAAATTTCGACCCGAAAAAAAACGACAGTGTTACCCCTTTCGTTTTTTCCGTTTTTGGGCGAAAAATTAAGTTTCTCCAATCTTCTCAAAACTCTGGATTATGATAGAGGGCTGTGAGACTTTGACCTGAGTGCAAAAATGGAGGCTCTAGACCCTTCCTGAGCTGAGATATCGAAATTCAAAATTTCGACCCGAAAAAAAAACGACAGTGTTACCCCTTTCGTTTTTTTCCGTTTTCGGGCGAAAAATTAAGTTCCTCCAATCTTCTCAAAACTCTGGATTATGATAGAGGGCCACGAGACTTTGACCTGAGTGCAAAAATGGAGGCTCTAGACCCCTCCAGAGCTGAGATATCGAAATTCAAAATTTCGACCCGAAAAAAAAATACAGTGTTACCCCTTTCGTTTTTTTTCGTTTTCGGGCGAAAAATTAAGTTTCTCCAATCTTCTCAAAACTCTGGATTATGATAGAGGGCTGTGAGACTTTGACCTGAGCGCAAAAATGGAGGCTCTAGACCCTTCCTGAGCTGAGATATCGAAATTCAAAATTTCGACCCGAAAAAAAAACGACAGTGTTACCCCTTTCGTTTTTTTTCGTTTTCGGGCGAAAAATTAAGTTTCTCCAATCTTCTCAAAACTCTGGATTCTGATAGAGGGCCACGAGACTTTGACCTGAGTGCAAAAATGGAGGCTCTAGACCCTTCCAGAGCTGAGATATCGAAATTCAAAATTTCGATCCGAAAAAAAAAACGACAGTGTTACCCCTTTCGTTTTTTTCCGTTTTTGGGCGAAAAATTAAGTTTCTCCAATCTTCTCAAAACTCTGGATTATGATAGAGGGCCACGAGACTTTGACCTGAGTGCAAAAATGGAGGCTCTAGACCCTTCCAGAGCTGAGATATCAACATTCAAAATTTCGACCCGAAAAAAAAACGACAGTGTTACCCCTTTCGTTTTTTTCGTTTTCGGGCGAAAAATTAAGTTTCTCCAATCTTCTCAAAACTCTGGATTCTGATAGAGGGCCACGAGACTTTGACCTGAGTGCAAAAATGGAGGCTCTAGACCCTTCCAGAGCTGAGATATCGAAATTCAAAATTTCGACCCGAAAAAAAAACGACAGTGTTACCCCTTTCGTTTTTTTCCGTTTTTGGGCGAAAAATTAAGTTTCTCCAATCTTCTCAAAACTCTGGATTCTGATAGAGGGCCACGAGACTTTGACCTGAGTGCAAAAATGGAGGCTCTAGACCCTTCCAGAGCTGAGATATCAACATTAAAAATTTCGACCCAAAAAAAAAACGACAGTGTTACCCCTTTCGTTTTTTTCCGTTTTCGGGCGAAAAATTAAGTTCCTCCAATCTTCTCAAAACTCTGGATTATGATAGAGGGCCACGAGACTTTGACCTGAGTGCAAAAATGGAGGCTCTAGACCCTTCCTGAGCTGAGATATCGAAATTCAAAATTTCGACCCAAAAAAAAAATGACAGTGTTACCCCTTTCGTTTTTTTTCGTTTTCGGGCGAAAAATTAAGTTTCTCCAATCTTCTCAAAACTCTGGATTCTGATAGAGGGCCGTGAGACTTTGACCTGAGTGCAAAAATGGAGGCTCTAGACCCTTCCAGAGCTGAGATATCGAAATTCAAAATTTCGACCCGAAAAAAAAAACGACAGTGTTACCCCTTTCGTTTTTTTTCGTTTTCGGGCGAAAAATTAAGTTTCTCCAATCTTCTCAAAACTCTGGATTCTGATAGAGGGCCACGAGACTTTGACCTGAGTGCAAAAATGGAGGCTCTAGACCCTTCCAGAGCTGAGATATCGAAATTCAAAATTACGATCCGAAAAAAAAAACGACAGTGTTACCCCTTTCGTTTTTTTCCGTTTTCGGGCGAAAAATTAAGTTCCTCCAATCTTCTCAAAACTCTGGATTATGATAGAGGGCCACGAGACTTTGACCTGAGTGCAAAAATGGAGGCTCTAGACCCCTCCAGAGCTGAGATATCGAAATTCAAAATTTCGACCCGAAAAAAAACTACAGTGTTACCCCTTTCGGTTTTTTTCGTTTTCGGGCGAAAAATTAAGTTTCTCCAATCTTCTCAAAACTCTGGATTATGATAGAGGGCTGTGAGACTTTGACCTGAGCGCAAAAATGGAGGCTCTAGACCCTTCCTGAGCTGAGATATCGAAATTCAAAATTTCGACCCGAAAAAAAAACGACAGTGTTACCCCTTTCGTTTTTTTTCGTTTTCGGGCGAAAAATTAAGTTTCTCCAATCGTCTCAAAACTCTGGATTCTGATAGAGGGCCACGAGACTTTGACCTGAGTGCAAAAATGGAGGCTCTAGACCCTTCCAGAGCTGAGATATCGAAATTCAAAATTTCGATCCGAAAAAAAAAACGACAGTGTTACCCCTTTCGTTTTTTCCGTTTTTGGGCGAAAAATTAAGTTTCTCCAATCTTCTCAAAACTCTGGATTATGATAGAGGGCCACGAGACTTTGACCTGAGTGCAAAAATGGAGGCTCTAGACCCTTCCAGAGCTGAGATATCAACATTCAAAATTTCGACCCGAAAAAAAAACGACAGTGTTACCCCTTTCGTTTTTTCCGTTTTTGGGCGAAAAATTAAGTTTCTCCAATCTTCTCAAAACTCTGGATTATGATAGAGGGCCACGAGACTTTGACCTGAGTGCAAAAAAGGAGGCTCTAGACCCTTCCAGAGCTGAGATATCAAAATTCAAAATTTCGACCAGAAAAAAAAACCCTAACCCTAACCCTAACCCTAACCCTAACCTCTAACCCTAACCCTAACCCTTACTTTTTTTTTTCTGCGAAAAATTAAGTATCCCTAATCTTCTCAAAACTCTGGATTCTGATAGAGGGTCGTGAGCCTTAGACCTGAGTGCAAAAAAAGAGGCTCTAGACCCTTCCAGAGCTGAGATATCGAAATTCAAAATTTCGACCCGAAAAAAAAACTACAGTATTACCCCTTTCGTTTTTTTTTCGTTTTCGGGCAAAAAATTAAGTTTCTCCAATCTTCTCAAAACTCTGGATTATGATAGAGGGCCACGAGACTTTGACCTGAGTGCAAAAATGGAGGCTCTAGACCCTTCCAGAGCTGAGATATCGAAATTCAAAATTTCGATCCGAAAAAAAAACGACAGTGTTACCCCTTTCGTTTTTTTCCGTTTTCGGGCGAAAAATTAAGTTCCTCCAATCTTCTCAAAACTCTGGATTATGATAGAGGGCCACGAGACTTTGACCTGAGTGCAAAAATGGAGGCTCTAGACCCCTCCAGAGCTGAGATATCGAAATTCAAAATTTCGACCCGAAAAAAAACTACAGTGTTACCCCTTTCGTTTTTTTTTCGTTTTCGGGCGAAAAATTAAGTTTCTCCAATCTTCTCAAAACTCTGGATTATGATAGAGGGCTGTGAGACTTTGACCTGAGCGCAAAAATGGAGGCTCTAGAACCTTCCTGAGCTGAGATATCGAAATTCAAAATTTCGACCCGAAAAAAAAACGACAGTGTTACCCCTTTCGTTTTTTTTCGTTTTCGGGCGAAAAATTAAGTTTCTCCAATCGTCTCAAAACTCTGGATTCTGATAGAGGGCCACGAGACTTTGACCTGAGTGCAAAAATGGAGGCTCTAGACCCTTCCAGAGCTGAGATATCGAAATTCAAAATTTCGACCCGAAAAAAAAAACGACAGTGTTACCCCTTTCGTTTTTTTCCGTTTTTGGGCGAAAAATTAAGTTTCTCCAATCTTCTCAAAACTCTGGATTATGATAGAGGGCCACGAGACTTTGACCTGAGTGCAAAAATGGAGGCTCTAGACCCTTCCAGAGCTGAGATATCAACATTAAAAATTTCGACCCAAAAAAAAAACGACAGTGTTACCCCTTTCGTTTTTTTCCGTTTTCGGGCGAAAAATTAAGTTCCTCCAATCTTCTCAAAACTCTGGATTATGATAGAGGGCCACGAGACTTTGACCTGAGTGCAAAAATGGAGGCTCTAGACCCCTCCAGAGCTGAGATATCGAAATTCAAAATTTCGACCCGAAAAAAAAACTACAGTGTTACCCCTTTCGTTTTTTTTTGTTTTCGGGCGAAAAATTAAGTTTCTCCAATCTTCTCAAAACTCTGGATTATGATAGAGGGCTGTGAGACTTAGACCTGAGCGCAAAAATGGAGGCTCTAGACCCTTCCTGAGCTGAGATATCGAAATTCAAAATTTCGACCCGAAAAAAAAAACGACAGTGTTACCCCTTTCGTTTTTTTTCGTTTTCGGGCGAAAAATTAAGTTTCTCCAATCTTCTCAAAACTCTGGATTCTGATAGAGGGCCACGAGACCTGAGTGCAAAAATGGAGGCTCTAGACCCTTCCAGAGCTGAGATATCGAAATTCAAAATTTCGATCCGAAAAAAAAAATGACAGTGTTACCCCTTTCGTTTTTTTCCGTTTTCGGGCGAAAAATTAAGTTCCTCCAATCTTCTCAAAACTCTGGATTATGATAGAGGGCCACGAGACTTTGACCTGAGTGCAAAAAAAGAGGCTCTAGACCCTTCCAGAGCTGAGATATCGAAACTCAAAATTTCGACCAGAAAAAAAAACGACAGTGTTACCCCTTACGTTTTTTTTTTTGGGCGAAAAAATAAGTTTCTCCAATCTTCTCAAAACTCTGGATTCTGATAGAGGGCCACGAGACTTTGACCTGTGTGCAAAAATGGAGGCTCTAGACCCTTCCAGAGCTGAGATGTCAAAACTCAAAATTTCGACCCGAAAAAAAAAAAACGACAGTGGTACCCCTTTTGTTTTTGTTTTTTCGGACGAAAAATGAAGTTTCTCCAATCTTCTCAAAACTCTGGATTCTGATAGAGGGCCATGAGACTTAAACCTGAGTGCAAAAATGGAGGCTCTAGACCCTTCCAGAGCTGAGATATCGAAATTCAAAATTTCGACCCGAAAAAAAAACGACAGTGTTACCCCTTTCGTTTTTTTCGTTTTCGGGCGAAAAATTAAGTTTCTCCAATCTTCTCAAAACTCTGGATTCTGATAGAGGGCCACGAGACTTTGACCTGAGTGCAAAAATGGAGGCTCTAGACCCTTCCAGAGCTGAGATATCGAAATTCAAAATTTCGACCCGAAAAAAAAAACGACAGTGTTACCCCTTTCGTTTTTTTCCGTTTTTGGGCGAAAAATTAAGTTTCTCCAATCTTCTCAAAACTCTGGATTCTGATAGAGGGCCACGAGACTTTGACCTGAGTGCAAAAATGGAGGCTCTAGACCCGTCCAGAGCTGAGATATCAACATTCAAAATTTCGACCCGAAAAAAAAACGACAGTGTTACCCCTTTCGTTTTTTTTCGTTTTCGGGCGAAAAATTAAGTTTCTCCAATCTTCTCAAAACTCTGGATTATGATAGAGGGCTGTGAGACTTTGACCTGAGTGCAAAAATGGAGGCTCTAGACTCTTCCTGAGCTGAGATATCGAAATTCAAAATTTCGACCCGAAAAAAAAAACGACAGTGTTACCCCTTTCGTTTTTTTTCGTTTTCGGGCGAAAAATTAAGTTTCTCCAATCTTCTCAAAACTCTGGATTATGATAGAGGGCCACGAGACTTTGACCTGAGTGCAAAAATGGAGGCTCTAGACCCTTCCAGAGCTGAGATATCGAAATTCAAAATTTCGACCCGAAAAAAAAAAAACGACAGTGTTACCCCTTTCGTTTTTTTCAGTTTTTGGGCGAAAAATTAAGTTTCTCCAATCTTCTCAAAACTCTGGATTATGATAGAGGGCCACGAGACTTTGACCTGAGTGCAAAAATGGAGGCTCTAGACCCTTCCAGAGCTGAGATATCGAAATTCAAAATTTCGACCCGAAAAAAAAAACGACAGTGTTACCCCTTTCATTTTTTTCGTTTTCGGGCGAAAAATTAAGTTTCTCCAATCTTCTCAAAACTCTGGATTATGATAGAGGGCTGTGAGACTTTGACCTGAGTGCAAAATTGGAGAAACTTAATTTTTCGCCCAAAAACGAAAAAAACGAAAGGGGTAACACTGTCGTTTTTTTCCGTTTTTGGGCGAAAAATTAAGTTTCTCCAATCTTCTCAAAACTCTGGATTATGATAGAGGGCTGTGAGACTTTGACCTGAGTGCAAAAATGGAGGCTCTAGACCCTTCCAGAGCTGAGATATCAACATTCAAAATTTCGACCCGAAAAAAAACGACAGTGTTACCCCTTTCGTTTTTTCCGTTTTTGGGCGAAAAATTAAGTTTCTCCAATCTTCTCAAAACTCTGGATTATGATAGAGGGCTGTGAGACTTTGACCTGAGTGCAAAAATGGAGGCTCTAGACCCTTCCTGAGCTGAGATATCGAAATTCAAAATTTCGACCCGAAAAAAAAACGACAGTGTTACCCCTTTCGTTTTTTTCCGTTTTCGGGCGAAAAATTAAGTTCCTCCAATCTTCTCAAAACTCTGGATTATGATAGAGGGCCACGAGACTTTGACCTGAGTGCAAAAATGGAGGCTCTAGACCCCTCCAGAGCTGAGATATCGAAATTCAAAATTTCGACCCGAAAAAAAAATACAGTGTTACCCCTTTCGTTTTTTTTCGTTTTCGGGCGAAAAATTAAGTTTCTCCAATCTTCTCAAAACTCTGGATTATGATAGAGGGCTGTGAGACTTTGACCTGAGCGCAAAAATGGAGGCTCTAGACCCTTCCTGAGCTGAGATATCGAAATTCAAAATTTCGACCCGAAAAAAAAACGACAGTGTTACCCCTTTCGTTTTTTTTCGTTTTCGGGCGAAAAATTAAGTTTCTCCAATCTTCTCAAAACTCTGGATTCTGATAGAGGGCCACGAGACTTTGACCTGAGTGCAAAAATGGAGGCTCTAGACCCTTCCAGAGCTGAGATATCGAAATTCAAAATTTCGATCCGAAAAAAAAAACGACAGTGTTACCCCTTTCGTTTTTTTCCGTTTTTGGGCGAAAAATTAAGTTTCTCCAATCTTCTCAAAACTCTGGATTATGATAGAGGGCCACGAGACTTTGACCTGAGTGCAAAAATGGAGGCTCTAGACCCTTCCAGAGCTGAGATATCAACATTCAAAATTTCGACCCGAAAAAAAAACGACAGTGTTACCCCTTTCGTTTTTTTCGTTTTCGGGCGAAAAATTAAGTTTCTCCAATCTTCTCAAAACTCTGGATTCTGATAGAGGGCCACGAGACTTTGACCTGAGTGCAAAAATGGAGGCTCTAGACCCTTCCAGAGCTGAGATATCGAAATTCAAAATTTCGACCCGAAAAAAAAACGACAGTGTTACCCCTTTCGTTTTTTTCCGTTTTTGGGCGAAAAATTAAGTTTCTCCAATCTTCTCAAAACTCTGGATTCTGATAGAGGGCCACGAGACTTTGACCTGAGTGCAAAAATGGAGGCTCTAGACCCTTCCAGAGCTGAGATATCAACATTAAAAATTTCGACCCAAAAAAAAAACGACAGTGTTACCCCTTTCGTTTTTTTCCGTTTTCGGGCGAAAAATTAAGTTCCTCCAATCTTCTCAAAACTCTGGATTATGATAGAGGGCCACGAGACTTTGACCTGAGTGCAAAAATGGAGGCTCTAGACCCTTCCTGAGCTGAGATATCGAAATTCAAAATTTCGACCCAAAAAAAAAATGACAGTGTTACCCCTTTCGTTTTTTTTCGTTTTCGGGCGAAAAATTAAGTTTCTCCAATCTTCTCAAAACTCTGGATTCTGATAGAGGGCCGTGAGACTTTGACCTGAGTGCAAAAATGGAGGCTCTAGACCCTTCCAGAGCTGAGATATCGAAATTCAAAATTTCGACCCGAAAAAAAAAACGACAGTGTTACCCCTTTCGTTTTTTTTCGTTTTCGGGCGAAAAATTAAGTTTCTCCAATCTTCTCAAAACTCTGGATTCTGATAGAGGGCCACGAGACTTTGACCTGAGTGCAAAAATGGAGGCTCTAGACCCTTCCAGAGCTGAGATATCGAAATTCAAAATTACGATCCGAAAAAAAAAACGACAGTGTTACCCCTTTCGTTTTTTTCCGTTTTCGGGCGAAAAATTAAGTTCCTCCAATCTTCTCAAAACTCTGGATTATGATAGAGGGCCACGAGACTTTGACCTGAGTGCAAAAATGGAGGCTCTAGACCCCTCCAGAGCTGAGATATCGAAATTCAAAATTTCGACCCGAAAAAAAACTACAGTGTTACCCCTTTCGGTTTTTTTCGTTTTCGGGCGAAAAATTAAGTTTCTCCAATCTTCTCAAAACTCTGGATTATGATAGAGGGCTGTGAGACTTTGACCTGAGCGCAAAAATGGAGGCTCTAGACCCTTCCTGAGCTGAGATATCGAAATTCAAAATTTCGACCCGAAAAAAAAACGACAGTGTTACCCCTTTCGTTTTTTTTCGTTTTCGGGCGAAAAATTAAGTTTCTCCAATCGTCTCAAAACTCTGGATTCTGATAGAGGGCCACGAGACTTTGACCTGAGTGCAAAAATGGAGGCTCTAGACCCTTCCAGAGCTGAGATATCGAAATTCAAAATTTCGATCCGAAAAAAAAAACGACAGTGTTACCCCTTTCGTTTTTTCCGTTTTTGGGCGAAAAATTAAGTTTCTCCAATCTTCTCAAAACTCTGGATTATGATAGAGGGCCACGAGACTTTGACCTGAGTGCAAAAATGGAGGCTCTAGACCCTTCCAGAGCTGAGATATCAACATTCAAAATTTCGACCCGAAAAAAAAACGACAGTGTTACCCCTTTCGTTTTTTCCGTTTTTGGGCGAAAAATTAAGTTTCTCCAATCTTCTCAAAACTCTGGATTATGATAGAGGGCCACGAGACTTTGACCTGAGTGCAAAAAAGGAGGCTCTAGACCCTTCCAGAGCTGAGATATCAAAATTCAAAATTTCGACCAGAAAAAAAAACCCTAACCCTAACCCTAACCCTAACCCTAACCCTAACCTCTAACCCTAACCCTAACCCTTACTTTTTTTTTTCTGCGAAAAATTAAGTATCCCTAATCTTCTCAAAACTCTGGATTCTGATAGAGGGTCGTGAGCCTTAGACCTGAGTGCAAAAAAAGAGGCTCTAGACCCTTCCAGAGCTGAGATATCGAAATTCAAAATTTCGACCCGAAAAAAAAAACTACAGTATTACCCCTTTCGTTTTTTTTTCGTTTTCGGGCAAAAAATTAAGTTTCTCCAATCTTCTCAAAACTCTGGATTATGATAGAGGGCCACGAGACTTTGACCTGAGTGCAAAAATGGAGGCTCTAGACCCTTCCAGAGCTGAGATATCGAAATTCAAAATTTCGATCCGAAAAAAAAACGACAGTGTTACCCCTTTCGTTTTTTTCCGTTTTCGGGCGAAAAATTAAGTTCCTCCAATCTTCTCAAAACTCTGGATTATGATAGAGGGCCACGAGACTTTGACCTGAGTGCAAAAATGGAGGCTCTAGACCCCTCCAGAGCTGAGATATCGAAATTCAAAATTTCGACCCGAAAAAAAACTACAGTGTTACCCCTTTCGTTTTTTTTTCGTTTTCGGGCGAAAAATTAAGTTTCTCCAATCTTCTCAAAACTCTGGATTATGATAGAGGGCTGTGAGACTTTGACCTGAGCGCAAAAATGGAGGCTCTAGACCCTTCCTGAGCTGAGATATCGAAATTCAAAATTTCGACCCGAAAAAAAAACGACAGTGTTACCCCTTTCGTTTTTTTTCGTTTTCGGGCGAAAAATTAAGTTTCTCCAATCGTCTCAAAACTCTGGATTCTGATAGAGGGCCACGAGACTTTGACCTGAGTGCAAAAATGGAGGCTCTAGACCCTTCCAGAGCTGAGATATCGAAATTCAAAATTTCGACCCGAAAAAAAAAACGACAGTGTTACCCCTTTCGTTTTTTTCCGTTTTTGGGCGAAAAATTAAGTTTCTCCAATCTTCTCAAAACTCTGGATTATGATAGAGGGCCACGAGACTTTGACCTGAGTGCAAAAATGGAGGCTCTAGACCCTTCCAGAGCTGAGATATCAACATTAAAAATTTCGACCCAAAAAAAAAACGACAGTGTTACCCCTTTCGTTTTTTTCCGTTTTCGGGCGAAAAATTAAGTTCCTCCAATCTTCTCAAAACTCTGGATTATGATAGAGGGCCACGAGACTTTGACCTGAGTGCAAAAATGGAGGCTCTAGACCCCTCCAGAGCTGAGATATCGAAATTCAAAATTTCGACCCGAAAAAAAAACTACAGTGTTACCCCTTTCGTTTTTTTTTGTTTTCGGGCGAAAAATTAAGTTTCTCCAATCTTCTCAAAACTCTGGATTATGATAGAGGGCTGTGAGACTTAGACCTGAGCGCAAAAATGGAGGCTCTAGACCCTTCCTGAGCTGAGATATCGAAATTCAAAATTTCGACCCGAAAAAAAAAACGACAGTGTTACCCCTTTCGTTTTTTTTCGTTTTCGGGCGAAAAATTAAGTTTCTCCAATCTTCTCAAAACTCTGGATTCTGATAGAGGGCCACGAGACCTGAGTGCAAAAATGGAGGCTCTAGACCCTTCCAGAGCTGAGATATCGAAATTCAAAATTTCGATCCGAAAAAAAAAATGACAGTGTTACCCCTTTCGTTTTTTTCCGTTTTCGGGCGAAAAATTAAGTTCCTCCAATCTTCTCAAAACTCTGGATTATGATAGAGGGCCACGAGACTTTGACCTGAGTGCAAAAAAAGAGGCTCTAGACCCTTCCAGAGCTGAGATATCGAAACTCAAAATTTCGACCAGAAAAAAAAACGACAGTGTTACCCCTTACGTTTTTTTTTTTGGGCGAAAAAATAAGTTTCTCCAATCTTCTCAAAACTCTGGATTCTGATAGAGGGCCACGAGACTTTGACCTGTGTGCAAAAATGGAGGCTCTAGACCCTTCCAGAGCTGAGATGTCAAAACTCAAAATTTCGACCCGAAAAAAAAAAAACGACAGTGGTACCCCTTTTGTTTTTGTTTTTTCGGACGAAAAATGAAGTTTCTCCAATCTTCTCAAAACTCTGGATTCTGATAGAGGGCCATGAGACTTAAACCTGAGTGCAAAAATGGAGGCTCTAGACCCTTCCAGAGCTGAGATATCGAAATTCAAAATTTCGACCCGAAAAAAAAACGACAGTGTTACCCCTTTCGTTTTTTTCGTTTTCGGGCGAAAAATTAAGTTTCTCCAATCTTCTCAAAACTCTGGATTCTGATAGAGGGCCACGAGACTTTGACCTGAGTGCAAAAATGGAGGCTCTAGACCCTTCCAGAGCTGAGATATCGAAATTCAAAATTTCGACCCGAAAAAAAAAACGACAGTGTTACCCCTTTCGTTTTTTTCCGTTTTTGGGCGAAAAATTAAGTTTCTCCAATCTTCTCAAAACTCTGGATTCTGATAGAGGGCCACGAGACTTTGACCTGAGTGCAAAAATGGAGGCTCTAGACCCGTCCAGAGCTGAGATATCAACATTCAAAATTTCGACCCGAAAAAAAAACGACAGTGTTACCCCTTTCGTTTTTTTTCGTTTTCGGGCGAAAAATTAAGTTTCTCCAATCTTCTCAAAACTCTGGATTATGATAGAGGGCTGTGAGACTTTGACCTGAGTGCAAAAATGGAGGCTCTAGACCCTTCCTGAGCTGATATATCGAAATTCAAAATTTCGACCCAAAAAAAAAAACGACAGTGTTACCCCTTTCGTTTTTTTTCGTTTTCGGGCGAAAAATTAAGTTTCTCCAATCTTCTCAAAACTCTGGATTCTGATAGAGGGCCGTGAGACTTTGACCTGAGTGCAAAAATGGAGGCTCTAGACCCTTCCAGAGCTGAGATATCGAAATTCAAAATTTCGACCCGAAAAAAAAAACGACAGTGTTACCCCTTTCGTTTTTTTTCGTTTTCGGGCGAAAAATTAAGTTTCTCCAATCTTCTCAAAACTCTGGATTCTGATAGAGGGCCACGAGACTTTGACCTGAGTGCAAAAATGGAGGCTCTAAACCCTTCCAGAGCTGAGATATCGAAATTCAAAATTTCGATCCGAAAAAAAAACGACAGTGTTACCCCTTTCGTTTTTTTCCGTTTTTCGGGCGAAAAATTAAGTTCCTCCAATCTTCTCAAAACTCTGGATTATGATAGAGGGCCACGAGACTTTGACCTGAGTGCAAAAATGGAGGCTCTAGACCCCTCCAGAGCTGAGATATCGAAATTCAAAATTTCGACCCGAAAAAAAACTACAGTGTTACCCCTTTCGTTTTTTTTCGTTTTCGGGCGAAAAATTAAGTTTCTCCAATCTTCTCAAAACTCTGGATTATGATAGAGGGCTGTGAGACTTTGACCTGAGCGCAAAAATGGAGGCTCTAGACCCTTCCTGAGCTGAGATATCGAAATTCAAAATTTCGACCCGAAAAAAAAACGACAGTGTTACCCCTTTCGTTTTTTTTCGTTTTCGGGCGAAAAATTAAGTTTCTCCAATCGTCTCAAAACTCTGGATTCTGATAGAGGGCCACGAGACTTTGACCTGAGTGCAAAAATGGAGGCTCTAGACCCTTCCAGAGCTGAGATATCGAAATTCAAAATTTCGATCCGAAAAAAAAAACGACAGTGTTACCCCTTTCGTTTTTTTCCGTTTTTGGGCGAAAAATTAAGTTTCTCCAATCTTCTCAAAACTCTGGATTATGATAGAGGGCCACGAGACTTTGACCTGAGTGCAAAAATGGAGGCTCTAGACCCTTCCAGAGCTGAGATATCAACATTCAAAATTTCGACCCGAAAAAAAAACGACAGTGTTACCCCTTTCGTTTTTTCCGTTTTTGGGCGAAAAATTAAGTTTCTCCAATCTTCTCAAAACTCTGGATTATGATAGAGGGCCACGAGACTTTGACCTGAGTGCAAAAATTGAGGCTCTAGACCCTTCCAGAGCTGAGATATCAAAATTCAAAATTTCGACCAGAAAAAAAACCCCTAACCCTAACCCTAACCTCTAACCCTAACCCTTACTTCTTTTTTTTTCGGCGAAAAATTAAGTATCCCTAATCTTCTCAAAACTCTGGATTCTGATAGAGGGTCGTGAGCCTTAGACCTGAGTGCAAAAAAGGAGGCTCTAGACCCTTCCAGAGCTGAGATATCAAAATTCAAAATTTCGACCAGAAAAAAAAACCCTAACCCTAACCCTAACCCTAACCCTAACCTCTAACCCTAACCCTAACCCTAACCCTTACTTTTTTTTTTCTGCGAAAAATTAAGTATCCCTAATCTTCTCAAAACTCTGGATTCTGATAGAGGGTCGTGAGCCTTAGACCTGAGTGCAAAAAAAGAGGCTCTAGACCCTTCCAGAGCTGAGATATCGAAATTCAAAATTTCGACCCGAAAAAAAAAACTACAGTATTACCCCTTTCGTTTTTTTTTCGTTTTCGGGCAAAAAATTAAGTTTCTCCAATCTTCTCAAAACTCTGGATTATGATAGAGGGCCACGAGACTTTGACCTGAGTGCAAAAATGGAGGCTCTAGACCCTTCCAGAGCTGAGATATCGAAATTCAAAATTTCGATCCGAAAAAAAAACGACAGTGTTACCCCTTTCGTTTTTTTCCGTTTTCGGGCGAAAAATTAAGTTCCTCCAATCTTCTCAAAACTCTGGATTATGATAGAGGGCCACGAGACTTTGACCTGAGTGCAAAAATGGAGGCTCTAGACCCCTCCAGAGCTGAGATATCGAAATTCAAAATTTCGACCCGAAAAAAAACTACAGTGTTACCCCTTTCGTTTTTTTTCGTTTTCGGGCGAAAAATTAAGTTTCTCCAATCTTCTCAAAACTCTGGATTATGATAGAGGGCTGTGAGACTTTGACCTGAGCGCAAAAATGGAGGCTCTAGACCCTTCCTGAGCTGAGATATCGAAATTCAAAATTTCGACCCGAAAAAAAAACTACAGTGTTACCCCTTTCGTTTTTTTTCGTTTTCGGGCGAAAAATTAAGTTTCTCCAATCGTCTCAAAACTCTGGATTCTGATAGAGGGCCACGAGACTTTGACCTGAGTGCAAAAATGGAGGCTCTAGACCCTTCCAGAGCTGAGATATCGAAATTCAAAATTTCGACCCGAAAAAAAAAACGACAGTGTTACCCCTTTCGTTTTTTTCCGTTTTTGGGCGAAAAATTAAGTTTCTCCAATCTTCTCAAAACTCTGGATTATGATAGAGGGCCACGAGACTTTGACCTGAGTGCAAAAATGGAGGCTCTAGACCCTTCCAGAGCTGAGATATCAACATTAAAAATTTCGACCCAAAAAAAAAACGACAGTGTTACCCCTTTCGTTTTTTTCCGTTTTCGGGCGAAAAATTAAGTTCCTCCAATCTTCTCAAAACTCTGGATTATGATAGAGGGCCACGAGACTTTGACCTGAGTGCAAAAATGGAGGCTCTAGACCCCTCCAGAGCTGAGATATCGAAATTCAAAATTTCGACCCGAAAAAAAAACTACAGTGTTACCCCTTTCGTTTTTTTTTGTTTTCGGGCGAAAAATTAAGTTTCTCCAATCTTCTCAAAACTCTGGATTATGATAGAGGGCTGTGAGACTTAGACCTGAGCGCAAAAATGGAGGCTCTAGACCCTTCCTGAGCTGAGATATCGAAATTCAAAATTTCGACCCGAAAAAAAAAACGACAGTGTTACCCCTTTCGTTTTTTTTCGTTTTCGGGCGAAAAATTAAATTTCTCCAATCTTCTCAAAACTCTGGATTCTGATAGAGGGCCACGAGACCTGAGTGCAAAAATGGAGGCTCTAGACCCTTCCAGAGCTGAGATATCGAAATTCAAAATTTCGATCCGAAAAAAAAAATGACAGTGTTACCCCTTTCGTTTTTTTCCGTTTTCGGGCGAAAAATTAAGTTCCTCCAATCTTCTCAAAACTCTGGATTATGATAGAGGGCCACGAGACTTTGACCTGAGTGCAAAAAAAGAGGCTCTAGACCCTTCCAGAGCTGAGATATCGAAACTCAAAATTTCGACCAGAAAAAAAAACGACAGTGTTACCCCTTACGTTTTTTTTTTTGGGCGAAAAAATAAGTTTCTCCAATCTTCTCAAAACTCTGGATTCTGATAGAGGGCCACGAGACTTTGACCTGTGTGCAAAAATGGAGGCTCTAGACCCTTCCAGAGCTGAGATGTCAAAACTCAAAATTTCGACCCGAAAAAAAAAAAACGACAGTGGTACCCCTTTTGTTTTTGTTTTTTCGGACGAAAAATGAAGTTTCTCCAATCTTCTCAAAACTCTGGATTCTGATAGAGGGCCATGAGACTTAAACCTGAGTGCAAAAATGGAGGCTCTAGACCCTTCCAGAGCTGAGATATCGAAATTCAAAATTTCGACCCGAAAAAAAAACGACAGTGTTACCCCTTTCGTTTTTTTCGTTTTCGGGCGAAAAATTAAGTTTCTCCAATCTTCTCAAAACTCTGGATTCTGATAGAGGGCCACGAGACTTTGACCTGAGTGCAAAAATGGAGGCTCTAGACCCTTCCAGAGCTGAGATATCGAAATTCAAAATTTCGACCCGAAAAAAAAAAACGACAGTGTTACCCCTTTCGTTTTTTTCCGTTTTTGGGCGAAAAATTAAGTTTCTCCAATCTTCTCAAAACTCTGGATTCTGATAGAGGGCCACGAGACTTTGACCTGAGTGCAAAAATGGAGGCTCTAGACCCGTCCAGAGCTGAGATATCAACATTCAAAATTTCGACCCGAAAAAAAAACGACAGTGTTACCCCTTTCGTTTTTTTTCGTTTTCGGGCGAAAAATTAAGTTTCTCCAATCTTCTCAAAACTCTGGATTATGAAAGAGGGCTGTGAGACTTTGACCTGAGTGCAAAAATGGAGGCTCTAGACCCTTCCTGAGCTGATATATCGAAATTCAAAATTTCGACCCAAAAAAAAAAACGACAGTGTTACCCCTTTCGTTTTTTTTCGTTTTCGGGCGAAAAATTAAGTTTCTCCAATCTTCTCAAAACTCTGGATTCTGATAGAGGGCCACGAGACTTTGACCTGAGTGCAAAAATGGAGGCTCTAAACCCTTCCAGAGCTGAGATATCGAAATTCAAAATTTCGATCCGAAAAAAAAACGACAGTGTTACCCCTTTCGTTTTTTTCCGTTTTTCGGGCGAAAAATTAAGTTCCTCCAATCTTCTCAAAGCTCTGGATTATGATAGAGGGCCACGAGACTTTGACCTGAGTGCAAAAATGGAGGCTCTAGACCCCTCCAGAGCTGAGATATCGAAATTCAAAATTTCGACCCGAAAAAAAACTACAGTGTTACCCCTTTCGTTTTTTTTCGTTTTCGGGCGAAAAATTAAGTTTCTCCAATCTTCTCAAAACTCTGGATTATGATAGAGGGCTGTGAGACTTTGACCTGAGCGCAAAAATGGAGGCTCTAGACCCTTCCTGAGCTGAGATATCGAAATTCAAAATTTCGACCCGAAAAAAAAACGACAGTGTTACCCCTTTCGTTTTTTTTCGTTTTCGGGCGAAAAATTAAGTTTCTCCAATCGTCTCAAAACTCTGGATTCTGATAGAGGGCCACGAGACTTTGACCTGAGTGCAAAAATGGAGGCTCTAGACCCTTCCAGAGCTGAGATATCGAAATTCAAAATTTCGATCCGAAAAAAAAAACGACAGTGTTACCCCTTTCGTTTTTTCCGTTTTTGGGCGAAAAATTAAGTTTCTCCAATCTTCTCAAAACTCTGGATTATGATAGAGGGCCACGAGACTTTGACCTGAGTGCAAAAATGGAGGCTCTAGACCCTTCCAGAGCTGAGATATCAACATTCAAAATTTCGACCCGAAAAAAAAACGACAGTGTTACCCCTTTCGTTTTTTCCGTTTTTGGGCGAAAAATTAAGTTTCTCCAATCTTCTCAAAACTCTGGATTATGATAGAGGGCCACGAGACTTTGACCTGAGTGCAAAAATTGAGGCTCTAGACCCTTCCAGAGCTGAGATATCAAAATTCAAAATTTCGACCAGAAAAAAAACCCCTAACCCTAACCCTAACCTCTAACCCTAACCCTTACTTCTTTTTTTTTCGGCGAAAAATTAAGTATCCCTAATCTTCTCAAAACTCTGGATTCTGATAGAGGGTCGTGAGCCTTAGACCTGAGTGCAAAAAAGGAGGCTCTAGACCCTTCCAGAGCTGAGATATCAAAATTCAAAATTTCGACCAGAAAAAAAAACCCTAACCCTAACCCTAACCCTAACCTCTAACCCTAACCCTAACCCTTACTTTTTTTTTTCTGCGAAAAATTAAGTATCCCTAATCTTCTCAAAACTCTGGATTCTGATAGAGGGTCGTGAGCCTTAGACCTGAGTGCAAAAAAAGAGGCTCTAGACCCTTCCAGAGCTGAGATATCGAAATTCAAAATTTCGACCCGAAAAAAAAACTACAGTATTACCCCTTTCGTTTTTTTTCGTTTTCGGGCGAAAAATTAAGTTTCTCCAATCTTCTCAAAACTCTGGATTATGATAGAGGGCTGTGAGACTTTGACCTGAGTGCAAAAATGGAGGCTCTAGACTCTTCCTGAGCTGAGATATCGAAATTCAAAATTTCGACCCGAAAAAAAAAACGACAGTGTTACCCCTTTCGTTTTTTTTCGTTTTCGGGCGAAAAATTAAGTTTCTCCAATCTTCTCAAAACTCTGGATTATGATAGAGGGCCACGAGACTTTGACCTGAGTGCAAAAATGGAGGCTCTAGACCCTTCCAGAGCTGAGATATCGAAATTCAAAATTTCGACCCGAAAAAAAAAAAACGACAGTGTTACCCCTTTCGTTTTTTTCAGTTTTTGGGCGAAAAATTAAGTTTCTCCAATCTTCTCAAAACTCTGGATTATGATAGAGGGCCACGAGACTTTGACCTGAGTGCAAAAATGGAGGCTCTAGACCCTTCCAGAGCTGAGATATCGAAATTCAAAATTTCGACCCGAAAAAAAAAACGACAGTGTTACCCCTTTCATTTTTTTCGTTTTCGGGCGAAAAATTAAGTTTCTCCAATCTTCTCAAAACTCTGGATTATGATAGAGGGCTGTGAGACTTTGACCTGAGTGCAAAATTGGAGAAACTTAATTTTTCGCCCAAAAACGAAAAAAACGAAAGGGGTAACACTGTCGTTTTTTTCCGTTTTTGGGCGAAAAATTAAGTTTCTCCAATCTTCTCAAAACTCTGGATTATGATAGAGGGCTGTGAGACTTTGACCTGAGTGCAAAAATGGAGGCTCTAGACCCTTCCAGAGCTGAGATATCAACATTCAAAATTTCGACCCGAAAAAAAACGACAGTGTTACCCCTTTCGTTTTTTCCGTTTTTGGGCGAAAAATTAAGTTTCTCCAATCTTCTCAAAACTCTGGATTATGATAGAGGGCTGTGAGACTTTGACCTGAGTGCAAAAATGGAGGCTCTAGACCCTTCCTGAGCTGAGATATCGAAATTCAAAATTTCGACCCGAAAAAAAAACGACAGTGTTACCCCTTTCGTTTTTTTCCGTTTTCGGGCGAAAAATTAAGTTCCTCCAATCTTCTCAAAACTCTGGATTATGATAGAGGGCCACGAGACTTTGACCTGAGTGCAAAAATGGAGGCTCTAGACCCCTCCAGAGCTGAGATATCGAAATTCAAAATTTCGACCCGAAAAAAAAATACAGTGTTACCCCTTTCGTTTTTTTTCGTTTTCGGGCGAAAAATTAAGTTTCTCCAATCTTCTCAAAACTCTGGATTATGATAGAGGGCTGTGAGACTTTGACCTGAGCGCAAAAATGGAGGCTCTAGACCCTTCCTGAGCTGAGATATCGAAATTCAAAATTTCGACCCGAAAAAAAAACGACAGTGTTACCCCTTTCGTTTTTTTTCGTTTTCGGGCGAAAAATTAAGTTTCTCCAATCTTCTCAAAACTCTGGATTCTGATAGAGGGCCACGAGACTTTGACCTGAGTGCAAAAATGGAGGCTCTAGACCCTTCCAGAGCTGAGATATCGAAATTCAAAATTTCGATCCGAAAAAAAAAACGACAGTGTTACCCCTTTCGTTTTTTTCCGTTTTTGGGCGAAAAATTAAGTTTCTCCAATCTTCTCAAAACTCTGGATTATGATAGAGGGCCACGAGACTTTGACCTGAGTGCAAAAATGGAGGCTCTAGACCCTTCCAGAGCTGAGATATCAACATTCAAAATTTCGACCCGAAAAAAAAACGACAGTGTTACCCCTTTCGTTTTTTTCGTTTTCGGGCGAAAAATTAAGTTTCTCCAATCTTCTCAAAACTCTGGATTCTGATAGAGGGCCACGAGACTTTGACCTGAGTGCAAAAATGGAGGCTCTAGACCCTTCCAGAGCTGAGATATCGAAATTCAAAATTTCGACCCGAAAAAAAAACGACAGTGTTACCCCTTTCGTTTTTTTCCGTTTTTGGGCGAAAAATTAAGTTTCTCCAATCTTCTCAAAACTCTGGATTCTGATAGAGGGCCACGAGACTTTGACCTGAGTGCAAAAATGGAGGCTCTAGACCCTTCCAGAGCTGAGATATCAACATTAAAAATTTCGACCCAAAAAAAAAACGACAGTGTTACCCCTTTCGTTTTTTTCCGTTTTCGGGCGAAAAATTAAGTTCCTCCAATCTTCTCAAAACTCTGGATTATGATAGAGGGCCACGAGACTTTGACCTGAGTGCAAAAATGGAGGCTCTAGACCCTTCCTGAGCTGAGATATCGAAATTCAAAATTTCGACCCAAAAAAAAAATGACAGTGTTACCCCTTTCGTTTTTTTTCGTTTTCGGGCGAAAAATTAAGTTTCTCCAATCTTCTCAAAACTCTGGATTCTGATAGAGGGCCGTGAGACTTTGACCTGAGTGCAAAAATGGAGGCTCTAGACCCTTCCAGAGCTGAGATATCGAAATTCAAAATTTCGACCCGAAAAAAAAAACGACAGTGTTACCCCTTTCGTTTTTTTTCGTTTTCGGGCGAAAAATTAAGTTTCTCCAATCTTCTCAAAACTCTGGATTCTGATAGAGGGCCACGAGACTTTGACCTGAGTGCAAAAATGGAGGCTCTAGACCCTTCCAGAGCTGAGATATCGAAATTCAAAATTACGATCCGAAAAAAAAAACGACAGTGTTACCCCTTTCGTTTTTTTCCGTTTTCGGGCGAAAAATTAAGTTCCTCCAATCTTCTCAAAACTCTGGATTATGATAGAGGGCCACGAGACTTTGACCTGAGTGCAAAAATGGAGGCTCTAGACCCCTCCAGAGCTGAGATATCGAAATTCAAAATTTCGACCCGAAAAAAAACTACAGTGTTACCCCTTTCGGTTTTTTTCGTTTTCGGGCGAAAAATTAAGTTTCTCCAATCTTCTCAAAACTCTGGATTATGATAGAGGGCTGTGAGACTTTGACCTGAGCGCAAAAATGGAGGCTCTAGACCCTTCCTGAGCTGAGATATCGAAATTCAAAATTTCGACCCGAAAAAAAAACGACAGTGTTACCCCTTTCGTTTTTTTTCGTTTTCGGGCGAAAAATTAAGTTTCTCCAATCGTCTCAAAACTCTGGATTCTGATAGAGGGCCACGAGACTTTGACCTGAGTGCAAAAATGGAGGCTCTAGACCCTTCCAGAGCTGAGATATCGAAATTCAAAATTTCGATCCGAAAAAAAAAACGACAGTGTTACCCCTTTCGTTTTTTCCGTTTTTGGGCGAAAAATTAAGTTTCTCCAATCTTCTCAAAACTCTGGATTATGATAGAGGGCCACGAGACTTTGACCTGAGTGCAAAAATGGAGGCTCTAGACCCTTCCAGAGCTGAGATATCAACATTCAAAATTTCGACCCGAAAAAAAAACGACAGTGTTACCCCTTTCGTTTTTTCCGTTTTTGGGCGAAAAATTAAGTTTCTCCAATCTTCTCAAAACTCTGGATTATGATAGAGGGCCACGAGACTTTGACCTGAGTGCAAAAAAGGAGGCTCTAGACCCTTCCAGAGCTGAGATATCAAAATTCAAAATTTCGACCAGAAAAAAAAACCCTAACCCTAACCCTAACCCTAACCCTAACCCTAACCTCTAACCCTAACCCTAACCCTTACTTTTTTTTTTCTGCGAAAAATTAAGTATCCCTAATCTTCTCAAAACTCTGGATTCTGATAGAGGGTCGTGAGCCTTAGACCTGAGTGCAAAAAAAGAGGCTCTAGACCCTTCCAGAGCTGAGATATCGAAATTCAAAATTTCGACCCGAAAAAAAAAACTACAGTATTACCCCTTTCGTTTTTTTTTCGTTTTCGGGCAAAAAATTAAGTTTCTCCAATCTTCTCAAAACTCTGGATTATGATAGAGGGCCACGAGACTTTGACCTGAGTGCAAAAATGGAGGCTCTAGACCCTTCCAGAGCTGAGATATCGAAATTCAAAATTTCGATCCGAAAAAAAAACGACAGTGTTACCCCTTTCGTTTTTTTCCGTTTTCGGGCGAAAAATTAAGTTCCTCCAATCTTCTCAAAACTCTGGATTATGATAGAGGGCCACGAGACTTTGACCTGAGTGCAAAAATGGAGGCTCTAGACCCCTCCAGAGCTGAGATATCGAAATTCAAAATTTCGACCCGAAAAAAAACTACAGTGTTACCCCTTTCGTTTTTTTTTCGTTTTCGGGCGAAAAATTAAGTTTCTCCAATCTTCTCAAAACTCTGGATTATGATAGAGGGCTGTGAGACTTTGACCTGAGCGCAAAAATGGAGGCTCTAGACCCTTCCTGAGCTGAGATATCGAAATTCAAAATTTCGACCCGAAAAAAAAACGACAGTGTTACCCCTTTCGTTTTTTTTCGTTTTCGGGCGAAAAATTAAGTTTCTCCAATCGTCTCAAAACTCTGGATTCTGATAGAGGGCCACGAGACTTTGACCTGAGTGCAAAAATGGAGGCTCTAGACCCTTCCAGAGCTGAGATATCAACATTAAAAATTTCGACCCAAAAAAAAAACGACAGTGTTACCCCTTTCGTTTTTTTCCGTTTTCGGGCGAAAAATTAAGTTCCTCCAATCTTCTCAAAACTCTGGATTATGATAGAGGGCCACGAGACTTTGACCTGAGTGCAAAAATGGAGGCTCTAGACCCCTCCAGAGCTGAGATATCGAAATTCAAAATTTCGACCCGAAAAAAAAACTACAGTGTTACCCCTTTCGTTTTTTTTTGTTTTCGGGCGAAAAATTAAGTTTCTCCAATCTTCTCAAAACTCTGGATTATGATAGAGGGCTGTGAGACTTAGACCTGAGCGCAAAAATGGAGGCTCTAGACCCTTCCTGAGCTGAGATATCGAAATTCAAAATTTCGACCCGAAAAAAAAAACGACAGTGTTACCCCTTTCGTTTTTTTTCGTTTTCGGGCGAAAAATTAAGTTTCTCCAATCTTCTCAAAACTCTGGATTCTGATAGAGGGCCACGAGACCTGAGTGCAAAAATGGAGGCTCTAGACCCTTCCAGAGCTGAGATATCGAAATTCAAAATTTCGATCCGAAAAAAAAAATGACAGTGTTACCCCTTTCGTTTTTTTCCGTTTTCGGGCGAAAAATTAAGTTCCTCCAATCTTCTCAAAACTCTGGATTATGATAGAGGGCCACGAGACTTTGACCTGAGTGCAAAAAAAGAGGCTCTAGACCCTTCCAGAGCTGAGATATCGAAACTCAAAATTTCGACCAGAAAAAAAAACGACAGTGTTACCCCTTACGTTTTTTTTTTTGGGCGAAAAAATAAGTTTCTCCAATCTTCTCAAAACTCTGGATTCTGATAGAGGGCCACGAGACTTTGACCTGTGTGCAAAAATGGAGGCTCTAGACCCTTCCAGAGCTGAGATGTCAAAACTCAAAATTTCGACCCGAAAAAAAAAAAACGACAGTGGTACCCCTTTTGTTTTTGTTTTTTCGGACGAAAAATGAAGTTTCTCCAATCTTCTCAAAACTCTGGATTCTGATAGAGGGCCATGAGACTTAAACCTGAGTGCAAAAATGGAGGCTCTAGACCCTTCCAGAGCTGAGATATCGAAATTCAAAATTTCGACCCGAAAAAAAAACGACAGTGTTACCCCTTTCGTTTTTTTCGTTTTCGGGCGAAAAATTAAGTTTCTCCAATCTTCTCAAAACTCTGGATTCTGATAGAGGGCCACGAGACTTTGACCTGAGTGCAAAAATGGAGGCTCTAGACCCTTCCAGAGCTGAGATATCGAAATTCAAAATTTCGACCCGAAAAAAAAAAACGACAGTGTTACCCCTTTCGTTTTTTTCCGTTTTTGGGCGAAAAATTAAGTTTCTCCAATCTTCTCAAAACTCTGGATTCTGATAGAGGGCCACGAGACTTTGACCTGAGTGCAAAAATGGAGGCTCTAGACCCGTCCAGAGCTGAGATATCAACATTCAAAATTTCGACCCGAAAAAAAAACGACAGTGTTACCCCTTTCGTTTTTTTTCGTTTTCGGGCGAAAAATTAAGTTTCTCCAATCTTCTCAAAACTCTGGATTATGATAGAGGGCTGTGAGACTTTGACCTGAGTGCAAAAATGGAGGCTCTAGACTCTTCCTGAGCTGAGATATCGAAATTCAAAATTTCGACCCGAAAAAAAAAACGACAGTGTTACCCCTTTCGTTTTTTTTCGTTTTCGGGCGAAAAATTAAGTTTCTCCAATCTTCTCAAAACTCTGGATTATGATAGAGGGCCACGAGACTTTGACCTGAGTGCAAAAATGGAGGCTCTAGACCCTTCCAGAGCTGAGATATCGAAATTCAAAATTTCGACCCGAAAAAAAAAAAACGACAGTGTTACCCCTTTCGTTTTTTTCAGTTTTTGGGCGAAAAATTAAGTTTCTCCAATCTTCTCAAAACTCTGGATTATGATAGAGGGCCACGAGACTTTGACCTGAGTGCAAAAATGGAGGCTCTAGACCCTTCCAGAGCTGAGATATCGAAATTCAAAATTTCGACCCGAAAAAAAAAACGACAGTGTTACCCCTTTCATTTTTTTCGTTTTCGGGCGAAAAATTAAGTTTCTCCAATCTTCTCAAAACTCTGGATTATGATAGAGGGCTGTGAGACTTTGACCTGAGTGCAAAATTGGAGAAACTTAATTTTTCGCCCAAAAACGAAAAAAACGAAAGGGGTAACACTGTCGTTTTTTTCCGTTTTTGGGCGAAAAATTAAGTTTCTCCAATCTTCTCAAAACTCTGGATTATGATAGAGGGCTGTGAGACTTTGACCTGAGTGCAAAAATGGAGGCTCTAGACCCTTCCAGAGCTGAGATATCAACATTCAAAATTTCGACCCGAAAAAAAACGACAGTGTTACCCCTTTCGTTTTTTCCGTTTTTGGGCGAAAAATTAAGTTTCTCCAATCTTCTCAAAACTCTGGATTATGATAGAGGGCTGTGAGACTTTGACCTGAGTGCAAAAATGGAGGCTCTAGACCCTTCCTGAGCTGAGATATCGAAATTCAAAATTTCGACCCGAAAAAAAAACGACAGTGTTACCCCTTTCGTTTTTTTCCGTTTTCGGGCGAAAAATTAAGTTCCTCCAATCTTCTCAAAACTCTGGATTATGATAGAGGGCCACGAGACTTTGACCTGAGTGCAAAAATGGAGGCTCTAGACCCCTCCAGAGCTGAGATATCGAAATTCAAAATTTCGACCCGAAAAAAAAATACAGTGTTACCCCTTTCGTTTTTTTTCGTTTTCGGGCGAAAAATTAAGTTTCTCCAATCTTCTCAAAACTCTGGATTATGATAGAGGGCTGTGAGACTTTGACCTGAGCGCAAAAATGGAGGCTCTAGACCCTTCCTGAGCTGAGATATCGAAATTCAAAATTTCGACCCGAAAAAAAAACGACAGTGTTACCCCTTTCGTTTTTTTTCGTTTTCGGGCGAAAAATTAAGTTTCTCCAATCTTCTCAAAACTCTGGATTCTGATAGAGGGCCACGAGACTTTGACCTGAGTGCAAAAATGGAGGCTCTAGACCCTTCCAGAGCTGAGATATCGAAATTCAAAATTTCGATCCGAAAAAAAAAACGACAGTGTTACCCCTTTCGTTTTTTTCCGTTTTTGGGCGAAAAATTAAGTTTCTCCAATCTTCTCAAAACTCTGGATTATGATAGAGGGCCACGAGACTTTGACCTGAGTGCAAAAATGGAGGCTCTAGACCCTTCCAGAGCTGAGATATCAACATTCAAAATTTCGACCCGAAAAAAAAACGACAGTGTTACCCCTTTCGTTTTTTTCGTTTTCGGGCGAAAAATTAAGTTTCTCCAATCTTCTCAAAACTCTGGATTCTGATAGAGGGCCACGAGACTTTGACCTGAGTGCAAAAATGGAGGCTCTAGACCCTTCCAGAGCTGAGATATCGAAATTCAAAATTTCGACCCGAAAAAAAAACGACAGTGTTACCCCTTTCGTTTTTTTCCGTTTTTGGGCGAAAAATTAAGTTTCTCCAATCTTCTCAAAACTCTGGATTCTGATAGAGGGCCACGAGACTTTGACCTGAGTGCAAAAATGGAGGCTCTAGACCCTTCCAGAGCTGAGATATCAACATTAAAAATTTCGACCCAAAAAAAAAACGACAGTGTTACCCCTTTCGTTTTTTTCCGTTTTCGGGCGAAAAATTAAGTTCCTCCAATCTTCTCAAAACTCTCTATTATGATAGAGGGCCACGAGACTTTGACCTGAGTGCAAAAATGGAGGCTCTAGACCCTTCCTGAGCTGAGATATCGAAATTAAAAATTTCGACCCAAAAAAAAAATGACAGTGTTACCCCTTTCGTTTTTTTTCGTTTTCGGGCGAAAAATTAAGTTTCTCCAATCTTCTCAAAACTCTGGATTCTGATAGAGGGCCGTGAGACTTTGACCTGAGTGCAAAAATGGAGGCTCTAGACCCTTCCAGAGCTGAGATATCGAAATTCAAAATTTCGACCCGAAAAAAAAAACGACAGTGTTACCCCTTTCGTTTTTTTCCGTTTTCGGGCGAAAAATTAAGTTTCTCCAATCTTCTCACAACTCTGGATTCTGATAGAGGGCCACGAGACTTTGACCTGAGTGCAAAAATGGAGGCTCTAGACCCTTCCAGAGCTGAGATATCGAAATTCAAAATTTCGATCCGAAAAAAAAAACGACAGTGTTACCCCTTTCGTTTTTTTCCGTTTTCGGGCGAAAAATTAAGTTCCTCCAATCTTCTCAAAACTCTGGATTATGATAGAGGGCCACGAGACTTTGACCTGAGTGCAAAAATGGAGGCTCTAGACCCCTCCAGAGCTGAGATATCGAAATTCAAAATTTCGACCCGAAAAAAAACTACAGTGTTACCCCTTTCGGTTTTTTTCGTTTTCGGGCGAAAAATTAAGTTTCTCCAATCTTCTCAAAACTCTGGATTATGATAGAGGGCTGTGAGACTTTGACCTGAGCGCAAAAATGGAGGCTCTAGACCCTTCCTGAGCTGAGATATCGAAATTCAAAATTTCGACCCGAAAAAAAAACGACAGTGTTACCCCTTTCGTTTTTTTTCGTTTTCGGGCGAAAAATTAAGTTTCTCCAATCGTCTCAAAACTCTGGATTCTGATAGAGGGCCACGAGACGTTGACCTGAGTGCAAAAATGGAGGCTCTAGACCCTTCCAGAGCTGAGATATCGAAATTCAAAATTTCGATCCGAAAAAAAAAAACGACAGTGTTACCCCTTTCGTTTTTTTCCGTTTTTGGGCGAAAAATTAAGTTTCTCCAATCTTCTCAAAACTCTGGATTCTGATAGAGGGCCACGAGACTTTGACCTGAGTGCAAAAATGGAGGCTCTAGACCCTTCCAGAGCTGAGATATCAACATTAAAAATTTCGACCCAAAAAAAAAACGACAGTGTTACCCCTTTCGTTTTTTCCGTTTTTGGGCGAAAAATTAAGTTTCTCCAATCTTCTCAAAACTCTGGATTATGATAGAGGGCCACGAGACTTTGACCTGAGTGCAAAAATGGAGGCTCTAGACCCTTCCAGAGCTGAGATATCAACATTCAAAATTTCGACCCGAAAAAAAAACGACAGTGTTACCCCTTTCGTTTTTTCCGTTTTTGGGCGAAAAATTAAGTTTCTCCAATCTTCTCAAAACTCTGGATTATGATAGAGGGCCACGAGACTTTGACCTGAGTGCAAAAAAGGAGGCTCTAGACCCTTCCAGAGCTGAGATATCAAAATTCAAAATTTCGACCAGAAAAAAAAACCCTAACCCTAACCCTAACCCTAACCCTAACCTCTAACCCTAACCCTAACCCTAACCCTAACCCTTACTTTTTTTTTTCTGCGAAAAATTAAGTATCCCTAATCTTCTCAAAACTCTGGATTCTGATAGAGGGTCGTGAGCCTTAGACCTGAGTGCAAAAAAAGAGGCTCTAGACCCTTCCAGAGCTGAGATATCGAAATTCAAAATTTCGACCCGAAAAAAAAAACTACAGTATTACCCCTTTCGTTTTTTTTCGTTTTCGGGCGAAAAATTAAGTTTCTCCAATCTTCTCAAAACTCTGGATTATGATAGAGGGCCACGAGACTTTGACCTGAGTACAAAAATGGAGGCTCTAGACTCTTCCTGAGCTGAGATATCGAAATTCAAAATTTCGACCCGAAAAAAAAAACGACAGTGTTACCCCTTTCGTTTTTTTTCGTTTTCGGGCAAAAAATTAAGTTTCTCCAATCTTCTCAAAACTCTGGATTATGATAGAGGGCCACGAGACTTTGACCTGAGTGCAAAAATGGAGGCTCTAGACCCTTCCAGAGCTGAGATATCGAAATTCAAAATTTCGACCCGAAAAAAAAAAAACGACAGTGTTACCCCTTTCGTTTTTTTCAGTTTTTGGGCGAAAAATTAAGTTTCTCCAATCTTCTCAAAACTCTGGATTATGATAGAGGGCCACGAGACTTTGACCTGAGTGCAAAAATGGAGGCTCTAGACCCTTCCAGAGCTGAGATATCGAAATTCAAAATTTCGACCCGAAAAAAAAAAACGACAGTGTTACCCCTTTCATTTTTTTCGTTTTCGGGCGAAAAATTAAGTTTCTCCAATCTTCTCAAAACTCTGGATTATGATAGAGGGCTGTGAGACTTTGACCTGAGTGCAAAATTGGAGAAACTTAATTTTTCGCCCAAAAACGAAAAAAACGAAAGGGGTAACACTGTCGTTTTTTTCCGTTTTTGGGCGAAAAATTAAGTTTCTCCAATCTTCTCAAAACTCTGGATTATGATAGAGGGCTGTGAGACTTTGACCTGAGTGCAAAAATGGAGGCTCTAGACCCTTCCAGAGCTGAGATATCAACATTCAAAATTTCGACCCGAAAAAAAACGACAGTGTTACCCCTTTCGTTTTTTCCGTTTTTGGGCGAAAAATTAAGTTTCTCCAATCTTCTCAAAACTCTGGATTATGATAGAGGGCTGTGAGACTTTGACCTGAGTGCAAAAATGGAGGCTCTAGACCCTTCCTGAGCTGAGATATCGAAATTCAAAATTTCGACCCGAAAAAAAAAACGACAGTGGTACCCCTTTCGTTTTTTTTTTTGGGCGAAAAATTAAGTTTCTCCAATCTTCTCAAAACTCTGGATTATGATAGAGGGCTGTGAGACTTTGACCTGAGCGCAAAAATGGAGGCTCTAGACCCTTCCTGAGCTGAGATATCGAAATTCAAAATTTCGACCCGAAAAAAAAACGACAGTGTTACCCCTTTCGTTTTTTTTCGTTTTCGGGCGAAAAATTAAGTTTCTCCAATCGTCTCAAAACTCTGGATTCTGATAGAGGGCCACGAGACTTTGACCTGAGTGCAAAAATGGAGGCTCTAGACCCTTCCAGAGCTGAGATATCGAAATTCAAAATTTCGATCCGAAAAAAAAAACGACAGTGTTACCCCTTTCGTTTTTTCCGTTTTTGGGCGAAAAATTAAGTTTCTCCAATCTTCTCAAAACTCTGGATTATGATAGAGGGCCACGAGACTTTGACCTGAGTGCAAAAATGGAGGCTCTAGACCCTTCCAGAGCTGAGATATCAACATTCAAAATTTCGACCCGAAAAAAAAACGACAGTGTTACCCCTTTCGTTTTTTCCGTTTTTGGGCGAAAAATTAAGTTTCTCCAATCTTCTCAAAACTCTGGATTATGATAGAGGGCCACGAGACTTTGACCTGAGTGCAAAAATTGAGGCTCTAGACCCTTCCAGAGCTGAGATATCAAAATTCAAAATTTCGACCAGAAAAAAAACCCCTAACCCTAACCCTAACCTCTAACCCTAACCCTTACTTCTTTTTTTTTCGGCGAAAAATTAAGTATCCCTAATCTTCTCAAAACTCTGGATTCTGATAGAGGGTCGTGAGCCTTAGACCTGAGTGCAAAAAAGGAGGCTCTAGACCCTTCCAGAGCTGAGATATCAAAATTCAAAATTTCGACCAGAAAAAAAAACCCTAACCCTAACCCTAACCCTAACCTCTAACCCTAACCCTAACCCTTACTTTTTTTTTTCTGCGAAAAATTAAGTATCCCTAATCTTCTCAAAACTCTGGATTCTGATAGAGGGTCGTGAGCCTTAGACCTGAGTGCAAAAAAAGAGGCTCTAGACCCTTCCAGAGCTGAGATATCGAAATTCAAAATTTCGACCCGAAAAAAAAACTACAGTATTACCCCTTTCGTTTTTTTTCGTTTTCGGGCGAAAAATTAAGTTTCTCCAATCTTCTCAAAACTCTGGATTATGATAGAGGGCTGTGAGACTTTGACCTGAGTGCAAAAATGGAGGCTCTAGACTCTTCCTGAGCTGAGATATCGAAATTCAAAATTTCGACCCGAAAAAAAAAACGACAGTGTTACCCCTTTCGTTTTTTTTCGTTTTCGGGCGAAAAATTAAGTTTCTCCAATCTTCTCAAAACTCTGGATTATGATAGAGGGCCACGAGACTTTGACCTGAGTGCAAAAATGGAGGCTCTAGACCCTTCCAGAGCTGAGATATCGAAATTCAAAATTTCGACCCGAAAAAAAAAAACGACAGTGTTACCCCTTTCGTTTTTTTCAGTTTTTGGGCGAAAAATTAAGTTTCTCCAATCTTCTCAAAACTCTGGATTATGATAGAGGGCCACGAGACTTTGACCTGAGTGCAAAAATGGAGGCTCTAGACCCTTCCAGAGCTGAGATATCGAAATTCAAAATTTCGACCCGAAAAAAAAAACGACAGTGTTACCCCTTTCATTTTTTTCGTTTTCGGGCGAAAAATTAAGTTTCTCCAATCTTCTCAAAACTCTGGATTATGATAGAGGGCTGTGAGACTTTGACCTGAGTGCAAAATTGGAGAAACTTAATTTTTCGCCCAAAAACGAAAAAAACGAAAGGGGTAACACTGTCGTTTTTTTCCGTTTTTGGGCGAAAAATTAAGTTTCTCCAATCTTCTCAAAACTCTGGATTATGATAGAGGGCTGTGAGACTTTGACCTGAGTGCAAAAATGGAGGCTCTAGACCCTTCCAGAGCTGAGATATCAACATTCAAAATTTCGACCCGAAAAAAAACGACAGTGTTACCCCTTTCGTTTTTTCCGTTTTTGGGCGAAAAATTAAGTTTCTCCAATCTTCTCAAAACTCTGGATTATGATAGAGGGCTGTGAGACTTTGACCTGAGTGCAAAAATGGAGGCTCTAGACCCTTCCTGAGCTGAGATATCGAAATTCAAAATTTCGACCCGAAAAAAAAACGACAGTGTTACCCCTTTCGTTTTTTTCCGTTTTCGGGCGAAAAATTAAGTTCCTCCAATCTTCTCAAAACTCTGGATTATGATAGAGGGCCACGAGACTTTGACCTGAGTGCAAAAATGGAGGCTCTAGACCCCTCCAGAGCTGAGATATCGAAATTCAAAATTTCGACCCGAAAAAAAAATACAGTGTTACCCCTTTCGTTTTTTTTCGTTTTCGGGCGAAAAATTAAGTTTCTCCAATCTTCTCAAAACTCTGGATTATGATAGAGGGCTGTGAGACTTTGACCTGAGCGCAAAAATGGAGGCTCTAGACCCTTCCTGAGCTGAGATATCGAAATTCAAAATTTCGACCCGAAAAAAAAACGACAGTGTTACCCCTTTCGTTTTTTTTCGTTTTCGGGCGAAAAATTAAGTTTCTCCAATCTTCTCAAAACTCTGGATTCTGATAGAGGGCCACGAGACTTTGACCTGAGTGCAAAAATGGAGGCTCTAGACCCTTCCAGAGCTGAGATATCGAAATTCAAAATTTCGATCCGAAAAAAAAAACGACAGTGTTACCCCTTTCGTTTTTTTCCGTTTTTGGGCGAAAAATTAAGTTTCTCCAATCTTCTCAAAACTCTGGATTATGATAGAGGGCCACGAGACTTTGACCTGAGTGCAAAAATGGAGGCTCTAGACCCTTCCAGAGCTGAGATATCAACATTCAAAATTTCGACCCGAAAAAAAAACGACAGTGTTACCCCTTTCGTTTTTTTCGTTTTCGGGCGAAAAATTAAGTTTCTCCAATCTTCTCAAAACTCTGGATTCTGATAGAGGGCCACGAGACTTTGACCTGAGTGCAAAAATGGAGGCTCTAGACCCTTCCAGAGCTGAGATATCGAAATTCAAAATTTCGACCCGAAAAAAAAACGACAGTGTTACCCCTTTCGTTTTTTTCCGTTTTTGGGCGAAAAATTAAGTTTCTCCAATCTTCTCAAAACTCTGGATTCTGATAGAGGGCCACGAGACTTTGACCTGAGTGCAAAAATGGAGGCTCTAGACCCTTCCAGAGCTGAGATATCAACATTAAAAATTTCGACCCAAAAAAAAAACGACAGTGTTACCCCTTTCGTTTTTTTCCGTTTTCGGGCGAAAAATTAAGTTCCTCCAATCTTCTCAAAACTCTGGATTATGATAGAGGGCCACGAGACTTTGACCTGAGTGCAAAAATGGAGGCTCTAGACCCTTCCTGAGCTGAGATATCGAAATTCAAAATTTCGACCCAAAAAAAAAATGACAGTGTTACCCCTTTCGTTTTTTTTCGTTTTCGGGCGAAAAATTAAGTTTCTCCAATCTTCTCAAAACTCTGGATTCTGATAGAGGGCCGTGAGACTTTGACCTGAGTGCAAAAATGGAGGCTCTAGACCCTTCCAGAGCTGAGATATCGAAATTCAAAATTTCGACCCGAAAAAAAAAACGACAGTGTTACCCCTTTCGTTTTTTTTCGTTTTCGGGCGAAAAATTAAGTTTCTCCAATCTTCTCAAAACTCTGGATTCTGATAGAGGGCCACGAGACTTTGACCTGAGTGCAAAAATGGAGGCTCTAGACCCTTCCAGAGCTGAGATATCGAAATTCAAAATTACGATCCGAAAAAAAAAACGACAGTGTTACCCCTTTCGTTTTTTTCCGTTTTCGGGCGAAAAATTAAGTTCCTCCAATCTTCTCAAAACTCTGGATTATGATAGAGGGCCACGAGACTTTGACCTGAGTGCAAAAATGGAGGCTCTAGACCCCTCCAGAGCTGAGATATCGAAATTCAAAATTTCGACCCGAAAAAAAACTACAGTGTTACCCCTTTCGGTTTTTTTCGTTTTCGGGCGAAAAATTAAGTTTCTCCAATCTTCTCAAAACTCTGGATTATGATAGAGGGCTGTGAGACTTTGACCTGAGCGCAAAAATGGAGGCTCTAGACCCTTCCTGAGCTGAGATATCGAAATTCAAAATTTCGACCCGAAAAAAAAACGACAGTGTTACCCCTTTCGTTTTTTTTCGTTTTCGGGCGAAAAATTAAGTTTCTCCAATCGTCTCAAAACTCTGGATTCTGATAGAGGGCCACGAGACTTTGACCTGAGTGCAAAAATGGAGGCTCTAGACCCTTCCAGAGCTGAGATATCGAAATTCAAAATTTCGATCCGAAAAAAAAAACGACAGTGTTACCCCTTTCGTTTTTTCCGTTTTTGGGCGAAAAATTAAGTTTCTCCAATCTTCTCAAAACTCTGGATTATGATAGAGGGCCACGAGACTTTGACCTGAGTGCAAAAATGGAGGCTCTAGACCCTTCCAGAGCTGAGATATCAACATTCAAAATTTCGACCCGAAAAAAAAACGACAGTGTTACCCCTTTCGTTTTTTCCGTTTTTGGGCGAAAAATTAAGTTTCTCCAATCTTCTCAAAACTCTGGATTATGATAGAGGGCCACGAGACTTTGACCTGAGTGCAAAAAAGGAGGCTCTAGACCCTTCCAGAGCTGAGATATCAAAATTCAAAATTTCGACCAGAAAAAAAAACCCTAACCCTAACCCTAACCCTAACCCTAACCCTAACCTCTAACCCTAACCCTAACCCTTACTTTTTTTTTTCTGCGAAAAATTAAGTATCCCTAATCTTCTCAAAACTCTGGATTCTGATAGAGGGTCGTGAGCCTTAGACCTGAGTGCAAAAAAAGAGGCTCTAGACCCTTCCAGAGCTGAGATATCGAAATTCAAAATTTCGACCCGAAAAAAAAAACTACAGTATTACCCCTTTCGTTTTTTTTTCGTTTTCGGGCAAAAAATTAAGTTTCTCCAATCTTCTCAAAACTCTGGATTATGATAGAGGGCCACGAGACTTTGACCTGAGTGCAAAAATGGAGGCTCTAGACCCTTCCAGAGCTGAGATATCGAAATTCAAAATTTCGATCCGAAAAAAAAACGACAGTGTTACCCCTTTCGTTTTTTTCCGTTTTCGGGCGAAAAATTAAGTTCCTCCAATCTTCTCAAAACTCTGGATTATGATAGAGGGCCACGAGACTTTGACCTGAGTGCAAAAATGGAGGCTCTAGACCCCTCCAGAGCTGAGATATCGAAATTCAAAATTTCGACCCGAAAAAAAACTACAGTGTTACCCCTTTCGTTTTTTTTTCGTTTTCGGGCGAAAAATTAAGTTTCTCCAATCTTCTCAAAACTCTGGATTATGATAGAGGGCTGTGAGACTTTGACCTGAGCGCAAAAATGGAGGCTCTAGACCCTTCCTGAGCTGAGATATCGAAATTCAAAATTTCGACCCGAAAAAAAAACGACAGTGTTACCCCTTTCGTTTTTTTTCGTTTTCGGGCGAAAAATTAAGTTTCTCCAATCGTCTCAAAACTCTGGATTCTGATAGAGGGCCACGAGACTTTGACCTGAGTGCAAAAATGGAGGCTCTAGACCCTTCCAGAGCTGAGATATCGAAATTCAAAATTTCGACCCGAAAAAAAAAACGACAGTGTTACCCCTTTCGTTTTTTTCCGTTTTTGGGCGAAAAATTAAGTTTCTCCAATCTTCTCAAAACTCTGGATTATGATAGAGGGCCACGAGACTTTGACCTGAGTGCAAAAATGGAGGCTCTAGACCCTTCCAGAGCTGAGATATCAACATTAAAAATTTCGACCCAAAAAAAAAACGACAGTGTTACCCCTTTCGTTTTTTTCCGTTTTCGGGCGAAAAATTAAGTTCCTCCAATCTTCTCAAAACTCTGGATTATGATAGAGGGCCACGAGACTTTGACCTGAGTGCAAAAATGGAGGCTCTAGACCCCTCCAGAGCTGAGATATCGAAATTCAAAATTTCGACCCGAAAAAAAAACTACAGTGTTACCCCTTTCGTTTTTTTTTGTTTTCGGGCGAAAAATTAAGTTTCTCCAATCTTCTCAAAACTCTGGATTATGATAGAGGGCTGTGAGACTTAGACCTGAGCGCAAAAATGGAGGCTCTAGACCCTTCCTGAGCTGAGATATCGAAATTCAAAATTTCGACCCGAAAAAAAAAACGACAGTGTTACCCCTTTCGTTTTTTTTCGTTTTCGGGCGAAAAATTAAGTTTCTCCAATCTTCTCAAAACTCTGGATTCTGATAGAGGGCCACGAGACCTGAGTGCAAAAATGGAGGCTCTAGACCCTTCCAGAGCTGAGATATCGAAATTCAAAATTTCGATCCGAAAAAAAAAATGACAGTGTTACCCCTTTCGTTTTTTTCCGTTTTCGGGCGAAAAATTAAGTTCCTCCAATCTTCTCAAAACTCTGGATTATGATAGAGGGCCACGAGACTTTGACCTGAGTGCAAAAAAAGAGGCTCTAGACCCTTCCAGAGCTGAGATATCGAAACTCAAAATTTCGACCAGAAAAAAAAACGACAGTGTTACCCCTTACGTTTTTTTTTTTGGGCGAAAAAATAAGTTTCTCCAATCTTCTCAAAACTCTGGATTCTGATAGAGGGCCACGAGACTTTGACCTGTGTGCAAAAATGGAGGCTCTAGACCCTTCCAGAGCTGAGATGTCAAAACTCAAAATTTCGACCCGAAAAAAAAAAAACGACAGTGGTACCCCTTTTGTTTTTGTTTTTTCGGACGAAAAATGAAGTTTCTCCAATCTTCTCAAAACTCTGGATTCTGATAGAGGGCCATGAGACTTAAACCTGAGTGCAAAAATGGAGGCTCTAGACCCTTCCAGAGCTGAGATATCGAAATTCAAAATTTCGACCCGAAAAAAAAACGACAGTGTTACCCCTTTCGTTTTTTTCGTTTTCGGGCGAAAAATTAAGTTTCTCCAATCTTCTCAAAACTCTGGATTCTGATAGAGGGCCACGAGACTTTGACCTGAGTGCAAAAATGGAGGCTCTAGACCCTTCCAGAGCTGAGATATCGAAATTCAAAATTTCGACCCGAAAAAAAAAAACGACAGTGTTACCCCTTTCGTTTTTTTCCGTTTTTGGGCGAAAAATTAAGTTTCTCCAATCTTCTCAAAACTCTGGATTCTGATAGAGGGCCACGAGACTTTGACCTGAGTGCAAAAATGGAGGCTCTAGACCCGTCCAGAGCTGAGATATCAACATTCAAAATTTCGACCCGAAAAAAAAACGACAGTGTTACCCCTTTCGTTTTTTTTCGTTTTCGGGCGAAAAATTAAGTTTCTCCAATCTTCTCAAAACTCTGGATTATGATAGAGGGCTGTGAGACTTTGACCTGAGTGCAAAAATGGAGGCTCTAGACTCTTCCTGAGCTGAGATATCGAAATTCAAAATTTCGACCCGAAAAAAAAAACGACAGTGTTACCCCTTTCGTTTTTTTTCGTTTTCGGGCGAAAAATTAAGTTTCTCCAATCTTCTCAAAACTCTGGATTATGATAGAGGGCCACGAGACTTTGACCTGAGTGCAAAAATGGAGGCTCTAGACCCTTCCAGAGCTGAGATATCGAAATTCAAAATTTCGACCCGAAAAAAAAAAACGACAGTGTTACCCCTTTCGTTTTTTTCAGTTTTTGGGCGAAAAATTAAGTTTCTCCAATCTTCTCAAAACTCTGGATTATGATAGAGGGCCACGAGACTTTGACCTGAGTGCAAAAATGGAGGCTCTAGACCCTTCCAGAGCTGAGATATCGAAATTCAAAATTTCGACCCGAAAAAAAAAACGACAGTGTTACCCCTTTCATTTTTTTCGTTTTCGGGCGAAAAATTAAGTTTCTCCAATCTTCTCAAAACTCTGGATTATGATAGAGGGCTGTGAGACTTTGACCTGAGTGCAAAATTGGAGAAACTTAATTTTTCGCCCAAAAACGAAAAAAACGAAAGGGGTAACACTGTCGTTTTTTTCCGTTTTTGGGCGAAAAATTAAGTTTCTCCAATCTTCTCAAAACTCTGGATTATGATAGAGGGCTGTGAGACTTTGACCTGAGTGCAAAAATGGAGGCTCTAGACCCTTCCAGAGCTGAGATATCAACATTCAAAATTTCGACCCGAAAAAAAACGACAGTGTTACCCCTTTCGTTTTTTCCGTTTTTGGGCGAAAAATTAAGTTTCTCCAATCTTCTCAAAACTCTGGATTATGATAGAGGGCTGTGAGACTTTGACCTGAGTGCAAAAATGGAGGCTCTAGACCCTTCCTGAGCTGAGATATCGAAATTCAAAATTTCGACCCGAAAAAAAAACGACAGTGTTACCCCTTTCGTTTTTTTCCGTTTTCGGGCGAAAAATTAAGTTCCTCCAATCTTCTCAAAACTCTGGATTATGATAGAGGGCCACGAGACTTTGACCTGAGTGCAAAAATGGAGGCTCTAGACCCCTCCAGAGCTGAGATATCGAAATTCAAAATTTCGACCCGAAAAAAAAATACAGTGTTACCCCTTTCGTTTTTTTTCGTTTTCGGGCGAAAAATTAAGTTTCTCCAATCTTCTCAAAACTCTGGATTATGATAGAGGGCTGTGAGACTTTGACCTGAGCGCAAAAATGGAGGCTCTAGACCCTTCCTGAGCTGAGATATCGAAATTCAAAATTTCGACCCGAAAAAAAAACGACAGTGTTACCCCTTTCGTTTTTTTTCGTTTTCGGGCGAAAAATTAAGTTTCTCCAATCTTCTCAAAACTCTGGATTCTGATAGAGGGCCACGAGACTTTGACCTGAGTGCAAAAATGGAGGCTCTAGACCCTTCCAGAGCTGAGATATCGAAATTCAAAATTTCGATCCGAAAAAAAAAACGACAGTGTTACCCCTTTCGTTTTTTTCCGTTTTTGGGCGAAAAATTAAGTTTCTCCAATCTTCTCAAAACTCTGGATTATGATAGAGGGCCACGAGACTTTGACCTGAGTGCAAAAATGGAGGCTCTAGACCCTTCCAGAGCTGAGATATCAACATTCAAAATTTCGACCCGAAAAAAAAACGACAGTGTTACCCCTTTCGTTTTTTTCGTTTTCGGGCGAAAAATTAAGTTTCTCCAATCTTCTCAAAACTCTGGATTCTGATAGAGGGCCACGAGACTTTGACCTGAGTGCAAAAATGGAGGCTCTAGACCCTTCCAGAGCTGAGATATCGAAATTCAAAATTTCGACCCGAAAAAAAAACGACAGTGTTACCCCTTTCGTTTTTTTCCGTTTTTGGGCGAAAAATTAAGTTTCTCCAATCTTCTCAAAACTCTGGATTCTGATAGAGGGCCACGAGACTTTGACCTGAGTGCAAAAATGGAGGCTCTAGACCCTTCCAGAGCTGAGATATCAACATTAAAAATTTCGACCCAAAAAAAAAACGACAGTGTTACCCCTTTCGTTTTTTTCCGTTTTCGGGCGAAAAATTAAGTTCCTCCAATCTTCTCAAAACTCTCTATTATGATAGAGGGCCACGAGACTTTGACCTGAGTGCAAAAATGGAGGCTCTAGACCCTTCCTGAGCTGAGATATCGAAATTAAAAATTTCGACCCAAAAAAAAAATGACAGTGTTACCCCTTTCGTTTTTTTTCGTTTTCGGGCGAAAAATTAAGTTTCTCCAATCTTCTCAAAACTCTGGATTCTGATAGAGGGCCGTGAGACTTTGACCTGAGTGCAAAAATGGAGGCTCTAGACCCTTCCAGAGCTGAGATATCGAAATTCAAAATTTCGACCCGAAAAAAAAAACGACAGTGTTACCCCTTTCGTTTTTTTCCGTTTTCGGGCGAAAAATTAAGTTTCTCCAATCTTCTCACAACTCTGGATTCTGATAGAGGGCCACGAGACTTTGACCTGAGTGCAAAAATGGAGGCTCTAGACCCTTCCAGAGCTGAGATATCGAAATTCAAAATTTCGATCCGAAAAAAAAAACGACAGTGTTACCCCTTTCGTTTTTTTCCGTTTTCGGGCGAAAAATTAAGTTCCTCCAATCTTCTCAAAACTCTGGATTATGATAGAGGGCCACGAGACTTTGACCTGAGTGCAAAAATGGAGGCTCTAGACCCCTCCAGAGCTGAGATATCGAAATTCAAAATTTCGACCCGAAAAAAAACTACAGTGTTACCCCTTTCGGTTTTTTTCGTTTTCGGGCGAAAAATTAAGTTTCTCCAATCTTCTCAAAACTCTGGATTATGATAGAGGGCTGTGAGACTTTGACCTGAGCGCAAAAATGGAGGCTCTAGACCCTTCCTGAGCTGAGATATCGAAATTCAAAATTTCGACCCGAAAAAAAAACGACAGTGTTACCCCTTTCGTTTTTTTTCGTTTTCGGGCGAAAAATTAAGTTTCTCCAATCGTCTCAAAACTCTGGATTCTGATAGAGGGCCACGAGACGTTGACCTGAGTGCAAAAATGGAGGCTCTAGACCCTTCCAGAGCTGAGATATCGAAATTCAAAATTTCGATCCGAAAAAAAAAAACGACAGTGTTACCCCTTTCGTTTTTTTCCGTTTTTGGGCGAAAAATTAAGTTTCTCCAATCTTCTCAAAACTCTGGATTCTGATAGAGGGCCACGAGACTTTGACCTGAGTGCAAAAATGGAGGCTCTAGACCCTTCCAGAGCTGAGATATCAACATTAAAAATTTCGACCCAAAAAAAAAACGACAGTGTTACCCCTTTCGTTTTTTCCGTTTTTGGGCGAAAAATTAAGTTTCTCCAATCTTCTCAAAACTCTGGATTCTGATAGAGGGCCACGAGACTTTGACCTGAGTGCAAAAATGGAGGCTCTAGACCCTTCCAGAGCTGAGATATCGAAATTCAAAATTTCGATCCGAAAAAAAAAACGACAGTGTTACCCCTTTCGTTTTTTTCCGTTTTTGGGCGAAAAATTAAGTTTCTCCAATCTTCTCAAAACTCTGGATTCTGATAGAGGGCCGTGAGACTTTGACCTGAGTGCAAAAATGGAAGCTCTAGACCCTTCCAGAGCTGAGATATCGAAATTCAAAATTTCGACCCGAAAAAAAAAACGACAGTGTTACCCCTTTCGTTTTTTTTCGTTTTCGGGCGAAAAATTAAGTTTCTCCAATCTTCTCAAAACTCTGGATTCTGATAGAGGGCCACGAAACTTTGACCTGAGTGCAAAAATGGAGGCTCTAGACCCTTCCAGAGCTGAGATATCGAAATTCAAAATTTCGATCCGAAAAAAAAACGACAGTGTTACCCCTTTCGTTTTTTTCCGTTTTCGGGCGAAAAATTAAGTTCCTCCAATCTTCTCAAAACTCTGGATTATGATAGAGGGCCACGAGACTTTGACCTGAGTGCAAAAATGGAGGCTCTAGACCCCTCCAGAGCTGAGATATCGAAATTCAAAATTTCGACCCGAAAAAAAACTACAGTGTTACCCCTTTCGTTTTTTTTCGTTTTCGGGCGAAAAATTAAGTTTCTCCAATCTTCTCAAAACTCTGGATTATGATAGAGGGCTGTGAGACTTTGACCTGAGCGCAAAAATGGAGGCTCTAGACCCTTCCTGAGCTGAGATATCGAAATTCAAAATTTCGACCCGAAAAAAAAACGACAGTGTTACCCCTTTCGTTTTTTTTCGTTTTCGGGCGAAAAATTAAGTTTCTCCAATCTTCTCAAAACTCTGGATTCTGATAGAGGGCCACGAGACTTTGACCTGAGTGCAAAAATGGAGGCTCTAGACCCTTCCAGAGCTGAGATATCGAAATTCAAAATTTCGATCCGAAAAAAAAACGACAGTGTTACCCCTTTCGTTTTTTTCCGTTTTCGGGCGAAAAATTAAGTTCCTCCAATCTTCTCAAAACTCTGGATTATGATAGAGGGCCACGAGACTTTGACCTGAGTGCAAAAATGGAGGCTCTAGACCCCTCCAGAGCTGAGATATCGAAATTCAAAATTTCGACCCGAAAAAAAACTACAGTGTTACCCCTTTCGTTTTTTTTCGTTTTCGGGCGAAAAATTAAGTTTCTCCAATCTTCTCAAAACTCTGGATTATGATAGAGGGCTGTGAGACTTTGACCTGAGCGCAAAAATGGAGGCTCTAGACCCTTCCTGAGCTGAGATATCGAAATTCAAAATTTCGACCCGAAAAAAAAACGACAGTGTAACCCCTTTCGTTTTTTTTCGTTTTCGGGCGAAAAATTAAGTTTCTCCAATCTTCTCAAAACTCTGGATTCTGATAGAGGGCCACGAGACTTTGACCTGAGTGCAAAAATGGAGGCTCTAGACCCTTCCAGAGCTGAGATATCGAAATTCAAAATTTCGATCCGAAAAAAAAAACGACAGTGTTACCCCTTTCGTTTTTTTCCGTTTTTGGGCGAAAAATTAAGTTTCTCCAATCTTCTCAAAACTCTGGATTATGATAGAGGGCCACGAGACTTTGACCTGAGTGCAAAAATGGAGGCTCTAGACCCTTCCAGAGCTGAGATATCAACATTCAAAATTTCGACCCGAAAAAAAAACGACAGTGTTACCCCTTTCGTTTTTTTCGTTTTCGGGCGAAAAATTAAGTTTCTCCAATCTTCTCAAAACTCTGGATTCTGATAGAGGGCCACGAGACTTTGACCTGAGTGCAAAAATGGAGGCTCTAGACCCTTCCAGAGCTGAGATATCGAAATTCAAAATTTCGACCCGAAAAAAAAAACGACAGTGTTACCCCTTTCGTTTTTTTCCGTTTTTGGGCGAAAAATTAAGTTTCTCCAATCTTCTCAAAACTCTGGATTCTGATAGAGGGCCACGAGACTTTGACCTGAGTGCAAAAATGGAGGCTCTAGACCCTTCCAGAGCTGAGATATCAACATTAAAAATTTCGACCCAAAAAAAAAACGACAGTGTTACCCCTTTCGTTTTTTTCCGTTTTCGGGCGAAAAATTAAGTTCCTCCAATCTTCTCAAAACTCTCTATTATGATAGAGGGCCACGAGACTTTGACCTGAGTGCAAAAATGGAGGCTCTAGACCCTTCCTGAGCTGAGATATCGAAATTAAAAATTTCGACCCAAAAAAAAAATGACAGTGTTACCCCTTTCGTTTTTTTTCGTTTTCGGGCGAAAAATTAAGTTTCTCCAATCTTCTCAAAACTCTGGATTCTGATAGAGGGCCGTGAGACTTTGACCTGAGTGCAAAAATGGAGGCTCTAGACCCTTCCAGAGCTGAGATATCGAAATTCAAAATTTCGACCCGAAAAAAAAAACGACAGTGTTACCCCTTTCGTTTTTTTCCGTTTTCGGGCGAAAAATTAAGTTTCTCCAATCTTCTCACAACTCTGGATTCTGATAGAGGGCCACGAGACTTTGACCTGAGTGCAAAAATGGAGGCTCTAGACCCTTCCAGAGCTGAGATATCGAAATTCAAAATTTCGATCCGAAAAAAAAAACGACAGTGTTACCCCTTTCGTTTTTTTCCGTTTTCGGGCGAAAAATTAAGTTCCTCCAATCTTCTCAAAACTCTGGATTATGATAGAGGGCCACGAGACTTTGACCTGAGTGCAAAAATGGAGGCTCTAGACCCCTCCAGAGCTGAGATATCGAAATTCAAAATTTCGACCCGAAAAAAAACTACAGTGTTACCCCTTTCGGTTTTTTTCGTTTTCGGGCGAAAAATTAAGTTTCTCCAATCTTCTCAAAACTCTGGATTATGATAGAGGGCTGTGAGACTTTGACCTGAGCGCAAAAATGGAGGCTCTAGACCCTTCCTGAGCTGAGATATCGAAATTCAAAATTTCGACCCGAAAAAAAAACGACAGTGTTACCCCTTTCGTTTTTTTTCGTTTTCGGGCGAAAAATTAAGTTTCTCCAATCGTCTCAAAACTCTGGATTCTGATAGAGGGCCACGAGACGTTGACCTGAGTGCAAAAATGGAGGCTCTAGACCCTTCCAGAGCTGAGATATCGAAATTCAAAATTTCGATCCGAAAAAAAAAAACGACAGTGTTACCCCTTTCGTTTTTTTCCGTTTTTGGGCGAAAAATTAAGTTTCTCCAATCTTCTCAAAACTCTGGATTCTGATAGAGGGCCACGAGACTTTGACCTGAGTGCAAAAATGGAGGCTCTAGACCCTTCCAGAGCTGAGATATCAACATTAAAAATTTCGACCCAAAAAAAAAACGACAGTGTTACCCCTTTCGTTTTTTCCGTTTTTGGGCGAAAAATTAAGTTTCTCCAATCTTCTCAAAACTCTGGATTATGATAGAGGGCCACGAGACTTTGACCTGAGTGCAAAAATGGAGGCTCTAGACCCTTCCAGAGCTGAGATATCAACATTCAAAATTTCGACCCGAAAAAAAAACGACAGTGTTACCCCTTTCGTTTTTTCCGTTTTTGGGCGAAAAATTAAGTTTCTCCAATCTTCTCAAAACTCTGGATTATGATAGAGGGCCACGAGACTTTGACCTGAGTGCAAAAAAGGAGGCTCTAGACCCTTCCAGAGCTGAGATATCAAAATTCAAAATTTCGACCAGAAAAAAAAACCCTAACCCTAACCCTAACCCTAACCCTAACCTCTAACCCTAACCCTAACCCTAACCCTTACTTTTTTTTTTCTGCGAAAAATTAAGTATCCCTAATCTTCTCAAAACTCTGGATTTTGATAGAGGGTCGTGAGCCTTAGACCTGAGTGCAAAAAAAGAGGCTCTAGACCCTTCCAGAGCTGAGATATCGAAATTCAAAATTTCGACCCGAAAAAAAAAACTACAGTATTACCCCTTTCGTTTTTTTTCGTTTTCGGGCGAAAAATTAAGTTTCTCCAATCTTCTCAAAACTCTGGATTATGATAGAGGGCCACGAGACTTTGACCTGAGTACAAAAATGGAGGCTCTAGACTCTTCCTGAGCTGAGATATCGAAATTCAAAATTTCGACCCGAAAAAAAAAAACGACAGTGTTACCCCTTTCGTTTTTTTTCGTTTTCGGGCAAAAAATTAAGTTTCTCCAATCTTCTCAAAACTCTGGATTATGATAGAGGGCCACGAGACTTTGACCTGAGTGCAAAAATGGAGGCTCTAGACCCTTCCAGAGCTGAGATATCGAAATTCAAAATTTCGACCCGAAAAAAAAAAACGACAGTGTTACCCCTTTCGTTTTTTTCAGTTTTTGGGCGAAAAATTAAGTTTCTCCAATCTTCTCAAAACTCTGGATTATGATAGAGGGCCACGAGACTTTGACCTGAGTGCAAAAAAAGAGGCTCTAGACCCTTCCAGAGCTGAGATATCGAAACTCAAAATTTCGACCAGAAAAAAAAACGACAGTGTTACCCCTTACGTTTTTTTTTTTGGGCGAAAAAATAAGTTTCTCCAATCTTCTCAAAACTCTGGATTCTGATAGAGGGCCACGAGACTTTGACCTGTGTGCAAAAATGGAGGCTCTAGACCCTTCCAGAGCTGAGATGTCAAAACTCAAAATTTCGACCCGAAAAAAAAAAAACGACAGTGGTACCCCTTTTGTTTTTGTTTTTTCGGACGAAAAATGAAGTTTCTCCAATCTTCTCAAAACTCTGGATTCTGATAGAGGGCCATGAGACTTAAACCTGAGTGCAAAAATGGAGGCTCTAGACCCTTCCAGAGCTGAGATATCGAAATTCAAAATTTCGACCCGAAAAAAAAACGACAGTGTTACCCCTTTCGTTTTTTTCGTTTTCGGGCGAAAAATTAAGTTTCTCCAATCTTCTCAAAACTCTGGATTCTGATAGAGGGCCACGAGACTTTGACCTGAGTGCAAAAATGGAGGCTCTAGACCCTTCCAGAGCTGAGATATCGAAATTCAAAATTTCGACCCGAAAAAAAAAAACGACAGTGTTACCCCTTTCGTTTTTTTCCGTTTTTGGGCGAAAAATTAAGTTTCTCCAATCTTCTCAAAACTCTGGATTCTGATAGAGGGCCACGAGACTTTGACCTGAGTGCAAAAATGGAGGCTCTAGACCCGTCCAGAGCTGAGATATCAACATTCAAAATTTCGACCCGAAAAAAAAACGACAGTGTTACCCCTTTCGTTTTTTTTCGTTTTCGGGCGAAAAATTAAGTTTCTCCAATCTTCTCAAAACTCTGGATTATGATAGAGGGCTGTGAGACTTTGACCTGAGTGCAAAAATGGAGGCTCTAGACTCTTCCTGAGCTGAGATATCGAAATTCAAAATTTCGACCCGAAAAAAAAAACGACAGTGTTACCCCTTTCGTTTTTTTTCGTTTTCGGGCGAAAAATTAAGTTTCTCCAATCTTCTCAAAACTCTGGATTATGATAGAGGGCCACGAGACTTTGACCTGAGTGCAAAAATGGAGGCTCTAGACCCTTCCAGAGCTGAGATATCGAAATTCAAAATTTCGACCCGAAAAAAAAAAAACGACAGTGTTACCCCTTTCGTTTTTTTCAGTTTTTGGGCGAAAAATTAAGTTTCTCCAATCTTCTCAAAACTCTGGATTATGATAGAGGGCCACGAGACTTTGACCTGAGTGCAAAAATGGAGGCTCTAGACCCTTCCAGAGCTGAGATATCGAAATTCAAAATTTCGACCCGAAAAAAAAAACGACAGTGTTACCCCTTTCATTTTTTTCGTTTTCGGGCGAAAAATTAAGTTTCTCCAATCTTCTCAAAACTCTGGATTATGATAGAGGGCTGTGAGACTTTGACCTGAGTGCAAAATTGGAGAAACTTAATTTTTCGCCCAAAAACGAAAAAAACGAAAGGGGTAACACTGTCGTTTTTTTCCGTTTTTGGGCGAAAAATTAAGTTTCTCCAATCTTCTCAAAACTCTGGATTATGATAGAGGGCTGTGAGACTTTGACCTGAGTGCAAAAATGGAGGCTCTAGACCCTTCCAGAGCTGAGATATCAACATTCAAAATTTCGACCCGAAAAAAAACGACAGTGTTACCCCTTTCGTTTTTTCCGTTTTTGGGCGAAAAATTAAGTTTCTCCAATCTTCTCAAAACTCTGGATTATGATAGAGGGCTGTGAGACTTTGACCTGAGTGCAAAAATGGAGGCTCTAGACCCTTCCTGAGCTGAGATATCGAAATTCAAAATTTCGACCCGAAAAAAAAACGACAGTGTTACCCCTTTCGTTTTTTTCCGTTTTCGGGCGAAAAATTAAGTTCCTCCAATCTTCTCAAAACTCTGGATTATGATAGAGGGCCACGAGACTTTGACCTGAGTGCAAAAATGGAGGCTCTAGACCCCTCCAGAGCTGAGATATCGAAATTCAAAATTTCGACCCGAAAAAAAAATACAGTGTTACCCCTTTCGTTTTTTTTCGTTTTCGGGCGAAAAATTAAGTTTCTCCAATCTTCTCAAAACTCTGGATTATGATAGAGGGCTGTGAGACTTTGACCTGAGCGCAAAAATGGAGGCTCTAGACCCTTCCTGAGCTGAGATATCGAAATTCAAAATTTCGACCCGAAAAAAAAACGACAGTGTTACCCCTTTCGTTTTTTTTCGTTTTCGGGCGAAAAATTAAGTTTCTCCAATCTTCTCAAAACTCTGGATTCTGATAGAGGGCCACGAGACTTTGACCTGAGTGCAAAAATGGAGGCTCTAGACCCTTCCAGAGCTGAGATATCGAAATTCAAAATTTCGATCCGAAAAAAAAAACGACAGTGTTACCCCTTTCGTTTTTTTCCGTTTTTGGGCGAAAAATTAAGTTTCTCCAATCTTCTCAAAACTCTGGATTATGATAGAGGGCCACGAGACTTTGACCTGAGTGCAAAAATGGAGGCTCTAGACCCTTCCAGAGCTGAGATATCAACATTCAAAATTTCGACCCGAAAAAAAAACGACAGTGTTACCCCTTTCGTTTTTTTCGTTTTCGGGCGAAAAATTAAGTTTCTCCAATCTTCTCAAAACTCTGGATTCTGATAGAGGGCCACGAGACTTTGACCTGAGTGCAAAAATGGAGGCTCTAGACCCTTCCAGAGCTGAGATATCGAAATTCAAAATTTCGACCCGAAAAAAAAACGACAGTGTTACCCCTTTCGTTTTTTTCCGTTTTTGGGCGAAAAATTAAGTTTCTCCAATCTTCTCAAAACTCTGGATTCTGATAGAGGGCCACGAGACTTTGACCTGAGTGCAAAAATGGAGGCTCTAGACCCTTCCAGAGCTGAGATATCAACATTAAAAATTTCGACCCAAAAAAAAAACGACAGTGTTACCCCTTTCGTTTTTTTCCGTTTTCGGGCGAAAAATTAAGTTCCTCCAATCTTCTCAAAACTCTCTATTATGATAGAGGGCCACGAGACTTTGACCTGAGTGCAAAAATGGAGGCTCTAGACCCTTCCTGAGCTGAGATATCGAAATTAAAAATTTCGACCCAAAAAAAAAATGACAGTGTTACCCCTTTCGTTTTTTTTCGTTTTCGGGCGAAAAATTAAGTTTCTCCAATCTTCTCAAAACTCTGGATTCTGATAGAGGGCCGTGAGACTTTGACCTGAGTGCAAAAATGGAGGCTCTAGACCCTTCCAGAGCTGAGATATCGAAATTCAAAATTTCGACCCGAAAAAAAAAACGACAGTGTTACCCCTTTCGTTTTTTTCCGTTTTCGGGCGAAAAATTAAGTTTCTCCAATCTTCTCACAACTCTGGATTCTGATAGAGGGCCACGAGACTTTGACCTGAGTGCAAAAATGGAGGCTCTAGACCCTTCCAGAGCTGAGATATCGAAATTCAAAATTTCGATCCGAAAAAAAAAACGACAGTGTTACCCCTTTCGTTTTTTTCCGTTTTCGGGCGAAAAATTAAGTTCCTCCAATCTTCTCAAAACTCTGGATTATGATAGAGGGCCACGAGACTTTGACCTGAGTGCAAAAATGGAGGCTCTAGACCCCTCCAGAGCTGAGATATCGAAATTCAAAATTTCGACCCGAAAAAAAACTACAGTGTTACCCCTTTCGGTTTTTTTCGTTTTCGGGCGAAAAATTAAGTTTCTCCAATCTTCTCAAAACTCTGGATTATGATAGAGGGCTGTGAGACTTTGACCTGAGCGCAAAAATGGAGGCTCTAGACCCTTCCTGAGCTGAGATATCGAAATTCAAAATTTCGACCCGAAAAAAAAACGACAGTGTTACCCCTTTCGTTTTTTTTCGTTTTCGGGCGAAAAATTAAGTTTCTCCAATCGTCTCAAAACTCTGGATTCTGATAGAGGGCCACGAGACGTTGACCTGAGTGCAAAAATGGAGGCTCTAGACCCTTCCAGAGCTGAGATATCGAAATTCAAAATTTCGATCCGAAAAAAAAAAACGACAGTGTTACCCCTTTCGTTTTTTTCCGTTTTTGGGCGAAAAATTAAGTTTCTCCAATCTTCTCAAAACTCTGGATTCTGATAGAGGGCCACGAGACTTTGACCTGAGTGCAAAAATGGAGGCTCTAGACCCTTCCAGAGCTGAGATATCAACATTAAAAATTTCGACCCAAAAAAAAAACGACAGTGTTACCCCTTTCGTTTTTTCCGTTTTTGGGCGAAAAATTAAGTTTCTCCAATCTTCTCAAAACTCTGGATTCTGATAGAGGGCCACGAGACTTTGACCTGAGTGCAAAAATGGAGGCTCTAGACCCTTCCAGAGCTGAGATATCGAAATTCAAAATTTCGATCCGAAAAAAAAAACGACAGTGTTACCCCTTTCGTTTTTTTCCGTTTTTGGGCGAAAAATTAAGTTTCTCCAATCTTCTCAAAACTCTGGATTCTGATAGAGGGCCGTGAGACTTTGACCTGAGTGCAAAAATGGAAGCTCTAGACCCTTCCAGAGCTGAGATATCGAAATTCAAAATTTCGACCCGAAAAAAAAAACGACAGTGTTACCCCTTTCGTTTTTTTTCGTTTTCGGGCGAAAAATTAAGTTTCTCCAATCTTCTCAAAACTCTGGATTCTGATAGAGGGCCACGAAACTTTGACCTGAGTGCAAAAATGGAGGCTCTAGACCCTTCCAGAGCTGAGATATCGAAATTCAAAATTTCGATCCGAAAAAAAAACGACAGTGTTACCCCTTTCGTTTTTTTCCGTTTTCGGGCGAAAAATTAAGTTCCTCCAATCTTCTCAAAACTCTGGATTATGATAGAGGGCCACGAGACTTTGACCTGAGTGCAAAAATGGAGGCTCTAGACCCCTCCAGAGCTGAGATATCGAAATTCAAAATTTCGACCCGAAAAAAAACTACAGTGTTACCCCTTTCGTTTTTTTTCGTTTTCGGGCGAAAAATTAAGTTTCTCCAATCTTCTCAAAACTCTGGATTATGATAGAGGGCTGTGAGACTTTGACCTGAGCGCAAAAATGGAGGCTCTAGACCCTTCCTGAGCTGAGATATCGAAATTCAAAATTTCGACCCGAAAAAAAAACGACAGTGTTACCCCTTTCGTTTTTTTTCGTTTTCGGGCGAAAAATTAAGTTTCTCCAATCTTCTCAAAACTCTGGATTCTGATAGAGGGCCACGAGACTTTGACCTGAGTGCAAAAATGGAGGCTCTAGACCCTTCCAGAGCTGAGATATCGAAATTCAAAATTTCGATCCGAAAAAAAAACGACAGTGTTACCCCTTTCGTTTTTTTCCGTTTTCGGGCGAAAAATTAAGTTCCTCCAATCTTCTCAAAACTCTGGATTATGATAGAGGGCCACGAGACTTTGACCTGAGTGCAAAAATGGAGGCTCTAGACCCCTCCAGAGCTGAGATATCGAAATTCAAAATTTCGACCCGAAAAAAAACTACAGTGTTACCCCTTTCGTTTTTTTTCGTTTTCGGGCGAAAAATTAAGTTTCTCCAATCTTCTCAAAACTCTGGATTATGATAGAGGGCTGTGAGACTTTGACCTGAGCGCAAAAATGGAGGCTCTAGACCCTTCCTGAGCTGAGATATCGAAATTCAAAATTTCGACCCGAAAAAAAAACGACAGTGTAACCCCTTTCGTTTTTTTTCGTTTTCGGGCGAAAAATTAAGTTTCTCCAATCTTCTCAAAACTCTGGATTCTGATAGAGGGCCACGAGACTTTGACCTGAGTGCAAAAATGGAGGCTCTAGACCCTTCCAGAGCTGAGATATCGAAATTCAAAATTTCGATCCGAAAAAAAAAACGACAGTGTTACCCCTTTCGTTTTTTTCCGTTTTTGGGCGAAAAATTAAGTTTCTCCAATCTTCTCAAAACTCTGGATTATGATAGAGGGCCACGAGACTTTGACCTGAGTGCAAAAATGGAGGCTCTAGACCCTTCCAGAGCTGAGATATCAACATTCAAAATTTCGACCCGAAAAAAAAACGACAGTGTTACCCCTTTCGTTTTTTTCGTTTTCGGGCGAAAAATTAAGTTTCTCCAATCTTCTCAAAACTCTGGATTCTGATAGAGGGCCACGAGACTTTGACCTGAGTGCAAAAATGGAGGCTCTAGACCCTTCCAGAGCTGAGATATCGAAATTCAAAATTTCGACCCGAAAAAAAAAACGACAGTGTTACCCCTTTCGTTTTTTTCCGTTTTTGGGCGAAAAATTAAGTTTCTCCAATCTTCTCAAAACTCTGGATTCTGATAGAGGGCCACGAGACTTTGACCTGAGTGCAAAAATGGAGGCTCTAGACCCTTCCAGAGCTGAGATATCAACATTAAAAATTTCGACCCAAAAAAAAAACGACAGTGTTACCCCTTTCGTTTTTTTCCGTTTTCGGGCGAAAAATTAAGTTCCTCCAATCTTCTCAAAACTCTCTATTATGATAGAGGGCCACGAGACTTTGACCTGAGTGCAAAAATGGAGGCTCTAGACCCTTCCTGAGCTGAGATATCGAAATTAAAAATTTCGACCCAAAAAAAAAATGACAGTGTTACCCCTTTCGTTTTTTTTCGTTTTCGGGCGAAAAATTAAGTTTCTCCAATCTTCTCAAAACTCTGGATTCTGATAGAGGGCCGTGAGACTTTGACCTGAGTGCAAAAATGGAGGCTCTAGACCCTTCCAGAGCTGAGATATCGAAATTCAAAATTTCGACCCGAAAAAAAAAACGACAGTGTTACCCCTTTCGTTTTTTTCCGTTTTCGGGCGAAAAATTAAGTTTCTCCAATCTTCTCACAACTCTGGATTCTGATAGAGGGCCACGAGACTTTGACCTGAGTGCAAAAATGGAGGCTCTAGACCCTTCCAGAGCTGAGATATCGAAATTCAAAATTTCGATCCGAAAAAAAAAACGACAGTGTTACCCCTTTCGTTTTTTTCCGTTTTCGGGCGAAAAATTAAGTTCCTCCAATCTTCTCAAAACTCTGGATTATGATAGAGGGCCACGAGACTTTGACCTGAGTGCAAAAATGGAGGCTCTAGACCCCTCCAGAGCTGAGATATCGAAATTCAAAATTTCGACCCGAAAAAAAACTACAGTGTTACCCCTTTCGGTTTTTTTCGTTTTCGGGCGAAAAATTAAGTTTCTCCAATCTTCTCAAAACTCTGGATTATGATAGAGGGCTGTGAGACTTTGACCTGAGCGCAAAAATGGAGGCTCTAGACCCTTCCTGAGCTGAGATATCGAAATTCAAAATTTCGACCCGAAAAAAAAACGACAGTGTTACCCCTTTCGTTTTTTTTCGTTTTCGGGCGAAAAATTAAGTTTCTCCAATCGTCTCAAAACTCTGGATTCTGATAGAGGGCCACGAGACGTTGACCTGAGTGCAAAAATGGAGGCTCTAGACCCTTCCAGAGCTGAGATATCGAAATTCAAAATTTCGATCCGAAAAAAAAAAACGACAGTGTTACCCCTTTCGTTTTTTTCCGTTTTTGGGCGAAAAATTAAGTTTCTCCAATCTTCTCAAAACTCTGGATTCTGATAGAGGGCCACGAGACTTTGACCTGAGTGCAAAAATGGAGGCTCTAGACCCTTCCAGAGCTGAGATATCAACATTAAAAATTTCGACCCAAAAAAAAAACGACAGTGTTACCCCTTTCGTTTTTTCCGTTTTTGGGCGAAAAATTAAGTTTCTCCAATCTTCTCAAAACTCTGGATTATGATAGAGGGCCACGAGACTTTGACCTGAGTGCAAAAATGGAGGCTCTAGACCCTTCCAGAGCTGAGATATCAACATTCAAAATTTCGACCCGAAAAAAAAACGACAGTGTTACCCCTTTCGTTTTTTCCGTTTTTGGGCGAAAAATTAAGTTTCTCCAATCTTCTCAAAACTCTGGATTATGATAGAGGGCCACGAGACTTTGACCTGAGTGCAAAAAAGGAGGCTCTAGACCCTTCCAGAGCTGAGATATCAAAATTCAAAATTTCGACCAGAAAAAAAAACCCTAACCCTAACCCTAACCCTAACCCTAACCTCTAACCCTAACCCTAACCCTAACCCTTACTTTTTTTTTTCTGCGAAAAATTAAGTATCCCTAATCTTCTCAAAACTCTGGATTTTGATAGAGGGTCGTGAGCCTTAGACCTGAGTGCAAAAAAAGAGGCTCTAGACCCTTCCAGAGCTGAGATATCGAAATTCAAAATTTCGACCCGAAAAAAAAAACTACAGTATTACCCCTTTCGTTTTTTTTCGTTTTCGGGCGAAAAATTAAGTTTCTCCAATCTTCTCAAAACTCTGGATTATGATAGAGGGCCACGAGACTTTGACCTGAGTACAAAAATGGAGGCTCTAGACTCTTCCTGAGCTGAGATATCGAAATTCAAAATTTCGACCCGAAAAAAAAAAACGACAGTGTTACCCCTTTCGTTTTTTTTCGTTTTCGGGCAAAAAATTAAGTTTCTCCAATCTTCTCAAAACTCTGGATTATGATAGAGGGCCACGAGACTTTGACCTGAGTGCAAAAATGGAGGCTCTAGACCCTTCCAGAGCTGAGATATCGAAATTCAAAATTTCGACCCGAAAAAAAAAAAACGACAGTGTTACCCCTTTCGTTTTTTTCAGTTTTTGGGCGAAAAATTAAGTTTCTCCAATCTTCTCAAAACTCTGGATTATGATAGAGGGCCACGAGACTTTGACCTGAGTGCAAAAATGGAGGCTCTAGACCCTTCCAGAGCTGAGATATCGAAATTCAAAATTTCGACCCGAAAAAAAAAAACGACAGTGTTACCCCTTTCATTTTTTTCGTTTTCGGGCGAAAAATTAAGTTTCTCCAATCTTCTCAAAACTCTGGATTATGATAGAGGGCTGTGAGACTTTGACCTGAGTGCAAAATTGGAGAAACTTAATTTTTCGCCCAAAAACGAAAAAAACGAAAGGGGTAACACTGTCGTTTTTTTCCGTTTTTGGGCGAAAAATTAAGTTTCTCCAATCTTCTCAAAACTCTGGATTATGATAGAGGGCTGTGAGACTTTGACCTGAGTGCAAAAATGGAGGCTCTAGACCCTTCCAGAGCTGAGATATCAACATTCAAAATTTCGACCCGAAAAAAAACGACAGTGTTACCCCTTTCGTTTTTTCCGTTTTTGGGCGAAAAATTAAGTTTCTCCAATCTTCTCAAAACTCTGGATTATGATAGAGGGCTGTGAGACTTTGACCTGAGTGCAAAAATGGAGGCTCTAGACCCTTCCTGAGCTGAGATATCGAAATTCAAAATTTCGACCCGAAAAAAAAAACGACAGTGTTACCCCTTTCGTTTTTTTTCGTTTTCGGGCGAAAAATTAAGTTTCTCCAATCTTCTCAAAACTCTGGATTCTGATAGAGGGCCGTGAGACTTTGACCTGAGTGCAAAAATGGAGGCTCTAGACCCTTCCAGAGCTGAGATATCGAAATTCAAAATTTCGACCCGAAAAAAAAAAACGACAGTGTTACCCCTTTCGTTTTTTTCGTTTTCGGGCGAAAAATTAAGTTTCTCCAATCTTCTCAAAACTCTGGATTCTGATAGAGGGCCGTGAGACTTTGACCTGAGTGCAAAAATGGAGGCTCTAGACCCTTCCAGAGCTGAGATATCGAAATTCAAAATTTCGATCCGAAAAAAAAAATGACAGTGTTACCCCTTTCGTTTTTTTCCGTTTTTGGGCGAAAAATTAAGTTTCTCCAATCTTCTCAAAACTCTGGATTCTGATAGAGGGCCACGAGACTTTGACCTGAGTGCAAAAATGGAGGCTCTAGACCCGTCCAGAGCTGAGATATCAACATTCAAAATTTCGACCCAAAAAAAAAACGACAGTGTTACTAACCCTTTCGTTTTTTTTCGTTTTCGGGCGAAAAATTAAGTTTCTCCAATCTTCTCAAAACTCTGGATTCTGATAGAGGGCCGTGAGACTTTGACCTGAGTGCAAAAATGGAAGCTCTAGACCCTTCCAGAGCTGAGATATCGAAATTCAAAATTTCGACCCGAAAAAAAAAACGACAGTGTTACCCCTTTCGTTTTTTTTCGTTTTCGGGCGAAAAATTAAGTTTCTCCAATCTTCTCAAAACTCTGGATTCTGATAGAGGGCCACGAAACTTTGACCTGAGTGCAAAAATGGAGGCTCTAGACCCTTCCAGAGCTGAGATATCGAAATTCAAAATTTCGATCCGAAAAAAAAACGACAGTGTTACCCCTTTCGTTTTTTTCCGTTTTCGGGCGAAAAATTAAGTTCCTCCAATCTTCTCAAAACTCTGGATTATGATAGAGGGCCACGAGACTTTGACCTGAGTGCAAAAATGGAGGCTCTAGACCCCTCCAGAGCTGAGATATCGAAATTCAAAATTTCGACCCGAAAAAAAACTACAGTGTTACCCCTTTCGTTTTTTTTCGTTTTCGGGCGAAAAATTAAGTTTCTCCAATCTTCTCAAAACTCTGGATTATGATAGAGGGCTGTGAGACTTTGACCTGAGCGCAAAAATGGAGGCTCTAGACCCTTCCTGAGCTGAGATATCGAAATTCAAAATTTCGACCCGAAAAAAAAACGACAGTGTTACCCCTTTCGTTTTTTTTCGTTTTCGGGCGAAAAATTAAGTTTCTCCAATCTTCTCAAAACTCTGGATTCTGATAGAGGGCCACGAGACTTTGACCTGAGTGCAAAAATGGAGGCTCTAGACCCTTCCAGAGCTGAGATATCGAAATTCAAAATTTCGATCCGAAAAAAAAACGACAGTGTTACCCCTTTCGTTTTTTTCCGTTTTCGGGCGAAAAATTAAGTTCCTCCAATCTTCTCAAAACTCTGGATTATGATAGAGGGCCACGAGACTTTGACCTGAGTGCAAAAATGGAGGCTCTAGACCCCTCCAGAGCTGAGATATCGAAATTCAAAATTTCGACCCGAAAAAAAACTACAGTGTTACCCCTTTCGTTTTTTTTCGTTTTCGGGCGAAAAATTAAGTTTCTCCAATCTTCTCAAAACTCTGGATTATGATAGAGGGCTGTGAGACTTTGACCTGAGCGCAAAAATGGAGGCTCTAGACCCTTCCTGAGCTGAGATATCGAAATTCAAAATTTCGACCCGAAAAAAAAACGACAGTGTAACCCCTTTCGTTTTTTTTCGTTTTCGGGCGAAAAATTAAGTTTCTCCAATCTTCTCAAAACTCTGGATTCTGATAGAGGGCCACGAGACTTTGACCTGAGTGCAAAAATGGAGGCTCTAGACCCTTCCAGAGCTGAGATATCGAAATTCAAAATTTCGATCCGAAAAAAAAAACGACAGTGTTACCCCTTTCGTTTTTTTCCGTTTTTGGGCGAAAAATTAAGTTTCTCCAATCTTCTCAAAACTCTGGATTATGATAGAGGGCCACGAGACTTTGACCTGAGTGCAAAAATGGAGGCTCTAGACCCTTCCAGAGCTGAGATATCAACATTCAAAATTTCGACCCGAAAAAAAAACGACAGTGTTACCCCTTTCGTTTTTTTCGTTTTCGGGCGAAAAATTAAGTTTCTCCAATCTTCTCAAAACTCTGGATTCTGATAGAGGGCCACGAGACTTTGACCTGAGTGCAAAAATGGAGGCTCTAGACCCTTCCAGAGCTGAGATATCGAAATTCAAAATTTCGACCCGAAAAAAAAAACGACAGTGTTACCCCTTTCGTTTTTTTCCGTTTTTGGGCGAAAAATTAAGTTTCTCCAATCTTCTCAAAACTCTGGATTCTGATAGAGGGCCACGAGACTTTGACCTGAGTGCAAAAATGGAGGCTCTAGACCCTTCCAGAGCTGAGATATCAACATTAAAAATTTCGACCCAAAAAAAAAACGACAGTGTTACCCCTTTCGTTTTTTTCCGTTTTCGGGCGAAAAATTAAGTTCCTCCAATCTTCTCAAAACTCTCTATTATGATAGAGGGCCACGAGACTTTGACCTGAGTGCAAAAATGGAGGCTCTAGACCCTTCCTGAGCTGAGATATCGAAATTAAAAATTTCGACCCAAAAAAAAAATGACAGTGTTACCCCTTTCGTTTTTTTTCGTTTTCGGGCGAAAAATTAAGTTTCTCCAATCTTCTCAAAACTCTGGATTCTGATAGAGGGCCGTGAGACTTTGACCTGAGTGCAAAAATGGAGGCTCTAGACCCTTCCAGAGCTGAGATATCGAAATTCAAAATTTCGACCCGAAAAAAAAAACGACAGTGTTACCCCTTTCGTTTTTTTCCGTTTTCGGGCGAAAAATTAAGTTTCTCCAATCTTCTCACAACTCTGGATTCTGATAGAGGGCCACGAGACTTTGACCTGAGTGCAAAAATGGAGGCTCTAGACCCTTCCAGAGCTGAGATATCGAAATTCAAAATTTCGATCCGAAAAAAAAAACGACAGTGTTACCCCTTTCGTTTTTTTCCGTTTTCGGGCGAAAAATTAAGTTCCTCCAATCTTCTCAAAACTCTGGATTATGATAGAGGGCCACGAGACTTTGACCTGAGTGCAAAAATGGAGGCTCTAGACCCCTCCAGAGCTGAGATATCGAAATTCAAAATTTCGACCCGAAAAAAAACTACAGTGTTACCCCTTTCGGTTTTTTTCGTTTTCGGGCGAAAAATTAAGTTTCTCCAATCTTCTCAAAACTCTGGATTATGATAGAGGGCTGTGAGACTTTGACCTGAGCGCAAAAATGGAGGCTCTAGACCCTTCCTGAGCTGAGATATCGAAATTCAAAATTTCGACCCGAAAAAAAAACGACAGTGTTACCCCTTTCGTTTTTTTTCGTTTTCGGGCGAAAAATTAAGTTTCTCCAATCGTCTCAAAACTCTGGATTCTGATAGAGGGCCACGAGACGTTGACCTGAGTGCAAAAATGGAGGCTCTAGACCCTTCCAGAGCTGAGATATCGAAATTCAAAATTTCGATCCGAAAAAAAAAAACGACAGTGTTACCCCTTTCGTTTTTTTCCGTTTTTGGGCGAAAAATTAAGTTTCTCCAATCTTCTCAAAACTCTGGATTCTGATAGAGGGCCACGAGACTTTGACCTGAGTGCAAAAATGGAGGCTCTAGACCCTTCCAGAGCTGAGATATCAACATTAAAAATTTCGACCCAAAAAAAAAACGACAGTGTTACCCCTTTCGTTTTTTCCGTTTTTGGGCGAAAAATTAAGTTTCTCCAATCTTCTCAAAACTCTGGATTATGATAGAGGGCCACGAGACTTTGACCTGAGTGCAAAAATGGAGGCTCTAGACCCTTCCAGAGCTGAGATATCAACATTCAAAATTTCGACCCGAAAAAAAAACGACAGTGTTACCCCTTTCGTTTTTTCCGTTTTTGGGCGAAAAATTAAGTTTCTCCAATCTTCTCAAAACTCTGGATTATGATAGAGGGCCACGAGACTTTGACCTGAGTGCAAAAAAGGAGGCTCTAGACCCTTCCAGAGCTGAGATATCAAAATTCAAAATTTCGACCAGAAAAAAAAACCCTAACCCTAACCCTAACCCTAACCCTAACCTCTAACCCTAACCCTAACCCTAACCCTTACTTTTTTTTTTCTGCGAAAAATTAAGTATCCCTAATCTTCTCAAAACTCTGGATTCTGATAGAGGGTCGTGAGCCTTAGACCTGAGTGCAAAAAAAGAGGCTCTAGACCCTTCCAGAGCTGAGATATCGAAATTCAAAATTTCGACCCGAAAAAAAAAACTACAGTATTACCCCTTTCGTTTTTTTTCGTTTTCGGGCGAAAAATTAAGTTTCTCCAATCTTCTCAAAACTCTGGATTATGATAGAGGGCCACGAGACTTTGACCTGAGTACAAAAATGGAGGCTCTAGACTCTTCCTGAGCTGAGATATCGAAATTCAAAATTTCGACCCGAAAAAAAAAAACGACAGTGTTACCCCTTTCGTTTTTTTTCGTTTTCGGGCAAAAAATTAAGTTTCTCCAATCTTCTCAAAACTCTGGATTATGATAGAGGGCCACGAGACTTTGACCTGAGTGCAAAAATGGAGGCTCTAGACCCTTCCAGAGCTGAGATATCGAAATTCAAAATTTCGACCCGAAAAAAAAAAAACGACAGTGTTACCCCTTTCGTTTTTTTCAGTTTTTGGGCGAAAAATTAAGTTTCTCCAATCTTCTCAAAACTCTGGATTATGATAGAGGGCCATGAGACTTTGACCTGAGTGCAAAAATGGAGGCTCTAGACCCTTCCAGAGCTGAGATATCGAAATTCAAAATTTCGACCCGAAAAAAAAAAACGACAGTGTTACCCCTTTCATTTTTTTCGTTTTCGGGCGAAAAATTAAGTTTCTCCAATCTTCTCAAAACTCTGGATTATGATAGAGGGCTGTGAGACTTTGACCTGAGTGCAAAATTGGAGAAACTTAATTTTTCGCCCAAAAACGAAAAAAACGAAAGGGGTAACACTGTCGTTTTTTTCCGTTTTTGGGCGAAAAATTAAGTTTCTCCAATCTTCTCAAAACTCTGGATTATGATAGAGGGCTGTGAGACTTTGACCTGAGTGCAAAAATGGAGGCTCTAGACCCTTCCAGAGCTGAGATATCAACATTCAAAATTTCGACCCGAAAAAAAACGACAGTGTTACCCCTTTCGTTTTTTCCGTTTTTGGGCGAAAAATTAAGTTTCTCCAATCTTCTCAAAACTCTGGATTATGATAGAGGGCTGTGAGACTTTGACCTGAGTGCAAAAATGGAGGCTCTAGACCCTTCCTGAGCTGAGATATCGAAATTCAAAATTTCGACCCGAAAAAAAAAACGACAGTGTTACCCCTTTCGTTTTTTTTCGTTTTCGGGCGAAAAATTAAGTTTCTCCAATCTTCTCAAAACTCTGGATTCTGATAGAGGGCCGTGAGACTTTGACCTGAGTGCAAAAATGGAGGCTCTAGACCCTTCCAGAGCTGAGATATCGAAATTCAAAATTTCGATCCGAAAAAAAAAAACGACAGTGTTACCCCTTTCGTTTTTTTCCGTTTTTGGGCGAAAAATTAAGTTTCTCCAATCTTCTCAAAACTCTGGATTCTGATAGAGGGCCACGAGACTTTGACCTGAGTGCAAAAATGGAGGCTCTAGACCCTTCCAGAGCTGAGATATCGAAATTCAAAATTTCGATCCGAAAAAAAAACGACAGTGTTACCCCTTTCGTTTTTTTCCGTTTTCGGGCGAAAAATTAAGTTCCTCCAATCTTCTCAAAACTCTGGATTCTGATAGAGGGCCACGAGACTTTGACCTGAGTGCAAAAATGGAGGCTCTAGACCCTTCCAGAGCTGAGATATCGAAATTCAAAATTTCGATCCGAAAAAAAAAACGACAGTGTTACCCCTTTCGTTTTTTTCCGTTTTCGGGCGAAAAATTAAGTTCCTCCAATCTTCTCAAAACTCTGGATTATGATAGAGGGCCACGAGACTTTGACCTGAGTGCAAAAATGGAGGCTCTAGACCCCTCCAGAGCTGAGATATCGAAATTCAAAATTTCGACCCGAAAAAAAACTACAGTGTTACCCCTTTCGGTTTTTTTCGTTTTCGGGCGAAAAATTAAGTTTCTCCAATCTTCTCAAAACTCTGGATTATGATAGAGGGCTGTGAGACTTTGACCTGAGCGCAAAAATGGAGGCTCTAGACCCTTCCTGAGCTGAGATATCGAAATTCAAAATTTCGACCCGAAAAAAAAACGACAGTGTTACCCCTTTCGTTTTTTTTCGTTTTCGGGCGAAAAATTAAGTTTCTCCAATCTTCTCAAAACTCTGGATTCTGATAGAGGGCCGTGAGACTTTGACCTGAGTGCAAAAATGGAGGCTCTAGACCCTTCCAGAGCTGAGATATCGAAATTCAAAATTTCGACCCGAAAAAAAAAAACGACAGTGTTACCCCTTTCGTTTTTTTCGTTTTCGGGCGAAAAATTAAGTTTCTCCAATCTTCTCAAAACTCTGGATTCTGATAGAGGGCCGTGAGACTTTGACCTGAGTGCAAAAATGGAGGCTCTAGACCCTTCCAGAGCTGAGATATCGAAATTCAAAATTTCGATCCGAAAAAAAAAATGACAGTGTTACCCCTTTCGTTTTTTTCCGTTTTTGGGCGAAAAATTACGTTTCTCCAATCTTCTCAAAACTCTGGATTCTGATAGAGGGCCACGAGACTTTGACCTGAGTGCAAAAATGGAGGCTCTAGACCCGTCCAGAGCTGAGATATCAACATTCAAAATTTCGACCCAAAAAAAAAAACGACAGTGTTACTAACCCTTTCGTTTTTTTTCGTTTTCGGGCGAAAAATTAAGTTTCTCCAATCTTCTCAAAACTCTGGATTCTGATAGAGGGCCGTGAGACTTTGACCTGAGTGCAAAAATGGAAGCTCTAGACCCTTCCAGAGCTGAGATATCGAAATTCAAAATTTCGACCCGAAAAAAAAAACGACAGTGTTACCCCTTTCGTTTTTTTTCGTTTTCGGGCGAAAAATTAAGTTTCTCCAATCTTCTCAAAACTCTGGATTCTGATAGAGGGCCACGAAACTTTGACCTGAGTGCAAAAATGGAGGCTCTAGACCCTTCCAGAGCTGAGATATCGAAATTCAAAATTTCGATCCGAAAAAAAAACGACAGTGTTACCCCTTTCGTTTTTTTCCGTTTTCGGGCGAAAAATTAAGTTCCTCCAATCTTCTCAAAACTCTGGATTATGATAGAGGGCCACGAGACTTTGACCTGAGTGCAAAAATGGAGGCTCTAGACCCCTCCAGAGCTGAGATATCGAAATTCAAAATTTCGACCCGAAAAAAAACTACAGTGTTACCCCTTTCGTTTTTTTTCGTTTTCGGGCGAAAAATTAAGTTTCTCCAATCTTCTCAAAACTCTGGATTATGATAGAGGGCTGTGAGACTTTGACCTGAGCGCAAAAATGGAGGCTCTAGACCCTTCCTGAGCTGAGATATCGAAATTCAAAATTTCGACCCGAAAAAAAAACGACAGTGTTACCCCTTTCGTTTTTTTTCGTTTTCGGGCGAAAAATTAAGTTTCTCCAATCTTCTCAAAACTCTGGATTCTGATAGAGGGCCACGAGACTTTGACCTGAGTGCAAAAATGGAGGCTCTAGACCCTTCCAGAGCTGAGATATCGAAATTCAAAATTTCGATCCGAAAAAAAAACGACAGTGTTACCCCTTTCGTTTTTTTCCGTTTTCGGGCGAAAAATTAAGTTCCTCCAATCTTCTCAAAACTCTGGATTATGATAGAGGGCCACGAGACTTTGACCTGAGTGCAAAAATGGAGGCTCTAGACCCCTCCAGAGCTGAGATATCGAAATTCAAAATTTCGACCCGAAAAAAAACTACAGTGTTACCCCTTTCGTTTTTTTTCGTTTTCGGGCGAAAAATTAAGTTTCTCCAATCTTCTCAAAACTCTGGATTATGATAGAGGGCTGTGAGACTTTGACCTGAGCGCAAAAATGGAGGCTCTAGACCCTTCCTGAGCTGAGATATCGAAATTCAAAATTTCGACCCGAAAAAAAAACGACAGTGTAACCCCTTTCGTTTTTTTTCGTTTTCGGGCGAAAAATTAAGTTTCTCCAATCTTCTCAAAACTCTGGATTCTGATAGAGGGCCACGAGACTTTGACCTGAGTGCAAAAATGGAGGCTCTAGACCCTTCCAGAGCTGAGATATCGAAATTCAAAATTTCGATCCGAAAAAAAAAACGACAGTGTTACCCCTTTCGTTTTTTTCCGTTTTTGGGCGAAAAATTAAGTTTCTCCAATCTTCTCAAAACTCTGGATTATGATAGAGGGCCACGAGACTTTGACCTGAGTGCAAAAATGGAGGCTCTAGACCCTTCCAGAGCTGAGATATCAACATTCAAAATTTCGACCCGAAAAAAAAACGACAGTGTTACCCCTTTCGTTTTTTTCGTTTTCGGGCGAAAAATTAAGTTTCTCCAATCTTCTCAAAACTCTGGATTCTGATAGAGGGCCACGAGACTTTGACCTGAGTGCAAAAATGGAGGCTCTAGACCCTTCCAGAGCTGAGATATCGAAATTCAAAATTTCGACCCGAAAAAAAAAACGACAGTGTTACCCCTTTCGTTTTTTTCCGTTTTTGGGCGAAAAATTAAGTTTCTCCAATCTTCTCAAAACTCTGGATTCTGATAGAGGGCCACGAGACTTTGACCTGAGTGCAAAAATGGAGGCTCTAGACCCTTCCAGAGCTGAGATATCAACATTAAAAATTTCGACCCAAAAAAAAAACGACAGTGTTACCCCTTTCGTTTTTTTCCGTTTTCGGGCGAAAAATTAAGTTCCTCCAATCTTCTCAAAACTCTCTATTATGATAGAGGGCCACGAGACTTTGACCTGAGTGCAAAAATGGAGGCTCTAGACCCTTCCTGAGCTGAGATATCGAAATTAAAAATTTCGACCCAAAAAAAAAATGACAGTGTTACCCCTTTCGTTTTTTTTCGTTTTCGGGCGAAAAATTAAGTTTCTCCAATCTTCTCAAAACTCTGGATTCTGATAGAGGGCCGTGAGACTTTGACCTGAGTGCAAAAATGGAGGCTCTAGACCCTTCCAGAGCTGAGATATCGAAATTCAAAATTTCGACCCGAAAAAAAAAACGACAGTGTTACCCCTTTCGTTTTTTTCCGTTTTCGGGCGAAAAATTAAGTTTCTCCAATCTTCTCACAACTCTGGATTCTGATAGAGGGCCACGAGACTTTGACCTGAGTGCAAAAATGGAGGCTCTAGACCCTTCCAGAGCTGAGATATCGAAATTCAAAATTTCGATCCGAAAAAAAAAACGACAGTGTTACCCCTTTCGTTTTTTTCCGTTTTCGGGCGAAAAATTAAGTTCCTCCAATCTTCTCAAAACTCTGGATTATGATAGAGGGCCACGAGACTTTGACCTGAGTGCAAAAATGGAGGCTCTAGACCCCTCCAGAGCTGAGATATCGAAATTCAAAATTTCGACCCGAAAAAAAACTACAGTGTTACCCCTTTCGGTTTTTTTCGTTTTCGGGCGAAAAATTAAGTTTCTCCAATCTTCTCAAAACTCTGGATTATGATAGAGGGCTGTGAGACTTTGACCTGAGCGCAAAAATGGAGGCTCTAGACCCTTCCTGAGCTGAGATATCGAAATTCAAAATTTCGACCCGAAAAAAAAACGACAGTGTTACCCCTTTCGTTTTTTTTCGTTTTCGGGCGAAAAATTAAGTTTCTCCAATCGTCTCAAAACTCTGGATTCTGATAGAGGGCCACGAGACGTTGACCTGAGTGCAAAAATGGAGGCTCTAGACCCTTCCAGAGCTGAGATATCGAAATTCAAAATTTCGATCCGAAAAAAAAAACGACAGTGTTACCCCTTTCGTTTTTTTCCGTTTTTGGGCGAAAAATTAAGTTTCTCCAATCTTCTCAAAACTCTGGATTATGATAGAGGGCCACGAGACTTTGACCTGAGTGCAAAAATGGAGGCTCTAGACCCTTCCAGAGCTGAGATATCAACATTCAAAATTTCGACCCGAAAAAAAAACGACAGTGTTACCCCTTTCGTTTTTTCCGTTTTTGGGCGAAAAATTAAGTTTCTCCAATCTTCTCAAAACTCTGGATTATGATAGAGGGCCACGAGACTTTGACCTGAGTGCAAAAAAGGAGGCTCTAGACCCTTCCAGAGCTGAGATATCAAAATTCAAAATTTCGACCAGAAAAAAAAACCCTAACCCTAACCCTAACCCTAACCCTAACCTCTAACCCTAACCCTAACCCTAACCCTTACTTTTTTTTTTCTGCGAAAAATTAAGTATCCCTAATCTTCTCAAAACTCTGGATTCTGATAGAGGGTCGTGAGCCTTAGACCTGAGTGCAAAAAAAGAGGCTCTAGACCCTTCCAGAGCTGAGATATCGAAATTCAAAATTTCGACCCGAAAAAAAAAACTACAGTATTACCCCTTTCGTTTTTTTTCGTTTTCGGGCGAAAAATTAAGTTTCTCCAATCTTCTCAAAACTCTGGATTATGATAGAGGGCCACGAGACTTTGACCTGAGTACAAAAATGGAGGCTCTAGACTCTTCCTGAGCTGAGATATCGAAATTCAAAATTTCGACCCGAAAAAAAAAAACGACAGTGTTACCCCTTTCGTTTTTTTTCGTTTTCGGGCAAAAAATTAAGTTTCTCCAATCTTCTCAAAACTCTGGATTATGATAGAGGGCCACGAGACTTTGACCTGAGTGCAAAAATGGAGGCTCTAGACCCTTCCAGAGCTGAGATATCGAAATTCAAAATTTCGACCCGAAAAAAAAAAACGACAGTGTTACCCCTTTCGTTTTTTTCAGTTTTTGGGCGAAAAATTAAGTTTCTCCAATCTTCTCAAAACTCTGGATTATGATAGAGGGCCACGAGACTTTGACCTGAGTGCAAAAATGGAGGCTCTAGACCCTTCCAGAGCTGAGATATCGAAATTCAAAATTTCGACCCGAAAAAAAAAAACGACAGTGTTACCCCTTTCATTTTTTTCGTTTTCGGGCGAAAAATTAAGTTTCTCCAATCTTCTCAAAACTCTGGATTATGATAGAGGGCTGTGAGACTTTGACCTGAGTGCAAAATTGGAGAAACTTAATTTTTCGCCCAAAAACGAAAAAAACGAAAGGGGTAACACTGTCGTTTTTTTCCGTTTTTGGGCGAAAAATTAAGTTTCTCCAATCTTCTCAAAACTCTGGATTATGATAGAGGGCTGTGAGACTTTGACCTGAGTGCAAAAATGGAGGCTCTAGACCCTTCCAGAGCTGAGATATCAACATTCAAAATTTCGACCCGAAAAAAAACGACAGTGTTACCCCTTTCGTTTTTTCCGTTTTTGGGCGAAAAATTAAGTTTCTCCAATCTTCTCAAAACTCTGGATTATGATAGAGGGCTGTGAGACTTTGACCTGAGTGCAAAAATGGAGGCTCTAGACCCTTCCTGAGCTGAGATATCGAAATTCAAAATTTCGACCCGAAAAAAAAAACGACAGTGTTACCCCTTTCGTTTTTTTTCGTTTTCGGGCGAAAAATTAAGTTTCTCCAATCTTCTCAAAACTCTGGATTCTGATAGAGGGCCGTGAGACTTTGACCTGAGTGCAAAAATGGAGGCTCTAGACCCTTCCAGAGCTGAGATATCGAAATTCAAAATTTCGATCCGAAAAAAAAAACGACAGTGTTACCCCTTTCGTTTTTTTCCGTTTTTGGGCGAAAAATTAAGTTTCTCCAATCTTCTCAAAACTCTGGATTCTGATAGAGGGCCACGAGACTTTGACCTGAGTGCAAAAATGGAGGCTCTAGACCCTTCCAGAGCTGAGATATCGAAATTCAAAATTTCGATCCGAAAAAAAAAACGACAGTGTTACCCCTTTCGTTTTTTTCCGTTTTCGGGCGAAAAATTAAGTTCCTCCAATCTTCTCAAAACTCTGGATTCTGATAGAGGGCCACGAGACTTTGACCTGAGTGCAAAAATGGAGGCTCTAGACCCTTCCAGAGCTGAGATATCGAAATTCAAAATTTCGATCCGAAAAAAAAAACGACAGTGTTACCCCTTTCGTTTTTTTCCGTTTTCGGGCGAAAAATTAAGTTCCTCCAATCTTCTCAAAACTCTGGATTATGATAGAGGGCCACGAGACTTTGACCTGAGTGCAAAAATGGAGGCTCTAGACCCCTCCAGAGCTGAGATATCGAAATTCAAAATTTCGACCCGAAAAAAAACTACAGTGTTACCCCTTTCGGTTTTTTTCGTTTTCGGGCGAAAAATTAAGTTTCTCCAATCTTCTCAAAACTCTGGATTATGATAGAGGGCTGTGAGACTTTGACCTGAGCGCAAAAATGGAGGCTCTAGACCCTTCCTGAGCTGAGATATCGAAATTCAAAATTTCGACCCGAAAAAAAAACGACAGTGTTACCCCTTTCGTTTTTTTTCGTTTTCGGGCGAAAAATTAAGTTTCTCCAATCGTCTCAAAACTCTGGATTCTGATAGAGGGCCACGAGACGTTGACCTGAGTGCAAAAATGGAGGCTCTAGACCCTTCCAGAGCTGAGATATCGAAATTCAAAATTTCGATCCGAAAAAAAAAAACGACAGTGTTACCCCTTTCGTTTTTTTCCGTTTTTGGGCGAAAAATTAAGTTTCTCCAATCTTCTCAAAACTCTGGATTCTGATAGAGGGCCACGAGACTTTGACCTGAGTGCAAAAATGGAGGCTCTAGACCCTTCCAGAGCTGAGATATCAACATTAAAAATTTCGACCCAAAAAAAAAACGACAGTGTTACCCCTTTCGTTTTTTCCGTTTTTGGGCGAAAAATTAAGTTTCTCCAATCTTCTCAAAACTCTGGATTATGATAGAGGGCTGTGAGACTTTGACCTGAGTGCAAAAATGGAGGCTCTAGACCCTTCCTGAGCTGAGATATCGAAATTCAAAATTTCGACCCGAAAAAAAAAACGACAGTGTTACCCCTTTCGTTTTTTTTCGTTTTCGGGCGAAAAATTAAGTTTCTCCAATCTTCTCAAAACTCTGGATTCTGATAGAGGGCCGTGAGACTTTGACCTGAGTGCAAAAATGGAGGCTCTAGACCCTTCCAGAGCTGAGATATCGAAATTCAAAATTTCGACCCGAAAAAAAAAAACGACAGTGTTACCCCTTTCGTTTTTTTCGTTTTCGGGCGAAAAATTAAGTTTCTCCAATCTTCTCAAAACTCTGGATTCTGATAGAGGGCCGTGAGACTTTGACCTGAGTGCAAAAATGGAGGCTCTAGACCCTTCCAGAGCTGAGATATCGAAATTCAAAATTTCGATCCGAAAAAAAAAATGACAGTGTTACCCCTTTCGTTTTTTTCCGTTTTTGGGCGAAAAATTAAGTTTCTCCAATCTTCTCAAAACTCTGGATTCTGATAGAGGGCCACGAGACTTTGACCTGAGTGCAAAAATGGAGGCTCTAGACCCGTCCAGAGCTGAGATATCAACATTCAAAATTTCGACCCAAAAAAAAAACGACAGTGTTACTAACCCTTTCGTTTTTTTTCGTTTTCGGGCGAAAAATTAAGTTTCTCCAATCTTCTCAAAACTCTGGATTCTGATAGAGGGCCGTGAGACTTTGACCTGAGTGCAAAAATGGAAGCTCTAGACCCTTCCAGAGCTGAGATATCGAAATTCAAAATTTCGACCCGAAAAAAAAAACGACAGTGTTACCCCTTTCGTTTTTTTTCGTTTTCGGGCGAAAAATTAAGTTTCTCCAATCTTCTCAAAACTCTGGATTCTGATAGAGGGCCACGAAACTTTGACCTGAGTGCAAAAATGGAGGCTCTAGACCCTTCCAGAGCTGAGATATCGAAATTCAAAATTTCGATCCGAAAAAAAAACGACAGTGTTACCCCTTTCGTTTTTTTCCGTTTTCGGGCGAAAAATTAAGTTCCTCCAATCTTCTCAAAACTCTGGATTATGATAGAGGGCCACGAGACTTTGACCTGAGTGCAAAAATGGAGGCTCTAGACCCCTCCAGAGCTGAGATATCGAAATTCAAAATTTCGACCCGAAAAAAAACTACAGTGTTACCCCTTTCGTTTTTTTTCGTTTTCGGGCGAAAAATTAAGTTTCTCCAATCTTCTCAAAACTCTGGATTATGATAGAGGGCTGTGAGACTTTGACCTGAGCGCAAAAATGGAGGCTCTAGACCCTTCCTGAGCTGAGATATCGAAATTCAAAATTTCGACCCGAAAAAAAAACGACAGTGTTACCCCTTTCGTTTTTTTTCGTTTTCGGGCGAAAAATTAAGTTTCTCCAATCTTCTCAAAACTCTGGATTCTGATAGAGGGCCACGAGACTTTGACCTGAGTGCAAAAATGGAGGCTCTAGACCCTTCCAGAGCTGAGATATCGAAATTCAAAATTTCGATCCGAAAAAAAAACGACAGTGTTACCCCTTTCGTTTTTTTCCGTTTTCGGGCGAAAAATTAAGTTCCTCCAATCTTCTCAAAACTCTGGATTATGATAGAGGGCCACGAGACTTTGACCTGAGTGCAAAAATGGAGGCTCTAGACCCCTCCAGAGCTGAGATATCGAAATTCAAAATTTCGACCCGAAAAAAAACTACAGTGTTACCCCTTTCGTTTTTTTTCGTTTTCGGGCGAAAAATTAAGTTTCTCCAATCTTCTCAAAACTCTGGATTATGATAGAGGGCTGTGAGACTTTGACCTGAGCGCAAAAATGGAGGCTCTAGACCCTTCCTGAGCTGAGATATCGAAATTCAAAATTTCGACCCGAAAAAAAAACGACAGTGTAACCCCTTTCGTTTTTTTTCGTTTTCGGGCGAAAAATTAAGTTTCTCCAATCTTCTCAAAACTCTGGATTCTGATAGAGGGCCACGAGACTTTGACCTGAGTGCAAAAATGGAGGCTCTAGACCCTTCCAGAGCTGAGATATCGAAATTCAAAATTTCGATCCGAAAAAAAAAACGACAGTGTTACCCCTTTCGTTTTTTTCCGTTTTTGGGCGAAAAATTAAGTTTCTCCAATCTTCTCAAAACTCTGGATTATGATAGAGGGCCACGAGACTTTGACCTGAGTGCAAAAATGGAGGCTCTAGACCCTTCCAGAGCTGAGATATCAACATTCAAAATTTCGACCCGAAAAAAAAACGACAGTGTTACCCCTTTCGTTTTTTTCGTTTTCGGGCGAAAAATTAAGTTTCTCCAATCTTCTCAAAACTCTGGATTCTGATAGAGGGCCACGAGACTTTGACCTGAGTGCAAAAATGGAGGCTCTAGACCCTTCCAGAGCTGAGATATCGAAATTCAAAATTTCGACCCGAAAAAAAAAACGACAGTGTTACCCCTTTCGTTTTTTTCCGTTTTTGGGCGAAAAATTAAGTTTCTCCAATCTTCTCAAAACTCTGGATTCTGATAGAGGGCCACGAGACTTTGACCTGAGTGCAAAAATGGAGGCTCTAGACCCTTCCAGAGCTGAGATATCAACATTAAAAATTTCGACCCAAAAAAAAAACGACAGTGTTACCCCTTTCGTTTTTTTCCGTTTTCGGGCGAAAAATTAAGTTCCTCCAATCTTCTCAAAACTCTCTATTATGATAGAGGGCCACGAGACTTTGACCTGAGTGCAAAAATGGAGGCTCTAGACCCTTCCTGAGCTGAGATATCGAAATTAAAAATTTCGACCCAAAAAAAAAATGACAGTGTTACCCCTTTCGTTTTTTTTCGTTTTCGGGCGAAAAATTAAGTTTCTCCAATCTTCTCAAAACTCTGGATTCTGATAGAGGGCCGTGAGACTTTGACCTGAGTGCAAAAATGGAGGCTCTAGACCCTTCCAGAGCTGAGATATCGAAATTCAAAATTTCGACCCGAAAAAAAAAACGACAGTGTTACCCCTTTCGTTTTTTTCCGTTTTCGGGCGAAAAATTAAGTTTCTCCAATCTTCTCACAACTCTGGATTCTGATAGAGGGCCACGAGACTTTGACCTGAGTGCAAAAATGGAGGCTCTAGACCCTTCCAGAGCTGAGATATCGAAATTCAAAATTTCGATCCGAAAAAAAAAACGACAGTGTTACCCCTTTCGTTTTTTTCCGTTTTCGGGCGAAAAATTAAGTTCCTCCAATCTTCTCAAAACTCTGGATTATGATAGAGGGCCACGAGACTTTGACCTGAGTGCAAAAATGGAGGCTCTAGACCCCTCCAGAGCTGAGATATCGAAATTCAAAATTTCGACCCGAAAAAAAACTACAGTGTTACCCCTTTCGGTTTTTTTCGTTTTCGGGCGAAAAATTAAGTTTCTCCAATCTTCTCAAAACTCTGGATTATGATAGAGGGCTGTGAGACTTTGACCTGAGCGCAAAAATGGAGGCTCTAGACCCTTCCTGAGCTGAGATATCGAAATTCAAAATTTCGACCCAAAAAAAAACGACAGTGTTACCCCTTTCGTTTTTTTCCGTTTTCGGGCGAAAAATTAAGTTCCTCCAATCTTCTCAAAACTCTGGATTATGATAGAGGGCCACGAGACTTTGACCTGAGTGCAAAAATGGAGGCTCTAGACCCTTCCTGAGCTGAGATATCGAAATTCAAAATTTCGACCCAAAAAAAAAATGACAGTGTTACCCCTTTCGTTTTTTTTCGTTTTCGGGCGAAAAATTAAGTTTCTCCAATCTTCTCAAAACTCTGGATTCTGATAGAGGGCCGTGAGACTTTGACCTGAGTGCAAAAATGGAGGCTCTAGACCCTTCCAGAGCTGAGATATCGAAATTCAAAATTTCGACCCGAAAAAAAAAACGACAGTGTTACCCCTTTCGTTTTTTTTCGTTTTCGGGCGAAAAATTAAGTTTCTCCAATCTTCTCAAAACTCTGGATTCTGATAGAGGGCCACGAGACTTTGACCTGAGTGCAAAAATGGAGGCTCTAGACCCTTCCAGAGCTGAGATATCGAAATTCAAAATTTCGATCCGAAAAAAAAAACGACAGTGTTACCCCTTTCGTTTTTTTCCGTTTTCGGGCGAAAAATTAAGTTCCTCCAATCTTCTCAAAACTCTGGATTATGATAGAGGGCCACGAGACTTTGACCTGAGTGCAAAAATGGAGGCTCTAGACCCCTCCAGAGCTGAGATATCGAAATTCAAAATTTCGACCCGAAAAAAAACTACAGTGTTACCCCTTTCGGTTTTTTTCGTTTTCGGGCGAAAAATTAAGTTTCTCCAATCTTCTCAAAACTCTGGATTATGATAGAGGGCTGTGAGACTTTGACCTGAGCGCAAAAATGGAGGCTCTAGACCCTTCCTGAGCTGAGATATCGAAATTCAAAATTTCGACCCGAAAAAAAAACGACAGTGTTACCCCTTTCGTTTTTTTTCGTTTTCGGGCGAAAAATTAAGTTTCTCCAATCGTCTCAAAACTCTGGATTCTGATAGAGGGCCACGAGACGTTGACCTGAGTGCAAAAATGGAGGCTCTAGACCCTTCCAGAGCTGAGATATCGAAATTCAAAATTTCGATCCGAAAAAAAAAACGACAGTGTTACCCCTTTCGTTTTTTTCCGTTTTTGGGCGAAAAATTAAGTTTCTCCAATCTTCTCAAAACTCTGGATTCTGATAGAGGGCCACGAGACTTTGACCTGAGTGCAAAAATGGAGGCTCTAGACCCTTCCAGAGCTGAGATATCAACATTAAAAATTTCGACCCAAAAAAAAAACGACAGTGTTACCCCTTTCGTTTTTTCCGTTTTTGGGCGAAAAATTAAGTTTCTCCAATCTTCTCAAAACTCTGGATTATGATAGAGGGCCACGAGACTTTGACCTGAGTGCAAAAATGGAGGCTCTAGACCCTTCCAGAGCTGAGATATCAACATTCAAAATTTCGACCCGAAAAAAAAACGACAGTGTTACCCCTTTCGTTTTTTCCGTTTTTGGGCGAAAAATTAAGTTTCTCCAATCTTCTCAAAACTCTGGATTATGATAGAGGGCCACGAGACTTTGACCTGAGTGCAAAAAAGGAGGCTCTAGACCCTTCCAGAGCTGAGATATCAAAATTCAAAATTTCGACCAGAAAAAAAAACCCTAACCCTAACCCTAACCCTAACCCTAACCCTAACCTCTAACCCTAACCCTAACCCTAACCCTTACTTTTTTTTTTCTGCGAAAAATTAAGTATCCCTAATCTTCTCAAAACTCTGGATTCTGATAGAGGGTCGTGAGCCTTAGACCTGAGTGCAAAAAAAGAGGCTCTAGACCCTTCCAGAGCTGAGATATCGAAATTCAAAATTTCGACCCGAAAAAAAAAACTACAGTATTACCCCTTTCGTTTTTTTTCGTTTTCGGGCGAAAAATTAAGTTTCTCCAATCTTCTCAAAACTCTGGATTATGATAGAGGGCCACGAGACTTTGACCTGAGTACAAAAATGGAGGCTCTAGACTCTTCCTGAGCTGAGATATCGAAATTCAAAATTTCGACCCGAAAAAAAAAACGACAGTGTTACCCCTTTCGTTTTTTTTCGTTTTCGGGCAAAAAATTAAGTTTCTCCAATCTTCTCAAAACTCTGTATTATGATAGAGGGCCACGAGACTTTGACCTGAGTGCAAAAATGGAGGCTCTAGACCCTTCCAGAGCTGAGATATCGAAATTCAAAATTTCGACCCGAAAAAAAAAAACGACAGTGTTACCCCTTTCGTTTTTTTCAGTTTTTGGGCGAAAAATTAAGTTTCTCCAATCTTCTCAAAACTCTGGATTATGATAGAGGGCCACGAGACTTTGACCTGAGTGCAAAAATGGAGGCTCTAGACCCTTCCAGAGCTGAGATATCGAAATTCAAAATTTCGACCCGAAAAAAAAAACGACAGTGTTACCCCTTTCATTTTTTTCGTTTTCGGGCGAAAAATTAAGTTTCTCCAATCTTCTCAAAACTCTGGATTATGATAGAGGGCTGTGAGACTTTGACCTGAGTGCAAAATTGGAGAAACTTAATTTTTCGCCCAAAAACGAAAAAAACGAAAGGGGTAACACTGTCGTTTTTTTCCGTTTTTGGGCGAAAAATTAAGTTTCTCCAATCTTCTCAAAACTCTGGATTATGATAGAGGGCTGTGAGACTTTGACCTGAGTGCAAAAATGGAGGCTCTAGACCCTTCCAGAGCTGAGATATCAACATTCAAAATTTCGACCCGAAAAAAAACGACAGTGTTACCCCTTTCGTTTTTTCCGTTTTTGGGCGAAAAATTAAGTTTCTCCAATCTTCTCAAAACTCTGGATTATGATAGAGGGCTGTGAGACTTTGACCTGAGTGCAAAAATGGAGGCTCTAGACCCTTCCTGAGCTGAGATATCGAAATTCAAAATTTCGACCCGAAAAAAAAAACGACAGTGTTACCCCTTTCGTTTTTTTTCGTTTTCGGGCGAAAAATTAAGTTTCTCCAATCTTCTCAAAACTCTGGATTCTGATAGAGGGCCGTGAGACTTTGACCTGAGTGCAAAAATGGAGGCTCTAGACCCTTCCAGAGCTGAGATATCGAAATTCAAAATTTCGATCCGAAAAAAAAAACGACAGTGTTACCCCTTTCATTTTTTTCCGTTTTTGGGCGAAAAATTAAGTTTCTCCAATCTTCTCAAAACTCTGGATTCTGATAGAGGGCCACGAGACTTTGACCTGAGTGCAAAAATGGAGGCTCTAGACCCTTCCAGAGCTGAGATATCGAAATTCAAAATTTCGATCCGAAAAAAAAAACGACAGTGTTACCCCTTTCGTTTTTTTCCGTTTTCGGGCGAAAAATTAAGTTCCTCCAATCTTCTCAAAACTCTGGATTATGATAGAGGGCCACGAGACTTTGACCTGAGTGCAAAAATGGAGGCTCTAGACCCCTCCAGAGCTGAGATATCGAAATTCAAAATTTCGACCCGAAAAAAAACTACAGTGTTACCCCTTTCGTTTTTTTTCGTTTTCGGGCGAAAAATTAAGTTTCTCCAATCTTCTCAAAACTCTGGATTATGATAGAGGGCTGTGAGACTTTGACCTGAGCGCAAAAATGGAGGCTCTAGACCCTTCCTGAGCTGAGATATCGAAATTCAAAATTTCGACCCGAAAAAAAAAACGACAGTGTTACCCCTTTCGTTTTTTTTCGTTTTCGGGCGAAAAATTAAGTTTCTCCAATCTTCTCAAAACTCTGGATTCTGATAGAGGGCCACGAGACTTTGACCTGAGTGCAAAAATGGAGGCTCTAGACCCCTCCAGAGCTGAGATATCGAAATTCAAAATTTCGACCCGAAAAAAAACTACAGTGTTACCCCTTTCGGTTTTTTTCGTTTTCGGGCGAAAAATTAAGTTTCTCCAATCTTCTCAAAACTCTGGATTATGATAGAGGGCTGTGAGACTTTGACCTGAGCGCAAAAATGGAGGCTCTAGACCCTTCCTGAGCTGAGATATCGAAATTCAAAATTTCGACCCGAAAAAAAAACGACAGTGTTACCCCTTTCGTTTTTTTTCGTTTTCGGGCGAAAAATTAAGTTTCTCCAATCGTCTCAAAACTCTGGATTCTGATAGAGGGCCACGAGACGTTGACCTGAGTGCAAAAATGGAGGCTCTAGACCCTTCCAGAGCTGAGATATCGAAATTCAAAATTTCGATCCGAAAAAAAAAACGACAGTGTTACCCCTTTCGTTTTTTTCCGTTTTTGGGCGAAAAATTAAGTTTCTCCAATCTTCTCAAAACTCTGGATTCTGATAGAGGGCCACGAGACTTTGACCTGAGTGCAAAAATGGAGGCTCTAGACCCTTCCAGAGCTGAGATATCAACATTAAAAATTTCGACCCAAAAAAAAAACGACAGTGTTACCCCTTTCGTTTTTTCCGTTTTTGGGCGAAAAATTAAGTTTCTCCAATCTTCTCAAAACTCTGGATTATGATAGAGGGCCACGAGACTTTGACCTGAGTGCAAAAATGGAGGCTCTAGACCCTTCCAGAGCTGAGATATCAACATTCAAAATTTCGACCCGAAAAAAAAACGACAGTGTTACCCCTTTCGTTTTTTCCGTTTTTGGGCGAAAAATTAAGTTTCTCCAATCTTCTCAAAACTCTGGATTATGATAGAGGGCCACGAGACTTTGACCTGAGTGCAAAAAAGGAGGCTCTAGACCCTTCCAGAGCTGAGATATCAAAATTCAAAATTTCGACCAGAAAAAAAAACCCTAACCCTAACCCTAACCCTAACCCTAACCCTAACCCTAACCTCTAACCCTAACCCTAACCCTAACCCTTACTTTTTTTTTTCTGCGAAAAATTAAGTATCCCTAATCTTCTCAAAACTCTGGATTCTGATAGAGGGTCGTGAGCCTTAGACCTGAGTGCAAAAAAAGAGGCTCTAGACCCTTCCAGAGCTGAGATATCGAAATTCAAAATTTCGACCCGAAAAAAAAAACTACAGTATTACCCCTTTCGTTTTTTTTCGTTTTCGGGCGAAAAATTAAGTTTCTCCAATCTTCTCAAAACTCTGGATTATGATAGAGGGCCACGAGACTTTGACCTGAGTACAAAAATGGAGGCTCTAGACTCTTCCTGAGCTGAGATATCGAAATTCAAAATTTCGACCCGAAAAAAAAAACGACAGTGTTACCCCTTTCGTTTTTTTTCGTTTTCGGGCAAAAAATTAAGTTTCTCCAATCTTCTCAAAACTCTGTATTATGATAGAGGGCCACGAGACTTTGACCTGAGTGCAAAAATGGAGGCTCTAGACCCTTCCAGAGCTGAGATATCGAAATTCAAAATTTCGACCCGAAAAAAAAAAAACGACAGTGTTACCCCTTTCGTTTTTTTCAGTTTTTGGGCGAAAAATTAAGTTTCTCCAATCTTCTCAAAACTCTGGATTATGATAGAGGGCCACGAGACTTTGACCTGAGTGCAAAAATGGAGGCTCTAGACCCTTCCAGAGCTGAGATATCGAAATTCAAAATTTCGACCCGAAAAAAAAAACGACAGTGTTACCCCTTTCATTTTTTTCGTTTTCGGGCGAAAAATTAAGTTTCTCCAATCTTCTCAAAACTCTGGATTATGATAGAGGGCTGTGAGACTTTGACCTGAGTGCAAAATTGGAGAAACTTAATTTTTCGCCCAAAAACGAAAAAAACGAAAGGGGTAACACTGTCGTTTTTTTCCGTTTTTGGGCGAAAAATTAAGTTTCTCCAATCTTCTCAAAACTCTGGATTATGATAGAGGGCCACGAGACTTTGACCTGAGTGCAAAAATGGAGGCTCTAGACCCCTCCAGAGCTGAGATATCGAAATTCAAAATTTCGACCCGAAAAAAAACTACAGTGTTACCCCTTTCGTTTTTTTTCGTTTTCGGGCGAAAAATTAAGTTTCTCCAATCTTCTCAAAACTCTGGATTATGATAGAGGGCTGTGAGACTTTGACCTGAGCGCAAAAATGGAGGCTCTAGACCCTTCCTGAGCTGAGATATCGAAATTCAAAATTTCGACCCGAAAAAAAAACGACAGTGTTACCCCTTTCGTTTTTTTTCGTTTTCGGGCGAAAAATTAAGTTTCTCCAATCTTCTCAAAACTCTGGATTCTGATAGAGGGCCACGAGACTTTGACCTGAGTGCAAAAATGGAGGCTCTAGACCCTTCCAGAGCTGAGATATCGAAATTCAAAATTTCGATCCGAAAAAAAAACGACAGTGTTACCCCTTTCGTTTTTTTCCGTTTTCGGGCGAAAAATTAAGTTCCTCCAATCTTCTCAAAACTCTGGATTATGATAGAGGGCCACGAGACTTTGACCTGAGTGCAAAAATGGAGGCTCTAGACCCCTCCAGAGCTGAGATATCGAAATTCAAAATTTCGACCCGAAAAAAAACTACAGTGTTACCCCTTTCGTTTTTTTTCGTTTTCGGGCGAAAAATTAAGTTTCTCCAATCTTCTCAAAACTCTGGATTATGATAGAGGGCTGTGAGACTTTGACCTGAGCGCAAAAATGGAGGCTCTAGACCCTTCCTGAGCTGAGATATCGAAATTCAAAATTTCGACCCGAAAAAAAAACGACAGTGTAACCCCTTTCGTTTTTTTTCGTTTTCGGGCGAAAAATTAAGTTTCTCCAATCTTCTCAAAACTCTGGATTCTGATAGAGGGCCACGAGACTTTGACCTGAGTGCAAAAATGGAGGCTCTAGACCCTTCCAGAGCTGAGATATCGAAATTCAAAATTTCGATCCGAAAAAAAAAACGACAGTGTTACCCCTTTCGTTTTTTTCCGTTTTTGGGCGAAAAATTAAGTTTCTCCAATCTTCTCAAAACTCTGGATTATGATAGAGGGCCACGAGACTTTGACCTGAGTGCAAAAATGGAGGCTCTAGACCCTTCCAGAGCTGAGATATCAACATTCAAAATTTCGACCCGAAAAAAAAACGACAGTGTTACCCCTTTCGTTTTTTTCGTTTTCGGGCGAAAAATTAAGTTTCTCCAATCTTCTCAAAACTCTGGATTCTGATAGAGGGCCACGAGACTTTGACCTGAGTGCAAAAATGGAGGCTCTAGACCCTTCCAGAGCTGAGATATCGAAATTCAAAATTTCGACCCGAAAAAAAAAACGACAGTGTTACCCCTTTCGTTTTTTTCCGTTTTTGGGCGAAAAATTAAGTTTCTCCAATCTTCTCAAAACTCTGGATTCTGATAGAGGGCCACGAGACTTTGACCTGAGTGCAAAAATGGAGGCTCTAGACCCTTCCAGAGCTGAGATATCAACATTAAAAATTTCGACCCAAAAAAAAAACGACAGTGTTACCCCTTTCGTTTTTTTCCGTTTTCGGGCGAAAAATTAAGTTCCTCCAATCTTCTCAAAACTCTCTATTATGATAGAGGGCCACGAGACTTTGACCTGAGTGCAAAAATGGAGGCTCTAGACCCTTCCTGAGCTGAGATATCGAAATTAAAAATTTCGACCCAAAAAAAAAATGACAGTGTTACCCCTTTCGTTTTTTTTCGTTTTCGGGCGAAAAATTAAGTTTCTCCAATCTTCTCAAAACTCTGGATTCTGATAGAGGGCCGTGAGACTTTGACCTGAGTGCAAAAATGGAGGCTCTAGACCCTTCCAGAGCTGAGATATCGAAATTCAAAATTTCGACCCGAAAAAAAAAACGACAGTGTTACCCCTTTCGTTTTTTTCCGTTTTCGGGCGAAAAATTAAGTTTCTCCAATCTTCTCACAACTCTGGATTCTGATAGAGGGCCACGAGACTTTGACCTGAGTGCAAAAATGGAGGCTCTAGACCCTTCCAGAGCTGAGATATCGAAATTCAAAATTTCGATCCGAAAAAAAAAACGACAGTGTTACCCCTTTCGTTTTTTTCCGTTTTCGGGCGAAAAATTAAGTTCCTCCAATCTTCTCAAAACTCTGGATTATGATAGAGGGCCACGAGACTTTGACCTGAGTGCAAAAATGGAGGCTCTAGACCCCTCCAGAGCTGAGATATCGAAATTCAAAATTTCGACCCGAAAAAAAACTACAGTGTTACCCCTTTCGGTTTTTTTCGTTTTCGGGCGAAAAATTAAGTTTCTCCAATCTTCTCAAAACTCTGGATTATGATAGAGGGCTGTGAGACTTTGACCTGAGCGCAAAAATGGAGGCTCTAGACCCTTCCTGAGCTGAGATATCGAAATTCAAAATTTCGACCCAAAAAAAAACGACAGTGTTACCCCTTTCGTTTTTTTCCGTTTTCGGGCGAAAAATTAAGTTCCTCCAATCTTCTCAAAACTCTGGATTATGATAGAGGGCCACGAGACTTTGACCTGAGTGCAAAAATGGAGGCTCTAGACCCTTCCTGAGCTGAGATATCGAAATTCAAAATTTCGACCCAAAAAAAAAATGACAGTGTTACCCCTTTCGTTTTTTTTCGTTTTCGGGCGAAAAATTAAGTTTCTCCAATCTTCTCAAAACTCTGGATTCTGATAGAGGGCCGTGAGACTTTGACCTGAGTGCAAAAATGGAGGCTCTAGACCCTTCCAGAGCTGAGATATCGAAATTCAAAATTTCGACCCGAAAAAAAAAACGACAGTGTTACCCCTTTCGTTTTTTTTCGTTTTCGGGCGAAAAATTAAGTTTCTCCAATCTTCTCAAAACTCTGGATTCTGATAGAGGGCCACGAGACTTTGACCTGAGTGCAAAAATGGAGGCTCTAGACCCTTCCAGAGCTGAGATATCGAAATTCAAAATTTCGATCCGAAAAAAAAAACGACAGTGTTACCCCTTTCGTTTTTTTCCGTTTTCGGGCGAAAAATTAAGTTCCTCCAATCTTCTCAAAACTCTGGATTATGATAGAGGGCCACGAGACTTTGACCTGAGTGCAAAAATGGAGGCTCTAGACCCCTCCAGAGCTGAGATATCGAAATTCAAAATTTCGACCCGAAAAAAAACTACAGTGTTACCCCTTTCGGTTTTTTTCGTTTTCGGGCGAAAAATTAAGTTTCTCCAATCTTCTCAAAACTCTGGATTATGATAGAGGGCTGTGAGACTTTGACCTGAGCGCAAAAATGGAGGCTCTAGACCCTTCCTGAGCTGAGATATCGAAATTCAAAATTTCGACCCGAAAAAAAAACGACAGTGTTACCCCTTTCGTTTTTTTTCGTTTTCGGGCGAAAAATTAAGTTTCTCCAATCGTCTCAAAACTCTGGATTCTGATAGAGGGCCACGAGACGTTGACCTGAGTGCAAAAATGGAGGCTCTAGACCCTTCCAGAGCTGAGATATCGAAATTCAAAATTTCGATCCGAAAAAAAAAACGACAGTGTTACCCCTTTCGTTTTTTTCCGTTTTTGGGCGAAAAATTAAGTTTCTCCAATCTTCTCAAAACTCTGGATTCTGATAGAGGGCCACGAGACTTTGACCTGAGTGCAAAAATGGAGGCTCTAGACCCTTCCAGAGCTGAGATATCAACATTAAAAATTTCGACCCAAAAAAAAAACGACAGTGTTACCCCTTTCGTTTTTTCCGTTTTTGGGCGAAAAATTAAGTTTCTCCAATCTTCTCAAAACTCTGGATTATGATAGAGGGCCACGAGACTTTGACCTGAGTGCAAAAATGGAGGCTCTAGACCCTTCCAGAGCTGAGATATCAACATTCAAAATTTCGACCCGAAAAAAAAACGACAGTGTTACCCCTTTCGTTTTTTCCGTTTTTGGGCGAAAAATTAAGTTTCTCCAATCTTCTCAAAACTCTGGATTATGATAGAGGGCCACGAGACTTTGACCTGAGTGCAAAAAAGGAGGCTCTAGACCCTTCCAGAGCTGAGATATCAAAATTCAAAATTTCGACCAGAAAAAAAAACCCTAACCCTAACCCTAACCCTAACCCTAACCCTAACCTCTAACCCTAACCCTAACCCTAACCCTTACTTTTTTTTTTCTGCGAAAAATTAAGTATCCCTAATCTTCTCAAAACTCTGGATTCTGATAGAGGGTCGTGAGCCTTAGACCTGAGTGCAAAAAAAGAGGCTCTAGACCCTTCCAGAGCTGAGATATCGAAATTCAAAATTTCGACCCGAAAAAAAAAACTACAGTATTACCCCTTTCGTTTTTTTTCGTTTTCGGGCGAAAAATTAAGTTTCTCCAATCTTCTCAAAACTCTGGATTATGATAGAGGGCCACGAGACTTTGACCTGAGTACAAAAATGGAGGCTCTAGACTCTTCCTGAGCTGAGATATCGAAATTCAAAATTTCGACCCGAAAAAAAAACGACAGTGTTACCCCTTTCGTTTTTTTTCGTTTTCGGGCAAAAAATTAAGTTTCTCCAATCTTCTCAAAACTCTGTATTATGATAGAGGGCCACGAGACTTTGACCTGAGTGCAAAAATGGAGGCTCTAGACCCTTCCAGAGCTGAGATATCGAAATTCAAAATTTCGACCCGAAAAAAAAAAACGACAGTGTTACCCCTTTCGTTTTTTTCAGTTTTTGGGCGAAAAATTAAGTTTCTCCAATCTTCTCAAAACTCTGGATTATGATAGAGGGCCACGAGACTTTGACCTGAGTGCAAAAATGGAGGCTCTAGACCCTTCCAGAGCTGAGATATCGAAATTCAAAATTTCGACCCGAAAAAAAAAACGACAGTGTTACCCCTTTCATTTTTTTCGTTTTCGGGCGAAAAATTAAGTTTCTCCAATCTTCTCAAAACTCTGGATTATGATAGAGGGCTGTGAGACTTTGACCTGAGTGCAAAATTGGAGAAACTTAATTTTTCGCCCAAAAACGAAAAAAACGAAAGGGGTAACACTGTCGTTTTTTTCCGTTTTTGGGCGAAAAATTAAGTTTCTCCAATCTTCTCAAAACTCTGGATTATGATAGAGGGCTGTGAGACTTTGACCTGAGTGCAAAAATGGAGGCTCTAGACCCTTCCAGAGCTGAGATATCAACATTCAAAATTTCGACCCGAAAAAAAACGACAGTGTTACCCCTTTCGTTTTTTCCGTTTTTGGGCGAAAAATTAAGTTTCTCCAATCTTCTCAAAACTCTGGATTATGATAGAGGGCTGTGAGACTTTGACCTGAGTGCAAAAATGGAGGCTCTAGACCCTTCCTGAGCTGAGATATCGAAATTCAAAATTTCGACCCGAAAAAAAAAACGACAGTGTTACCCCTTTCGTTTTTTTTCGTTTTCGGGCGAAAAATTAAGTTTCTCCAATCTTCTCAAAACTCTGGATTCTGATAGAGGGCCGTGAGACTTTGACCTGAGTGCAAAAATGGAGGCTCTAGACCCTTCCAGAGCTGAGATATCGAAATTCAAAATTTCGATCCGAAAAAAAAAACGACAGTGTTACCCCTTTCATTTTTTTCCGTTTTTGGGCGAAAAATTAAGTTTCTCCAATCTTCTCAAAACTCTGGATTCTGATAGAGGGCCACGAGACTTTGACCTGAGTGCAAAAATGGAGGCTCTAGACCCTTCCAGAGCTGAGATATCGAAATTCAAAATTTCGATCCGAAAAAAAAAACGACAGTGTTACCCCTTTCGTTTTTTTCCGTTTTCGGGCGAAAAATTAAGTTCCTCCAATCTTCTCAAAACTCTGGATTATGATAGAGGGCCACGAGACTTTGACCTGAGTGCAAAAATGGAGGCTCTAGACCCCTCCAGAGCTGAGATATCGAAATTCAAAATTTCGACCCGAAAAAAAACTACAGTGTTACCCCTTTCGTTTTTTTTCGTTTTCGGGCGAAAAATTAAGTTTCTCCAATCTTCTCAAAACTCTGGATTATGATAGAGGGCTGTGAGACTTTGACCTGAGCGCAAAAATGGAGGCTCTAGACCCTTCCTGAGCTGAGATATCGAAATTCAAAATTTCGACCCGAAAAAAAAAACGACAGTGTTACCCCTTTCGTTTTTTTTCGTTTTCGGGCGAAAAATTAAGTTTCTCCAATCTTCTCAAAACTCTGGATTCTGATAGAGGGCCACGAGACTTTGACCTGAGTGCAAAAATGGAGGCTCTAGACCCCTCCAGAGCTGAGATATCGAAATTCAAAATTTCGACCCGAAAAAAAACTACAGTGTTACCCCTTTCGGTTTTTTTCGTTTTCGGGCGAAAAATTAAGTTTCTCCAATCTTCTCAAAACTCTGGATTATGATAGAGGGCTGTGAGACTTTGACCTGAGCGCAAAAATGGAGGCTCTAGACCCTTCCTGAGCTGAGATATCGAAATTCAAAATTTCGACCCGAAAAAAAAACGACAGTGTTACCCCTTTCGTTTTTTTTCGTTTTCGGGCGAAAAATTAAGTTTCTCCAATCGTCTCAAAACTCTGGATTCTGATAGAGGGCCACGAGACGTTGACCTGAGTGCAAAAATGGAGGCTCTAGACCCTTCCAGAGCTGAGATATCGAAATTCAAAATTTCGATCCGAAAAAAAAAACGACAGTGTTACCCCTTTCGTTTTTTTCCGTTTTTGGGCGAAAAATTAAGTTTCTCCAATCTTCTCAAAACTCTGGATTCTGATAGAGGGCCACGAGACTTTGACCTGAGTGCAAAAATGGAGGCTCTAGACCCTTCCAGAGCTGAGATATCAACATTAAAAATTTCGACCCAAAAAAAAAACGACAGTGTTACCCCTTTCGTTTTTTCCGTTTTTGGGCGAAAAATTAAGTTTCTCCAATCTTCTCAAAACTCTGGATTATGATAGAGGGCCACGAGACTTTGACCTGAGTGCAAAAATGGAGGCTCTAGACCCTTCCAGAGCTGAGATATCAACATTCAAAATTTCGACCCGAAAAAAAAACGACAGTGTTACCCCTTTCGTTTTTTCCGTTTTTGGGCGAAAAATTAAGTTTCTCCAATCTTCTCAAAACTCTGGATTATGATAGAGGGCCACGAGACTTTGACCTGAGTGCAAAAAAGGAGGCTCTAGACCCTTCCAGAGCTGAGATATCAAAATTCAAAATTTCGACCAGAAAAAAAAACCCTAACCCTAACCCTAACCCTAACCCTAACCCTAACCCTAACCTCTAACCCTAACCCTAACCCTAACCCTTACTTTTTTTTTTCTGCGAAAAATTAAGTATCCCTAATCTTCTCAAAACTCTGGATTCTGATAGAGGGTCGTGAGCCTTAGACCTGAGTGCAAAAAAAGAGGCTCTAGACCCTTCCAGAGCTGAGATATCGAAATTCAAAATTTCGACCCGAAAAAAAAAACTACAGTATTACCCCTTTCGTTTTTTTTCGTTTTCGGGCGAAAAATTAAGTTTCTCCAATCTTCTCAAAACTCTGGATTATGATAGAGGGCCACGAGACTTTGACCTGAGTACAAAAATGGAGGCTCTAGACTCTTCCTGAGCTGAGATATCGAAATTCAAAATTTCGACCCGAAAAAAAAAACGACAGTGTTACCCCTTTCGTTTTTTTTCGTTTTCGGGCAAAAAATTAAGTTTCTCCAATCTTCTCAAAACTCTGTATTATGATAGAGGGCCACGAGACTTTGACCTGAGTGCAAAAATGGAGGCTCTAGACCCTTCCAGAGCTGAGATATCGAAATTCAAAATTTCGACCCGAAAAAAAAAAAACGACAGTGTTACCCCTTTCGTTTTTTTCAGTTTTTGGGCGAAAAATTAAGTTTCTCCAATCTTCTCAAAACTCTGGATTATGATAGAGGGCCACGAGACTTTGACCTGAGTGCAAAAATGGAGGCTCTAGACCCTTCCAGAGCTGAGATATCGAAATTCAAAATTTCGACCCGAAAAAAAAAACGACAGTGTTACCCCTTTCATTTTTTTCGTTTTCGGGCGAAAAATTAAGTTTCTCCAATCTTCTCAAAACTCTGGATTATGATAGAGGGCTGTGAGACTTTGACCTGAGTGCAAAATTGGAGAAACTTAATTTTTCGCCCAAAAACGAAAAAAACGAAAGGGGTAACACTGTCGTTTTTTTCCGTTTTTGGGCGAAAAATTAAGTTTCTCCAATCTTCTCAAAACTCTGGATTATGATAGAGGGCTGTGAGACTTTGACCTGAGTGCAAAAATGGAGGCTCTAGACCCTTCCAGAGCTGAGATATCAACATTCAAAATTTCGACCCGAAAAAAAACGACAGTGTTACCCCTTTCGTTTTTTCCGTTTTTGGGCGAAAAATTAAGTTTCTCCAATCTTCTCAAAACTCTGGATTATGATAGAGGGCTGTGAGACTTTGACCTGAGTGCAAAAATGGAGGCTCTAGACCCTTCCTGAGCTGAGATATCGAAATTCAAAATTTCGACCCGAAAAAAAAAACGACAGTGTTACCCCTTTCGTTTTTTTTCGTTTTCGGGCGAAAAATTAAGTTTCTCCAATCTTCTCAAAACTCTGGATTCTGATAGAGGGCCGTGAGACTTTGACCTGAGTGCAAAAATGGAGGCTCTAGACCCTTCCAGAGCTGAGATATCGAAATTCAAAATTTCGATCCGAAAAAAAAAACGACAGTGTTACCCCTTTCATTTTTTTCCGTTTTTGGGCGAAAAATTAAGTTTCTCCAATCTTCTCAAAACTCTGGATTCTGATAGAGGGCCACGAGACTTTGACCTGAGTGCAAAAATGGAGGCTCTAGACCCTTCCAGAGCTGAGATATCGAAATTCAAAATTTCGATCCGAAAAAAAAAACGACAGTGTTACCCCTTTCGTTTTTTTCCGTTTTCGGGCGAAAAATTAAGTTCCTCCAATCTTCTCAAAACTCTGGATTATGATAGAGGGCCACGAGACTTTGACCTGAGTGCAAAAATGGAGGCTCTAGACCCCTCCAGAGCTGAGATATCGAAATTCAAAATTTCGACCCGAAAAAAAACTACAGTGTTACCCCTTTCGTTTTTTTTCGTTTTCGGGCGAAAAATTAAGTTTCTCCAATCTTCTCAAAACTCTGGATTATGATAGAGGGCTGTGAGACTTTGACCTGAGCGCAAAAATGGAGGCTCTAGACCCTTCCTGAGCTGAGATATCGAAATTCAAAATTTCGACCCGAAAAAAAAAACGACAGTGTTACCCCTTTCGTTTTTTTTCGTTTTCGGGCGAAAAATTAAGTTTCTCCAATCTTCTCAAAACTCTGGATTCTGATAGAGGGCCACGAGACTTTGACCTGAGTGCAAAAATGGAGGCTCTAGACCCTTCCAGAGCTGAGATATCGAAATTCAAAATTTCGATCCGAAAAAAAAAACGACAGTGTTACCCCTTTCGTTTTTTTCCGTTGTCGGGCGAAAAATTAAGTTCCTCCAATGTTCTCAAAACTCTGGATTATGATAGAGGGCCACGAGACTTTGACCTGAGTGCAAAAATGGAGGCTCTAGACCCCTCCAGAGCTGAGATATCGAAATTCAAAATTTCGACCCGAAAAAAAAACTACAGTGTTACCCCTTTCGTTTTTTTTCGTTTTCGGGCGAAAAATTAAGTTTCTCCAATCTTCTCAAAACTCTGGATTATGATAGAGGGCTGTGAGACTTTGACCTGAGCGCAAAAATGGAGGCTCTAGACCCTTCCTGAGCTGAGATATCGAAATTCAAAATTTCGCCCCGAAAAAAAAAACGACAGTGTTACCCCTTTCGTTTTTTTTTCGTTTTCGGGCGAAAAATTAAGTTTCTCCAATCTTCTCAAAACTCTGGATTCTGATAGAGGGCCACGAGACTTTGACCTGAGTGCAAAAATGGAGGCTCTAGACCCTTCCAGAGCTGAGATATCGAAATTCAAAATTTCGATCCGAAAAAAAAACCGACAGTGTTACCCCTTTCGTTTTTTTCCGTTTTCGGGCGAAAAATTAAGTTCCTCCAATCTTCTCAAAACTCTGGATTATGATAGAGGGCCACAAGACTTTGACCTGAGTGCAAAAAAAGAGGCTCTAGACCCTTCCAGAGCTGAGATATCGAAACTCAAAATTTCGACCAGAAAAAAAAACGACAGTGTTACCCCTTTTGTTTTTGTTTTTTCGGACGAAAAATGAAGTTTCTCCAATCTTCTCAAAACTCTGGATTCTGATAGAGGGCCATGAGACTTAAACCTGAGTGCAAAAATGGAGGCTCTAGACCCTTCCAGAGCTGAGATATCGAAATTCAAAATTTCGACCCGAAAAAAAAAAAACGACAGTGTTACCCCTTTCGTTTTTTTCCGTTTTTGGGCGAAAAATTAAGTTTCTCCAATCTTCTCAAAACTCTGGATTCTGATAGAGGGCCACGAGACTTTGACCTGAGTGCAAAAATGGAGGCTCTAGACCCGTCCAGAGCTGAGATATCAACATTCAAAATTTCGACCCGAAAAAAAAACGACAGTGTTACCCCTTTCGTTTTTTTTCGTTTTCGGGCGAAAAATTAAGTTTCTCCAATCTTCTCAAAACTCTGGATTATGATAGAGGGCCACAAGACTTTGACCTGAGTGCAAAAAAAGAGGCTCTAGACCCTTCCAGAGCTGAGATATCGAAACTCAAAATTTCGACCAGAAAAAAAAACGACAGTGTTACCCCTTTTGTTTTTTTCGTTTTCGGGCGAAAAATTAAGTTTCTCCAATCTTCTCAAAACTCTGGATTCTGATAGAGGGCCACGAGACTTTGACCTGAGTGCAAAAATGGAGGCTCTAGACCCTTCCAGAGCTGAGATATCGAAATTCAAAATTTCGACCCGAAAAAAAAAAAACGACAGTGTTACCCCTTTCGTTTTTTTCCGTTTTTGGGCGAAAAATTAAGTTTCTCCAATCTTCTCAAAACTCTGGATTCTGATAGAGGGCCACGAGACTTTGACCTGAGTGCAAAAATGGAGGCTCTAGACCCGTCCAGAGCTGAGATATCAACATTCAAAATTTCGACCCGAAAAAAAAACGACAGTGTTACCCCTTTCGTTTTTTTTCGTTTTCGGGCGAAAAATTAAGTTTCTCCAATCTTCTCAAAACTCTGGATTATGATAGAGGGCTGTGAGACTTTGACCTGAGTGCAAAAATGGAGGCTCTAGACCCTTCCTGAGCTGAGATATCGAAATTCAAAATTTCGACCCAAAAAAAAAAACGACAGTGTTACCCCTTTCGTTTTTTTTCGTTTTCGGGCGAAAAATTAAGTTTCTCCAATCTTCTCAAAACTCTGGATTCTGATAGAGGGCCGTGAGACTTTGACCTGAGTGCAAAAATGGAGGCTCTAGACCCTTCCAGAGCTGAGATATCGAAATTCAAAATTTCGACCCGAAAAAAAAAACGACAGTGTTACCCCTTTCGTTTTTTTTCGTTTTCGGGCGAAAAATTAAGTTTCTCCAATCTTCTCAAAACTCTGGATTCTGATAGAGGGCCACGAGACTTTGACCTGAGTGCAAAAATGGAGGCTCTAGACCCTTCCAGAGCTGAGATATCGAAATTCAAAATTTCGATCCGAAAAAAAACGACAGTGTTACCCCTTTCGTTTTTTCCCGTTTTCGGGCGAAAAATTAAGTTCCTCCAATCTTCTCAAAACTCTGGATTATGATAGAGGGCCACAAGACTTTGACCTGAGTGCAAAAAAAGAGGCTCTAGACCCTTACAGAGCTGAGATATCGAAACTCAAAATTTCGACCAGAAAAAAAAACGACAGTGTTACCCCTTACGTTTTTTTTTTGGGCGAAAAAATAAGTTTCTCCAATCTTCTCAAAACTCTGGATTCTGATAGAGGGCCACGAGACTTTGACCTGTGTGCAAAAATGGAGGCTCTAGACCCTTCCAGAGCTGAGATGTCGAAACTCAAAATTTCGACCCGAAAAAAAAAAACGACAGTGGTACCCCTTTTGTTTTTGTTTTTTCGGACGAAAAATGAAGTTTCTCCAATCTTCTCAAAACTCTGGATTCTGATAGAGGGCCATGAGACTTAAACCTGAGTGCAAAAATGGAGGCTCTAGACCCTTCCAGAGCTGAGATATCGAAATTCAAAATTTCGACCCGAAAAAAAAACGACAGTGTTACCCTTTTCGTTTTTTTCGTTTTCGGGCGAAAAATTAAGTTTCTCCAATCTTCTCAAAACTCTGGATTCTGATAGAGGGCCACGAGACTTTGACCTGAGTGCAAAAATGGAGGCTCTAGACCCTTCCAGAGCTGAGATATCGAAATTCAAAATTTCGACCCGAAAAAAAAAAACGACAGTGTTACCCCTTTCGTTTTTTTCCGTTTTTGGGCGAAAAATTAAGTTTCTCCAATCTTCTCAAAACTCTGGATTCTGATAGAGGGCCACGAGACTTTGACCTGAGTGCAAAAATGGAGGCTCTAGACCCGTCCAGAGCTGAGATATCAACATTCAAAATTTCGACCCGAAAAAAAAACGACAGTGTTACCCCTTTCGTTTTTTTTCGTTTTCGGGCGAAAAATTAAGTTTCTCCAATCTTCTCAAAACTCTGGATTATGATAGAGGGCTGTGAGACTTTGACCTGAGTGCAAAAATGGAGGCTCTAGACCCTTCCTGAGCTGAGATATCGAAATTCAAAATTTCGACCCAAAAAAAAAAACGACAGTGTTACCCCTTTCGTTTTTTTTCGTTTTCGGGCGAAAAATTAAGTTTCTCCAATCTTCTCAAAACTCTGGATTCTGATAGAGGGCCGTGAGACTTTGACCTGAGTGCAAAAATGGAGGCTCTAGACCCTTCCAGAGCTGAGATATCGAAATTCAAAATTTCGACCCGAAAAAAAAAACGACAGTGTTACCCCTTTCGTTTTTTTTCGTTTTCGGGCGAAAAATTAAGTTTCTCCAATCTTCTCAAAACTCTGGATTATGATAGAGGGCTGTGAGACTTTGACCTGAGTGCAAAAATGGAGGCTCTAGACCCTTCCTGAGCTGAGATATCGAAATTCAAAATTTCGACCCAAAAAAAAAAACGAAAGTGTTACCCCTTTCGTTTTTTTTCGTTTTCGGGCGAAAAATTAAGTTTCTCCAATCTTCTCAAAACTCTGGATTCTGATAGAGGGCCGTGAGACTTTGACCTGAGTGCAAAAATGGAGGCTCTAGACCCTTCCAGAGCTGAGATATCGAAATTCAAAATTTCGACCCGAAAAAAAAAACGACAGTGTTACCCCTTTCGTTTTTTTTCGTTTTCGGGCGAAAAATTAAGTTTCTCCAATCTTCTCAAAACTCTGGATTCTGATAGAGGGCCACGAGACTTTGACCTGAGTGCAAAAATGGAGGCTCTAGACCCTTCCAGAGCTGAGATATCGAAATTCAAAATTTCGATCCGAAAAAAAAACGACAGTGTTACCCCTTTCGTTTTTTCCCGTTTTCGGGCGAAAAATTAAGTTCCTCCAATCTTCTCAAAACTCTGGATTATGATAGAGGGCCACAAGACTTTGACCTGAGTGCAAAAAAAGAGGCTCTAGACCCTTCCAGAGCTGAGATATCGAAACTCAAAATTTCGACCAGAAAAAAAAACGACAGTGTTACCCCTTACGTTTTTTTTTTGGGCGAAAAAATAAGTTTCTCCAATCTTCTCAAAACTCTGGATTCTGATAGAGGGCCACGAGACTTTGACCTGTGTGCAAAAATGGAGGCTCTAGACCCTTCCAGAGCTGAGATGTCGAAACTCAAAATTTCGACCCGAAAAAAAAAAACGACAGTGGTACCCCTTTTGTTTTTGTTTTTTCGGACGAAAAATGAAGTTTCTCCAATCTTCTCAAAACTCTGGATTCTGATAGAGGGCCATGAGACTTAAACCTGAGTGCAAAAATGGAGGCTCTAGACCCTTCCAGAGCTGAGATATCGAAATTCGAAATTTCGACCCGAAAAAAAAACGACAGTGTTACCCCTTTCGTTTTTTTCGTTTTCGGGCGAAAAATTAAGTTTCTCCAATCTTCTCAAAACTCTGGATTCTGATAGAGGGCCACGAGACTTTGACCTGAGTGCAAAAATGGAGGCTCTAGACCCTTCCAGAGCTGAGATATCGAAATTCAAAATTTCGACCCGAAAAAAAAAAACGACAGTGTTACCCCTTTCGTTTTTTTCCGTTTTTGGGCGAAAAATTAAGTTTCTCCAATCTTCTCAAAACTCTGGATTCTGATAGAGGGCCACGAGACTTTGACCTGAGTGCAAAAATGGAGGCTCTAGACCCGTCCAGAGCTGAGATATCAACATTCAAAATTTCGACCCGAAAAAAAAACGACAGTGTTACCCCTTTCGTTTTTTTTCGTTTTCGGGCGAAAAATTAAGTTTCTCCAATCTTCTCAAAACTCTGGATTATGATAGAGGGCTGTGAGACTTTGACCTGAGTGCAAAAATGGAGGCTCTAGACCCTTCCTGAGCTGAGATATCGAAATTCAAAATTTCGACCCAAAAAAAAAAACGACAGTGTTACCCCTTTCGTTTTTTTTCGTTTTCGGGCGAAAAATTAAGTTTCTCCAATCTTCTCAAAACTCTGGATTCTGATAGAGGGCCGTGAGACTTTGACCTGAGTGCAAAAATGGAGGCTCTAGACCCTTCCAGAGCTGAGATATCGAAATTCAAAATTTCGACCCGAAAAAAAAAACGACAGTGTTACCCCTTTCGTTTTTTTTCGTTTTCGGGCGAAAAATTAAGTTTCTCCAATCTTCTCAAAACTCTGGATTCTGATAGAGGGCCACGAGACTTTGACCTGAGTGCAAAAATGGAGGCTCTAGACCCTTCCAGAGCTGAGATATCGAAATTCAAAATTTCGATCCGAAAAAAAAAACGACAGTGTTACCCCTTTCGTTTTTTTCCGTTTTCGGGCGAAAAATTAAGTTCCTCCAATCTTCTCAAAACTCTGGATTATGATAGAGGGCCACGAGACTTTGACCTGAGTGCAAAAATGGAGGCTCTAGACCCCTCCAGAGCTGAGATATCGAAATTCAAAATTTCGACCCGAAAAAAAACTACAGTGTTACCCCTTTCGTTTTTTTTCGTTTTCGGGCGAAAAATTAAGTTTCTCCAATCTTCTCAAAACTCTGGATTATGATAGAGGGCTGTGAGACTTTGACCTGAGCGCAAAAATGGAGGCTCTAGACCCTTCCTGAGCTGAGATATCGAAATTCAAAATTTCGACCCGAAAAAAAAACGACAGTGTTACCCCTTTCGTTTTTTTTCGTTTTCGGGCGAAAAATTAAGTTTCTCCAATCGTCTCAAAACTCTGGATTCTGATAGAGGGCCACGAGACTTTGACCTGAGTGCAAAAATGGAGGCTCTAGACCCTTCCAGAGCTGAGATATCGAAATTCAAAATTTCGATCCGAAAAAAAAAACGACAGTGTTACCCCTTTCGTTTTTTTCCGTTTTTGGGCGAAAAATTAAGTTTCTCCAATCTTCTCAAAACTCTGGATTATGATAGAGGGCCACGAGACTTTGACCTGAGTGCAAAAATGGAGGCTCTAGACCCTTCCAGAGCTGAGATATCGAAATTCAAAATTTTGATCCGAAAAAAAACCGACAGTGTTACCCCTTTCGTTTTTTTCCGTTTTTGGGCGAAAAATTAAGTTTCTCCAATCTTCTCAAAACTCTGGATTATGATAGAGGGCCACGAGACTTAGACCTGAGTGCAAAAATGGAGGCTCTAGACCCTTCCAGAGCTGAGATATCGAAATTCAAAATTTCGACCCGAAAAAAAAAACGACAGTGTTACCCCTTTCATTTTTTTCGTTTTCGGGCGAAAAATTAAGTTTCTCCAATCTTCTCAAAACTCTGGATTATGATAGAGGGCTGTGAGACTTTGACCTGAGTGCAAAATTGGAGAAACTTAATTTTTCGCCCAAAAACGAAAAAAACGAAAGGGGTAACACTGTCGTTTTTTTCCGTTTTTGGGCGAAAAATTAAGTTTCTCCAATCTTCTCAAAACTCTGGATTATGATAGAGGGCCACGAGACTTAGACCTGAGTGCAAAAATGGAGGCTCTAGACCCTTCCAGAGCTGAGATATCGAAATTCAAAATTTCGACCCGAAAAAAAAAACGACAGTGTTACCCCTTTCATTTTTTTCGTTTTCGGGCGAAAAATTAAGTTTCTCCAATCTTCTCAAAACTCTGGATTATGATAGAGGGCTGTGAGACTTTGACCTGAGTGCAAAATTGGAGAAACTTAATTTTTCGCCCAAAAACGAAAAAAACGAAAGGGGTAACACTGTCGTTTTTTTCCGTTTTTGGGCGAAAAATTAAGTTTCTCCAATCTTCTCAAAACTCTGGATTATGATAGAGGGCTGTGAGACTTTGACCTGAGTGCAAAAATGGAGGCTCTAGACCCTTCCAGAGCTGAGATATCAACATTCAAAATTTCGACCCGAAAAAAAACGACAGTGTTACCCCTTTCGTTTTTTCCGTTTTTGGGCGAAAAATTAAGTTTCTCCAATCTTCTCAAAACTCTGGATTATGATAGAGGGCTGTGAGACTTTGACCTGAGTGCAAAAATGGAGGCTCTAGACCCTTCCTGAGCTGAGATATCGAAATTCAAAATTTCGACCCGAAAAAAAAACGACAGTGTTACCCCTTTCGTTTTTTTTCGTTTTCGGGCGAAAAATTAAGTTTCTCCAATCTTCTCAAAACTCTGGATTCTGATAGAGGGCCGTGAGACTTTGACCTGAGTGCAAAAATGGAGGCTCTAGACCCTTCCAGAGCTGAGATATCGAAATTCAAAATTTCGACCCGAAAAAAAAACGACAGTGTTACCCCTTTCGTTTTTTTCGTTTTCGGGCGAAAAATTAAGTTTCTCCAATCTTCTCAAAACTCTGGATTCTGATAGAGGGCCGTGAGACTTTGACCTGAGTGCAAAAATGGAGGCTCTAGACCCTTCCAGAGCTGAGATATCGAAATTCAAAATTTCGATCCGAAAAAAAAAACGACAGTGTTACCCCTTTCGTTTTTTTCCGTTTTTGGGCGAAAAATTAAGTTTCTCCAATCTTCTCAAAACTCTGGATTCTGATAGAGGGCCACGAGACTTTGACCTGAGTGCAAAAATGGAGGCTCTAGACCCGTCCAGAGCTGAGATATCAACATTCAAAATTTCGACCCGAAAAAAAAAACGACAGTGTTACCCCTTTCGTTTTTTTTCGTTTTCGGGCGAAAAATTAAGTTTCTCCAATCTTCTCAAAACTCTGGATTATGATAGAGGGCTGTGAGACTTTGACCTGAGTGCAAAAATGGAGGCTCTAGACCCTTCCTGAGCTGAGATATCGAAATTCAAAATTTCGACCCAAAAAAAAAAACGACAGTGTTACCCCTTTCGTTTTTTTTCGTTTTCGGGCGAAAAATTAAGTTTCTCCAATCTTCTCAAAACTCTGGATTCTGATAGAGGGCCGTGAGACTTTGACCTGAGTGCAAAAATGGAGGCTCTAGACCCTTCCAGAGCTGAGATATCGAAATTCAAAATTTCGACCCGAAAAAAAAAACGACAGTGTTACCCCTTTCGTTTTTTTTCGTTTTCGGGCGAAAAATTAAGTTTCTCCAATCTTCTCAAAACTCTGGATTCTGATAGAGGGCCACGAGACTTTGACCTGAGTGCAAAAATGGAGGCTCTAGACCCTTCCAGAGCTGAGATATCGAAATTCAAAATTTCGATCCGAAAAAAAAAACGACAGTGTTACCCCTTTCGTTTTTTTCCGTTTTCGGGCGAAAAATTAAGTTCCTCCAATCTTCTCAAAACTCTGGATTATGATAGAGGGCCACGAGACTTTGACCTGAGTGCAAAAATGGAGGCTCTAGACCCCTCCAGAGCTGAGATATCGAAATTCAAAATTTCGACCCGAAAAAAAACTACAGTGTTACCCCTTTCGTTTTTTTTCGTTTTCGGGCGAAAAATTAAGTTTCTCCAATCTTCTCAAAACTCTGGATTATGATAGAGGGCTGTGAGACTTTGACCTGAGCGCAAAAATGGAGGCTCTAGACCCTTCCTGAGCTGAGATATCGAAATTCAAAATTTCGACCCGAAAAAAAAAACGACAGTGTTACCCCTTTCGTTTTTTTTCGTTTTCGGGCGAAAAATTAAGTTTCTCCAATCTTCTCAAAACTCTGGATTCTGATAGAGGGCCACGAGACTTTGACCTGAGTGCAAAAATGGAGGCTCTAGACCCTTCCAGAGCTGAGATATCGAAATTCAAAATTTCGATCCGAAAAAAAAAACGACAGTGTTACCCCTTTCGTTTTTTTCCGTTGTCGGGCGAAAAATTAAGTTCCTCCAATCTTCTCAAAACTCTGGATTATGATAGAGGGCCACGAGACTTTGACCTGAGTGCAAAAATGGAGGCTCTAGACCCCTCCAGAGCTGAGATATCGAAATTCAAAATTTCGACCCGAAAAAAAAACTACAGTGTTACCCCTTTCGTTTTTTTTCGTTTTCGGGCGAAAAATTAAGTTTCTCCAATCTTCTCAAAACTCTGGATTATGATAGAGGGCTGTGAGACTTTGACCTGAGCGCAAAAATGGAGGCTCTAGACCCTTCCTGAGCTGAGATATCGAAATTCAAAATTTCGACCCGAAAAAAAAAACGACAGTGTTACCCCTTTCGTTTTTTTTTCGTTTTCGGGCGAAAAATTAAGTTTCTCCAATCTTCTCAAAACTCTGGATTCTGATAGAGGGCCACGAGACTTTGACCTGAGTGCAAAAATGGAGGCTCTAGACCCTTCCAGAGCTGAGATATCGAAATTCAAAATTTCGATCCGAAAAAAAAACCGACAGTGTTACCCCTTTCGTTTTTTTCCGTTTTCGGGCGAAAAATTAAGTTCCTCCAATCTTCTCAAAACTCTGGATTATGATAGAGGGCCACAAGACTTTGACCTGAGTGCAAAAAAAGAGGCTCTAGACCCTTCCAGAGCTGAGATATCGAAACTCAAAATTTCGACCAGAAAAAAAAACGACAGTGTTACCCCTTTTGTTTTTGTTTTTTCGGACGAAAAATGAAGTTTCTCCAATCTTCTCAAAACTCTGGATTCTGATAGAGGGCCATGAGACTTAAACCTGAGTGCAAAAATGGAGGCTCTAGACCCTTCCAGAGCTGAGATGTCGAAACTCAAAATTTCGACCCGAAAAAAAAAAAACGACAGTGGTACCCCTTTTGTTTTTGTTTTTTCGGACGAAAAATGAAGTTTCTCCAATCTTCTCAAAACTCTGGATTCTGATAGAGGGCCATGAGACTTAAACCTGAGTGCAAAAATGGAGGCTCTAGACCCTTCCAGAGCTGAGATATCGAAATTCCAAATTTCAACCCGAAAAAAAAAACGACAGTGTTACCCCTTTCGTATTTTTTCGTTTTTGGGCGAAAAATTAATTTTCTCCAATCTTCTCAAAACTCTGGATTCTGATAGAGGGCCGTGAGACTTTGACCTGAGTGCAAAAATGGAGGCTCTAGACCCTTCCAGAGCTGAGATATCGAAATTCAAAATTTCGACCCGAAAAAAAAAACGACAGTGTTACCCCTTTCGTTTTTTTCGTTTTCGGGCGAAAAATTAAGTTTCTCCAATCTTCTCAAAACTCTGGATTCTGATAGAGGGCCACGAGACTTTGACCTGAGTGCAAAAATGGAGGCTCTAGACCCTTCCAGAGCTGAGATATCAACATTCAAAATTTCGACCCGAAAAAAAAAACGACAGTGTTACCCCTTTCGTTTTTTTCCGTTTTCGGGCGAAAAATTAAGTTCCTCCAATCTTCTCAAAACTCTGGATTATGATAGAGGGCCATGAGACTTTGACCTGAGTGCAAAAATGGAGGCTCTAGACCCCTCCAGAGCTGAGATATCGAAATTCAAAATTTCGACCCGAAAAAAAAACTACAGTGTTACCCCTTTCGTTTTTTTTCGTTTTCGGGCGAAAAATTAAGTTTCTCCAATCTTCTCAAAACTCTGGATTCTGATAGAGGGCCGTGAGACTTTGACCTGAGTGCAAAAATGGAGGGTCTAGATCCTTCCACAGCTGAGATATCGAAATTCAAAATTTCGACCAGAAAAAAAAACCGACATTGTTACCACTTACGTTTTTTTTTTGGGGCGAGAAATAAGTATCCCCAATCTTCTCAAAACTCTGGATTCTGATAGAGGGCCATGAGACTTAGACCTGAGTGCAACAATGGAGGCTCTAGACCCTTCCAGAGCTGAGATGTCAAAATTCAAAATTTCGACCAGAAAAAAAAACGACAGTGTTACCCCTTACGGTTTTTTGGGGGGCGAAAAATTAAGTATCCCTAATCTTCTCAAAACTCTGGATTCTGATAGAGGGCCATGAGACTTAGACCTGAGTGCAACAATGGAGGCTCTAGACCCTTCCAGAGCTGAGATATCGACATTCAAAATTTCGACCAGAAAAAAAAACGACAGTGTTACCCCTTACGTTTTTTTTTTTGGGGCGAAAAATTAAGTATCCCTAATCTTCTCAAAACTCTGGATTCTGATAGAGGGCCATGAGACGTAGACCTGAGTGCAACAATGGAGGCTCTAGACCCTTCCAGAGCTGAGATATCGAAAATCAAAAATTCGATCCGAAAAAAACCCCCACAGTGTTACCCCTTACGTTTTGTTTTTTTTTGGGCAAAAAATTAAGTATCCCCAATCTTCTCAAAACTCTGGATTCTGATAGAGGGCAATGAGACTTAGACCTGAGTGCAACAATGGAGGCTCTAGACCCTTCCAGAGCTGAGATATCGAAAATCAAAATTTCAACCCGAAAAAAAAAAACGACAGTGTTACCCCTTACGTTTTTTTTTTTGGGCGAAAAATTTTGTATCCCCAATCTTCTCAAAACTCTGGATTCTGATAGAGGGCCATGAGACATAGACCTGAGTGCAACAATGGAGGCTCTAGACCCTTCCAGAGCTCAGATATCGAAACTCAAAAGTTCGATCCGAAAAAAAAACCGACAGTGTTACCCCTTACGTTTTTTTTTTGGGGCGAAAAATTAAGTATCCCCAATCTTCTCAAAACTCTGGATTCTGATAGAGGGCCATGAGACTTAGACCTGAGTGCAACATTGGAGGCTAGACCCTTCCAGAGCTGAGATATCGAAAATCAAAATTTCGACCCGAAAAAAAAAACGACAGTGTTACCCCTTACGTTTTTTTGGGCGAAAAATTAAGTATCCCTAATCTTCTCAAAACTCTGGATTCTGATAGAGGGCCATGAGACTTAAACCTGAGTGCAAAAATGGAGGCTCTAGACCCTTCCAGAGCTGAGATATCGAAAATCAAAATTTCGACCAGAAAAAAACAACAACAGTGTTACCCCTTACGTTTTTTTTTTTTGGGTGAAAAATTAAGTATCCCCAATCTTCTCAAAACTCTGGATTCTGATAGAGGGCCATGAGACTTAAACCTGAGTGCAAAAATGGAGGCTCCAGACCCTTCCAGAGCTGAGATATCGAAAATCAAAATTTCGACCAGAAAAAAAAACGACAGTGTTACCCCTTACGTTTTCTTTTTTTGGGGCGAAAAATTAAGTATCCGCAATCTTCTCAAAACTCTGGATTCTGATAGAGGGCCACGAGACTTTGACCTGAGTGCAAAAATGGAGGCTCTAGACCCTTCCAGAGCTGAGATATCGAAATTCAAAATTTCGACCAGAAAAAAAAACCGACATTGTTACCACTTACTTTTTTTTTTTTGGGCGAGAAATAAGTATCCCCAATCTTCTCAAAACTCTGGATTCTGATAGAGGGCCATGAGACTTAGACCTGAGTGCAACAATGGAGGGTCTAGACCCTTCCAGAGCTGAGATGTCGAAATTCAAAATTTCGACCAGAAAAAAAAACGACAGTGTTACCCCTTACGGTTTTTTGGGGGGCGAAAAATTAAGTATCCCTAATCTTCTCAAAACTCTGGATTCTGATAGAGGGCCATGAGACTTAGACCTGAGTGCAACAATGGAGGCTCTAGACCCTTCCATAGCTGAGATATCGAAATTCAAAATTTCGACCAGAAAAAAAAAACGACAGTGTTACCCCTTACGTTTTTTTTTTTTGGGCGAAAAATTAAGTATCCCTAATCTTCTCAAAACTCTGGATTCTGATAGAGGGCCATGAGACTTAGACCTGAGTGCAACAATGGAGGCTCTAGACCCTTCCAGAGCTGAGATATCGAAAATCAAAAATTCGATCCGAAAAAACCCCCCACAGTGTTACCCCTTACGTTTTTTTTTTTTTGGGCAAAAAATTAAGTATCCCCAATCTTCTCAAAACTCTGGATTCTGATAGAGGGCCATGAGACTTAGACCTGAGTGCAACAATGGAGGCTCTAGACCCTTCCAGAGCTGAGATATCGAAAATCAAAATTTCGACCCGAAAAAAAAAACGACAGTGTTACCCCTTACGGGGTTTTTTTTTTGGGCGAAAAATTAAGTATCCCCAATCTTCTCAAAACTCTGGATTCTGATAGAGGGCCATGAGACTTAGACCTGAGTGCAACAATGGAGGCTCTAGACCCTTCCAGAGCTGAGATGTCGAAATTCAAAATTTCGACCAGAAAAAAAAACGACAGTGTTACCCCTTACGGTTTTTTGGGGGGCGAAAAATTAAGTATCCCTAATCTTCTCAAAACTCTGGATTCTGATAGAGGGCCATGAGACTTAGACCTGAGTGCAACAATGGAGGCTCTAGACCCTTCCAGAGCTGAGATATCGAAATTCAAAATTTCGACCAGAAAAAAAAACGACAGTGTTACCCCTTACGTTTTTTTTTTTTGGGCGAAAAATTAAGTATCCCTAATCTTCTCAAAACTCTGGATTCTGATAGAGGGCCATGAGACTTAGACCTGAGTGCAACAATGGAGGCTCTAGACCCTTCCAGAGCTGAGATATCGAAAATCAAAAATTCGATCCGAAAAAAACCCCACAGTGTTACCCCTTACGTTTTTTTTTTTTGGGCAAAAAATTAAGTATCCCCAATCTTCTCAAAACTCTGGATTCTGATAGAGGGCCATGAGACTTAGACCTGAGTGCAACAATGGAGGCTCTAGACCCTTCCAGAGCTGAGATATCGAAAATCAAAATTTCAACCCGAAAAAAAAACGACAGTGTTACCCCTTACGTTTTTTTTTTTGGGCGAAAAATTTTGTATCCCCAATCTTCTCAAAACTCTGGATTCTGATAGAGGGCCATGAGACTTAGACCTGAGTGCAACAATGGAGGCTCTAGACCCTTCCAGAGCTGAGATATCGAAAATCAAAATTTCGACCCGAAAAAAAAAAACGACAGTGTTACCCCTTACGGGTTTTTTTTTTTTGGGCGAAAAATTAAGTATCCCCAATCTTCTCAAAACTCTGGATTCTGATAGAGGGCCATGAGACTTAGACCTGAGTGCAACAATGGAGGCTCTAGACCCTTTCAGAGCTGAGATATCGAAATTCAAAATTTCGACCCGTAAAAAAAACGACAGTGTTACCCCTTACGTTTTTTTTGGGCGAAAAATTAAGTATCCCTAATCTTCTCAAAACTCTGGATTCTGATAGAGGGCCATGAGACTTAAACCTGAGTGCAAAAATGGAGGCTCTAGACCCTTCCAGAGCTGAGATATATCGAAATTCAAAATTTCGACCAGAAAAAAACAACAACAGTGTTACCCCTTGCGTTTTTTTTTTTGGGTGAAAAATTAAGTATCCCCAATCTTCTCAAAACTCTGGATTCTGATAGAGGGCCATGAGACTTAAACCTGAGTGCAAAAATGGAGGCTCTAGACCCTTCCAGAGCTGAGATATCGAAAATCAAAATTTCGACCAGAAAAAAAAAACGACAGTGTTACCCCTTACGTTTTCTTTTTTTGGGGCGAAAAATTAAGTATCCGCAATCTTCTCAAAACTCTGGATTCTGATAGAGGGCCACGAGACTTTGACCTGAGTGCAAAAATGGAGGCTCTAGACCCTTCCAGAGCTTAGATATCGAAATTCAAAATTTCGACCAGAAAAAAAAAACGACATTGTTACCACTTATGGTTTCTTTTTTGGGCGAGAAATAAGTATCCCCAATCTTCTCAAAACTCTGGATTCTGATAGAGGGCCACGAGACTTAAACCTGAGTGCAAAAATTGAGGCTCTAGACCCTTCCGGAGCTGTTTTTTTTTTTTGGGCGAAAAATTAAGTATCCCCAATCTTCTCAAAACTCTGGATTCTGATAGATGCATAATGTAACCAACGAACGTTGAATAAATACATTTTCATCAGGTTTGATACTGATAATGAATTAATCACTCAAACAAACCCCTTTATAATAAAGGCTTTATCTAAACCTCTCTGCCGGATTTGCGCGTCCTCCATGTCTGTAGTTGTTTAACACTTCTCACTAAAGTTCTAAACGAATCCTTGTCCAACGCGCGATGGGTTATTATCACTATGGATCTAAAATCTCTTCCAACGGCTCTGCTCTATGGTTAGTTCAGACTGGTGACGCGGGACAGTTGGTTGATTTTCGTTCTCCATTTCCTGAAGTTATGCAGTTTGCAGTGCCCTTCGAACTGAACATGTTCGTTCCCTTCGGATTGGACTCTCACTTAAGATGGCGAAAAGTCCTCTTCGCAGTCCATTTACGGTCGAATGGAACGTAGCCTATTTGAAGTGAGTCAGTTTGAAGGTAACGTAAATCATTTAGCATTCAAAAACACTGATTCGTTCGGGAACCATGTCAATAGTCTAGTTTGAATTCTTTGAGTCACTTACCAATAGGAGTTTGGCTATAGTTCCGAAGAATTCGACACAGAGATTAAAAAAGTTTTAAAATAAATTAATTCTAATTTAATAAATAATTAAATAATAAAAATAAATTAAAATAAATTAAAAGGGTCCGCCTGGCCCAGAATACTTTTAGATTTTTTCATGAGTGAGAGAAACAGACTGTGCTTTGCAAACCAATTAAAACCAGACAGTTTTCGGGTCACGTTTGTACTGTAAGATTTGTGCTACAAACTTTGACCTTTACTTTAAACTAACATATCACTCCACTTATGTCAGCATTTTTCCTGCTATTTTAAGTAAGTGCTGCCTTGTCGAAAAATGCAACCGTAGCACGAATCGATCACAGAGAATGTCAAATAAATATTAGGCTAAATGAAATACAAATATAATACAATTCTAAGTTATGAGTAGCTACTATACTTTTGTCACGGGTGCGGGTTCAGGCAGAAGGAACAGGCAGAGTCCAGATAAGCTCCAATACAAAAGGTTTATTCCCAAATAAACAGGAAACAGGCAGGCGGAACACAGGGTAACATTAACATCGACCGACAAAGACAGACTGAATGGGAAGGAACTAAATACACACAGGAATCAAACTAAACGAGGTGAAAACAGGTGAAACAGATGAATACAGGACGCTGAACGGGAGGCTGATGAGGGAGTGAGTTCAGGTGTGGAGACAAGAGGATCCTGGGAAGTGTAGTGCTGATGACAAGACAGGGCGGTGCAGACGAAGACTGTGACAGAACTCCCCCCTCCTGGGAGGCGTGACCTCACGCCGCATAACAGAGGAAGGAGGGGGGACGAACTGGGGGCTGGGCGGGGCGTGGCCAGGGCGGAGCAGGCTGAGGGCGTGGCCAGGGCGGAGCAGGCTGAGGGCGAGACCAGGGCGGAGCATGATGAGGGCGAGACCAGGGCGGAGCAGCTGGAGGGAGGACCCCTGGTGGAGCCGATGGTAGTGGGGCTGACAACACCAGGGGCCCGACTGACAGGGGCGGAGCGGATGGGAGAGGAGACCAGGGTGTAGCTGAGGGACCGACGACGATGGGTGCTGAGGAGGGACCGAGGGAGCAAGGGGACACCGCAGGCTCTGGTGACAGAAGTGCTGACAGGGGCACAGAGGGACACGGTGAGGTCAGAGTGCGTGAGGGCTGACGGGTGACTGGAGGGAGTGAGGAGTCCAACTGAACCGAAGGGGTGACAAAACGGGGCGGAGCCAAAGTAAGGAAGTCCATAGGTGAGGGGAGGATGACGAGGGAGTGCAGGGAGTTCGGAGGGACGAGGGAGCCTGGCCGAGCTGGTGGACTGTGGGACCATGGAGGAGCTGAGGGAGGTAGCAGCCACGGGGGAGCCGATGGGACAGAGGGCCGAGGAAGTGTCTCTGAGGAGGAGGTGTGAGGCGAAGGCCGGGGAAACACGGACCAGGCTGGTTTAGGGGAGCTGAAGGGCAGGAGAGAAGAACGGGGACAGATGAGAGGAGGCGGGAGAGGGAGGCAGGGTGGGATCCTGGTCTCTGGCTCTGGCTGGACGGTCTCGGGCTCTGGCGGGACGGTCTCGGGCTCTGGCGGGACGGTCTCGGGCTCTGGCGGGACGGTCTCTGGCGCTGGCTGGACGGTCTCTGGCGCTGGCTGGACGGTCTCTGGCGCTGGCTGGACGGTCTCGGGCGCTGGCTGGACGGTCTCGGGCGCTGGCTGGACGGTCTCGGGCGCTGGCTGGACGGTCTCGGGGGCTGGCTGGACGGTCTCGGGCGCTGGCTGGACGGTCTCGGGCGCTGGCTGGACGGTCACTGGGGCAGGCTGGACGGTCACTGGGGCAGGCTGGACGGTCTCTGGCGCTGGCTGGACGGTCTCTGGAGAGCTGGACGAAACCAGCAGTGAAGAGCATACAGTCTCTGGAGGGCTGGACGGAACCAGCAGTGAAGAGCATACAGTCCCTGGAGGGCTGGACGGAACCAGCTGTGAAGAGCATACAGTCTCTGGAGGGCTGGACGGAACCAGCAGTGAAGAGCATACAGACTCTGGAGGGCTGGACGGAACCAGCAATGAAGAGCATACAGTCTCTGGAGAGCTGGCCGGAACCAGCAATGAAGAGCATACAGTCTCTGGAGAGCTGGACGGAACCAGCAGTGAAGAGCATACAGTCTCTGGAGAGCTGGACGGAACCAGCGGTGAAGAGCATTCAATCTCTGGAGAGCTGGACGGAACCAGCGGTGAAGAGCATTCAGTCTCTGGAGAGCTGGACGGAACCAGCGGTGAAGAGCATTCCGACTCTGGAGAGCTGGACGGAACCAGCGGTGAAGAGCATTCAATCTCTGGAGAGCTGGACGGAACCAGCGGTGAAGAGCATTCAATCTCTGGAGAGCTGGACGGAACCAGCGGTGAAGACAGTCTCTGGAGAGCATTCGAGCGATGGAGTGGGGCTGGTGACGTCATACAGGGTAAAGGGAGATCCACATGACACCAGCACCCACTCCACATAGGCCGCAAAGTCCCCTCGAGGCCCGTCTCCGGGCAGGCGTGCCTGGGTTTCAGCATTTAGGCCTGCCCGGAAGAACACACAGAGGCTGGTAACATCATAGTGAACATGAGGTACCAAATCCAAATACCTCTGTGTGTGGGCCTCGAGGGATTGATCCTCCTGCTCCAGGAGGAGAAGCTGTACAGCGGCTAAATCCATATTAATCCCTTTTTGGGGGTCGGTCGATCTGTCACGGGTGCGGGTTCAGGCAGAAGGAACAGGCAGAGGCCAGATAAGCTCCAATACAAAAGGTTTATTCCCAAATAAACTGGAAACAGGCAGGCGGAACACAGGGTAACATTAACATCGACCGACCAAGACAGACTGAATGGGAAGGAACTAAATACACACAGGAATCAAACTAAACGAGGTGAAAACAGGTGAAACAGATGAATACAGGACGCTGAACGGGAGGCTGATGAGGGAGTGAGTTCAGGTGTGGAGACAAGAGGATCCTGGGAAGTGTAGTGCTGATGACAAGACAGGGCGGTGCAGACGAAGACTGTGACAACTTTAGACTGTTTTTGTTATTTTTAAAATGGTGTGAAAAGTAAAAATCATCATCAAATATTCATCTTTGACTTGTGAAAGGACACCTTTCACTGAAACTTTCAGTTATTCTTGTTCAGCTGGCTGACCGTACAAATATTCATATGGTAGTTAGCCTTTTTTAAAGGGAAATTACAACAAAGGCTAACATAGGAACGTTTTTTTTTTTAACAAAAGGTAAATTGAGTCTGCACATGCGCATAACCAGTAAGTAGCAAATCTCGATGGGTAGCATGAATCGTCATGGTCAGAACACCTGCAAGTTCGCAGCACGTTTATCAAGTCACCATAGGCTTGTACAAAAACACCAAGTTTAGACTAATTAATCAGCACATATGGATTGTGATTGCTTTTATTATCCGTACGGTTATATTAGTGTATTATTTAAACAAAAGCATGCTTCTGCACCACTTGCTGCACACATTCATTAAAGGGTTAAATCATATTTTCAGGGGCTATGCACTGCAGAATCTTTCATATTTAAAACTCAGTTTGTCGTAACTACTGTAATGTAGGCTATTACTCATATTTAATTAGGAAATTGCTTTCATATTAATTGCTTTTTTAGAACAGATGAATTCAAGACAGTACAAAACATTTCCATTTCAAATCGCGCACAACAATCACCAAATAAATGAACAAAAAATAAAATGAACAAATAAATTAATAAACACTCTTATGTATATGTTATCAATAAACAAAGCCTCGTAAAAAGAAGCTAATAGTGCCCGCAGAATGGCATAACCCTTTTATCTTAATTGCAGCCTATAAAAATAGCATGAGCTTGTATTTAAAATAAAATAAAAAATAAAATAAAAATGTGATTTTCCACATTGTTGATGCTCTATTACGTGGTGTCTTTGGGCCTTATTATCTATGAAGTTTGAGCCCTTCCATCGGTATTGATAGAGACATCCAGCAGGTCTCAGGGGATTCTGTTCAAAGACTGAAGTGTTTGTGATAAATAATGAGGACATCTATAGAACATTCAATATATTCTCCCATAAGAAACACTTCTAATTATGGATATGGTTAAGCTGAGGGAAAAGTCAGTCAACATAAATTAATCAATAAAAGGAATTTGAGGCCTCAGAGAACCAACGGCATATTATGAAAACAAGAAATCCTTTGCAGTGATTTTAGCAAAAGACAAGGCTGGAACCATAATTAGTTTCAGAATTCACAAATAGCTGTTTCCTGTGTATTGCATTTTTTTGTAGTGTTGCATATACAGTAAGCAGTTTTGAATTAATACCCATCTGGGCTAATAACCATCAGAGGTGTCTCAGTCATTCTTTTTGTTAGTCCTTGGTGACTTGGTAGCGTGCCAATCCCAGTCAGATGATACCATTGGTTGTAAATGTAGCCTCTAAAGAAAAGGATGGTGTGTGATTAGTAAAGCACACAGATGAGATTATGATGAACTCTAACTTGCTAACGAGGGTTGATTGATAAGCAACACTCAGTGATTAAATCTCATTTCCTTAATGTCTAAGGATGAACTGTGCTGGCTCCTCTCTGACCATTTAGTGCTACTCATTGTCTCAGAGAGGGTTATGGATTGTGTTTAGTTTTCCTCTCAGAGTCATTACAAATCACACTTAATCCCTGCTCCGCTCCGTCTGCAGGTGTTTAAACAGCCACGCAGACCGAAAAAGCTGTGTCGGACGTCTCCTGCACCATGATAACGGCCACCATATGAAACTGATGCCCTTCCTCAAATTAACTCTGAAGGATGTCTCACATATAGGCAGATGCAGCCCATAAGCAAACATAATCTAAAAGGACATTGTCTGCTTCAGAACAAAATGATTATCTGTCTTCTGAAATAACTTACAGTAGGCTGGCTGGAGTGAGTGATGAAAGCATGACCAAATTTGAAAAGGTTACAGTATTGACTCCAAAGTTTGATGCAGGAAAGGAAAACTCTCGACTTTGTTTGCTTACTCCTTGAACTATGGATGTAGTACATCTCAGCAAATTGTTCCTCTATAGAGGAAATGATCTTTCATTAGGCTGGAGTTCATCACGCGTGCAAGTGTAGTTTGCGTCCATAGCATAGGTCCCTGGTCCTGTCACGTCGCCCAGATTTACTGATTCCGTCATTGGCGAAGCTTTGGGTTCGATAGCACTAAAAGGCTCATCCAGACTAATGGGGTTCCTATGTGACGCAAACACTGTCTCTTAGTGGAAATGGTTTATTAGGCCTTAACCAATAAAGAAGAGGAGTCAGATGATGCCTCAAGACAAAGACTTCTGTAATTGGGAGTGAGATATAGACTTGTTATGGACGTAACCTCTTTGATTCGGACAAAGGGTCACATCATCACGGAAACCCAAATAAGGACAAGAGCAATGTGGCAATTGATCACACGCATTATTACAGGATACACAGTTAAAGGGTATTCGAGTTTGTTTTCTGCCATCAACATTTGTCTGGCACGTAATTTGAAATGGATTTGCGAAAATGTCACACATAATCCATTTGTCAACCCCCCCCCCCCTCTCAAAATAGTTTTGTGTATGTGCTTTACACAAGGTTTTATAAACAATTATCAAAAGTATAATTTTAGAAAATTATAATTGAAGAATAAAGCAGGAACAGAAGTATCATACCAACTTTATATGTGTGATAGAGGCATTTCACGCATTCAATGGTAGACAGACAGACAGACAGATTAGATAGATAGATAGATAGATAGATAGATAGATAGACAGACAGACAGATAGATAAGAGAGTTGAATAGATACGATAGATTAGGTTGGTACTAAAATTTATCACTACAGAAAAACAGATCATAGACTTTCTTCAAATAGTTCCCTTACTTTTTTTTTTTTTAAAACGATATCGAATTTTGCTGATCACTGGTGAATTTTTGTGAATGGAGCAGTTTGTGATTGAAGAATGACGTCATTAGTGTGACACACTCTTTATCATTTTCCAGAAGCCCGAGGACAATCTGATTGGTTGGATGAGGGAGCAGTGAGCTCTGGTTGGCTGTCGGAGAATCATTAAACACCCACACTGTCAATAGTGAGACCCACATGGTGGGTATATAGGCAGGTGTATTGTAGCTTAATGCAACAGACTCAAAATTTCATCAAGTTGAAATATCCCCTCTATTTTGGGACGACTCTTTTCTATACTCTCTCTATTGCACGAAGCTGAACATCTTACAAGGTAAGTAACAACTATTTATGGCTTGACGCATAATAAATGTGCCATGCTTTTTATAAATCTCAATATACTGTACCATAGATGTGTGTAAATAGTAAAATAAAATGTTAGGGAGAGCTTAATGGTATATGCATTACTCTTTGGCTCTGTAGTTGCACAGAGAGGCACGCTGGATAGATATATATTTTTTTTTTCAAGGAGAATTGGACGGCTACTTAGACCTGGCTGTGGGTGCAGAGACAGCAGTTCATTACACTAATGCACATAGTCCTGCTGGAAGGGAAATCACGAGGCTAATATCTTTAATGCTGCAGTTATAGCATAGCGCCTGACAGTAGGAGATGTCTGCACCAACCACACAAGCTCTAATTCTTCTGCAGCAAACAGGAGAATGTGTGGATAACTTTCCAAATAATAGTTAAATTTGCTAATGAAACTTTAAAGAGGGTGCTTATTTTGAACTTTTTCCCTTGACCATGACATTTTTCCCCTCGTGATTTTCGGTCTGTTCTTAAACTATTTAATGATGACATGTTTCACTCCAGGGGACCATGGTTATGTTGAAGATCTCCGCTTTCCTTGTTGCCTACGCACTGATTATTTGTCAGATGTACAGCTCTAATGCAGCTCCTGCCAGGTAAGGTTCTATTAGAAACATATTGTCATGTTGATAAATGCTTAAAGGGCAGTGGTTTTTATTTGATAATTCCTCAAATTGGCTAAATATATTTACAAATGAAGTAGGTGCTTTGGTAAAGTCATCCGGACGAAGGCAAGGGAACATATGTTTTCATTAGAGGTTGCGGCATCATGGACTATCAGTCTTTAGATTACATCAGATGAATCCCGGCCAAACCCACTCTGCTTACGACAGTATTGATCGGGCGATAAATCTTAACTTGGCAACTGGACAGCTTTTAAGTGCCATACTCTTAGCAGATTGTTTTGATTATGTTTAGGATTTGATGTAGCAAGCAAAAAGTGCTTTTATCATACAAAAAAAAAAAAATGAGAGGAGAGCTCACACAGACTATTTGTATAGTCCTGTAAGACATGATCATCACGAAGACATTGCGTTGCAGGCCTGCGCTGGAATCATCACCAGATCGAACTACGCTTACTGACTACGAAGCGAGAAGATTGCTTCACGCAATTGTCAAAGAATTCATGCAGATGACCGCAGAGGACATGGAACAACAAGCCACTGAGGAAAACAGGTACGAACCCCATTGTGTCTATTTCTCGAATCATTCCAAACGCAATCTGATGAATAATTTGGCGAGTGTGCACTGATTTGTTTCTCTCGCATTCAAGAAAGTAAGCTCGAAATGCCTCCAACATGAGAGCAATACCTCCTTAATGTCAAGTGTACTTGTACTTGTTGTAAATGACAGGTATGTGATGAATTTCTGTCAAGAAGTGGGGAAGGCTGTAGAGTTCTCTGCCAGTTTATTCTCTGCATGCAACTTTATTTACCGGTCAGATTTACGAGAGATTGACCGTGTGCAAATGCCTGTTTGCTCTTAATGCATGGAAACGAGGATATCAAACGGCATGGACGGAAGCATGATCTGAAAACATGTGAGAAAATGCCTGCATGATATGCTCAAGTAAAGACATGAAAAGTGCAGCAGAATTGAATTGTTTAAGCATGATTTGTTTTCTGAAACCATAACGACAGCCGTGCGAGGAAGCATGTCAACATGCATCCTGTCTATCCTGTATGTGAGCGTATCCTGCATGTCTAAGTGTCTATGAGTTTCTCTGCATGTGGTCTTTTCCCTCACAGCCTGGGTAGAGCCGTGTCCAAGCGCTGCTCCAGCCTCAGCACTTGCGTGCTGGGGAAACTGTCCCAGGAGCTGCACAAACTGCAGACATATCCACGCACCAATGTTGGAGCGGGTACACCGGGCAAGAAGCGCAGCCTGGAAGAGAGTGATGTGTTGGCTGGATACGGAGAGGCGCTCGACCGCGTCTAATCGGCAGCGGCTGTAAACCCGTGCTTGGCCCTGATATGCAAGTGCATGTGGAAGTTTGCTTGCCTGATTGACTTGAAAGAACATTTTTTTCTACTTTCTTTGGCAGAGTAACAAATCTCAGACAGACTCTGTTCCACTAATTTCATATAGTCACTGGATCTATTTGGGTTATATAACTGATTCATAAAATCGGGGCGCTCTCATTGGTAGACAGGGCGTAACGACAAGCTTTTTTTAACCCACAGCAAAATTCCTGTCTTGTGTGATTTGACTTTGTTCTTGATCTAATAAAGATATTTTTAGAAGGAGATCTTCTTTGCCGGTTGTTTATTTAAAGTTCAGAAACGAACGAGCATTCTTATGTATTATCAGGCTTAAGTACACATTTTAGGTAAGATATATTACCGCAGACATTTTTATGTTTTATTGTTAAATATATTCAATGCATAAATAAAGTCTTTTAATACGTTGATATTTTTTTTCTTCTAAATGAACATTTCAATTCCGTTTCTTTTTTTTTACCCCTCCAGTATTACGACACAGAAGAGAGCCTGTAACACGGCCACATGTGTGACCCATCGCCTGGCAGATTTCCTGAGCCGCTCGGGGGGAATCGGAAGCAGCAAATTTGTCCCCACTAATGTGGGCTCCCAGGCGTTCGGCAGACGAAGGAGGCTCAGTCAGGAGTAGTCAAATAAATGGGTCTTCGTGAAATGGTACGTGATTTGTGTTCTGAATCCTCTTGTGCCTTTTCAAGTGTTAAGTGTAGCGCAATCAAGATAATTCCACCATGACATTATAGGCGTGTCGTGTTTTATGTTCACAGAATATAAATATATATTTCATGATTATGTGATCATACTGAAACACCACCACCAATAATAGAGACAGTCCACCTTGAAAATCTGGGATTCATAATCTAATTTAAGCCTAAATAAACAAAAGGTTGTAGACGTTTGAAAAGTGTAAAACAATGAATTTTAAAATGTAATATATAATGCTGCTATTATAAAAAAGATTTGTATGCACCTTATTCTACTTAAAATCTTAATTTTTCATATGCTGATATTATAGCTATAGTATGAAGATATCTTGCAGGTTGCATACAGAATGAACATAAATCTTTCCACAGGTCACCAATCTACACGTCCACAGTCCTTCTTTGATCGCTGTCAATAAAAGAGAAACCATCATGTCCTCATTATGAACCCTGGGAATGGAAACTCCTCACTTTCATCTGAATGGACTCCAGTTGATAGCACTGATCGTTTCCATCCAGCCAGACATCATAACTGCATATTTTGTTGGCTCTTCAACAAAGCATCATAAGTTTAAAAAAAGAATAAGAAACGAGAAAGCCTTGATGATCAGTAGGCTAACCATCATTTTTCTACTCGTTTGGATCCGAGGAAGAGCATTGCTTCATTCTTTCCTCTCAGCAAGAGAGCACATTCAGTATGTACAGTCGGGTTTGGCCCTTGTTCCTTTAATGTGTCTCAGCACATTACGGTATTTTGGGGGATCATATTAAAGCAGTGCCTCATAAAAAGGCTTCCCTGATTATGGATGTGTCTTGTGCCTTGATGTAACACACTTTACATGCCGCTGTTGTACAGTATGTTTGAATTAAAGGAGGGAGGTACTACCACTGAATTACAAATTGTAACAATTGTGAATTTGAGCAAGATTAAAATGTATTTTAGATACATAAGGTTTGGGGTACTTGATTTATTGACTGACTGGTTGTTTCCGTAATTGGTCTGCATAGTCTTACCCATGCCCCTTTCATGTCACGCTCGATTTTGCATTTCTGAAACAACAAGAATTAAATGACAACCACATCAAGGTTCAGCATTGATTTGTCCAGTTGTTCTGAATGCCAGTTTAAAAGGTCATAATCCAATGGAGCACTGAAATAGGTCTTTACTGGAAGTGTCTATTTAAGAAATCCAATTTGTAAACCAACGTTAATCAAGCATAATTCATTTTAATTCATGAAAATATTTAACAGGAGACAAAAAAAATTTGAAATCTTATTTCTACATCTGAATAATAGTAGTATGGTGGTTTGTTCGAGTAAAAACAAAGCCTTTGCATCACTGCTTTGTGTTTTGTAGCCCCAGAGACATGCTTTATTTGTTTTTATTGGGTCCTCTGTGCAAATTACAGTGACAGCAGCCATTCTGTATAAACCCTTCTGGGAACCGTTTGTCGTGATTCTGGGTTTTTTTTTTTGTGTGTGTTTAATTGTCATGCTGGTCTCCCAACAGTGACCACCCATGGGAACTTGTTTACAGTCAGATCAATTCCCTAAAATAGAGGTAGCACTTTATTTTACAGTCCTGTTCCCTATGTACTTATTATAGTAATTGCAATAACTGCTTAATAACAAGGCACTAACCCTAAACCTACCCCTAAACCTAACCGTAACCAATTTAGTTAGCTTATATTACCCAGTACTCTCTTAGGTAAGTGCACATACTGTAAATGTGCAACCAAAATTGCCTTTTTTGGTCTCATTTACTAGAGGGAGTGCGGAGACCCGTTCTGCAGAATGAAATGATCCTCTTTATATTTACTGACACCATTGAGGTCCTCTGTTGTAAGTAGGAGTGACGTTTAAATAATATACACATCGTCTTTTCCTGCATCTATTTGAGCGATTGAAACCTTTAATATATTTCAAAATTTAAGCAATAACATTTTATGTGCTTCTGAATGAGAATAAAAGAGCACAATGTGAATGATTCATTTTCATTCATATAATCTCATAAATGGGGCTCATTCTAATCACCAAAACCACTCATCCAAGGTTCCCATCACAGCCTTCTCAACAATCGTGACGGCAAGTGCTTTCTTGTGTCCTCACACAGTTCAAATGGATCCCATCCAGTTAGATGCTTTGTTAATTAACCTCTATGCCCTCATAGTAGTAGTGAGTCATTTCATATTGCAGTGCCTCGGCTGCCCAGCCCATTCCTCTCTGCTAATAAGTAGAGATTATAAGGCTCTTTTTGAGAGCCAGCCAGTCAATTAATCTTTATCTGCAAACTTTTACATTACATTACTCCTATCACCATACAAATTTCACTGTAATTACATCTGACATATTTCACAATGCAAATACGCAACAATTGCAAAACTTAAGAATTGTTTACCAAAAGCGCCTAGAATTAAATTAGATGTATTGCTTTAAGTAATGGTTTATTTTAAATAGCAATAAAAAAAAATAAAAAAAACAGATGGATAGTTATTTTTGGTATCGTTTAAGTAAAAGAAAAAGAGCTCTGCAGTTATTTGCTAATTGAGCTGCATAATTGAGTACGGAAGTGCGATGATTTTGCCACAGTAAGACGTCATTTAGTAAATGGATTACAAGTCTCCGGTGCTGTACATTCAACTAAAAAAAAATGGACTGATCTAAATGAAATACATCAACACATGGAGCTAAATAAAGCAGCTAATGCTTTAGCGTCTGTATGGCAGTCAGCCAGTCACTTCACCTATGACAAATACTGCTTAAACATGCTGGCTAAAATGCTAAGCAGTCTAAAATTGAAGGACTGCATTTCTTGAGTGAAGTGGAAAAGAATCCAACACTATCAACTTGTAAGTTAAAAATTACTATTTAATAGTATGTCAAAACAATTTGACATATTACTTGACCTCCTCAAATAACACGGTAAACATCAATATTTAATAGCATGAGGATCTTTTCATCATAATTAATGGGATTTGAAATTAATGGATTTGTGATCTCAATTAAAGGGGTGGTTGATTGCGATTTAACTTTTTTTATTTTAAATAGTGTGTAATGCTGCTGTTGGTGCATGAACAGTATCTGCAAAGTTGCAGCGCTGAAAGTTCAGTGTAAGCAGAGATATCGTCTTTTAAAAATCAGGAAGTTTAATGCTTACAAAAACGACTCGAATGGGACTATAGTACAGCCGGGTTTTAGATGTCACGACACTAACCCATACATTTGCATCAACCCCTCCCTCCGGAATATGCAAAAAAGGGCATGGCCATATTTCTGCGGCTCGTCGAAAGTGCGTTATTTTCACCCAGCTGTCAGGTCTTCTGTGTTCGGGCATCCCACGGACATTGTAGTTCGTCAACAATGGATACAAATTTATGCTTGATTATGTTCCTGAAAATGACGATCGTAATTTAGCTCTCATTTTACGAAAGACAGCTTCCAGAATCTCCACAAAGTCAATGGCGGATTCAATAAGAAACTGTTACTAAAACATGAAGCAGTTCCAACTTTAAAACCAGAGGCATCAGTTGTTGGGCCACAACCTGTAAGTAGGCTAAGACTTCGTCATTTCAGATGTAATGTTTTAGTTTTATCAAATACTAGTTATGCTATTTCATGTCTACGACAAATACATACAAACATTATGGACCTTAATTTTGTATATGTACTAATGTTGTAAATGTATTTTCATGTATATATACTTTATGGTGTTATTTTTCGATTTGATCAAGAACATAAACCAGTGCCAACGCTGTTTGTGTATATAGTAGCCAGTGAGTTTGATGCTATTTTGTGTAAGACAAACGTGTATAAAGTTTTAAAAAATATAGGCAAATCACCATTCAGAAACGTTTTGTAAGAGCCGTGTGTGGTGAGGTTCTGCTTGCCTCTCTTCATCGCCGCTTTATTGGGTCTGATTCTGGCTCAAACTGATACTGCAGTATCGACACCATTATTTACATTTGACATGAACAACACATGCAACTTCGCCCGTAAAGGTAATGGGCGTGAATTTTCTGAACAACGTGCACAACAGTTTAGCCAATCACAACACACCGGTCCAAACTAACCAATCTGAGCCCACTGCCTGTTTCTGAGGGAGTGTTTTCATAGACTCAGGAAGTCAACCGCTCGTTCAAATGACAGAAAAGACAGCGGCTTACAATAAAGGTGAAATTTATGAAAAATAAGACTTTAAAAAAGAAAAAACCACGAATACATGTTATATTGCACCCCATAAACACAATCATGCAAAGAAAAAAAAGGAGTAAACCACCCCTTTAAATAATTTTCATTAGAGAGAGCTGTGTTGGGCAGTTCTCTTTGTTGTCACTACTGGATGCGCTTTACTGTAAAAAGCAATTGCTTTGATTGAAGGCAAAGTGACGCACATCCGCTAATGAGATCAATGGCAGAATATAGAAAACATGATATTTACCAAGCCTCTCACCCTGAGTGGAACAAGAAAAGCCCAAAGAGAAAGAAAAAAATCAATTCTTTCCACATCACTCTCTTGTGGACTCTGTTTATGGAAGATGAAATGGGCATTTTGGCCCCAAACCAGGCAAAGGATTGTTGTCTGCATTCTCATAGGAGATGCTATTCTACCTCGATCGAACAATACAAATTAATAGCATGTTTCAATATTTATAATCTGTCTCAGTGTAAACTATGCTTACCTGACATTTTCACACCTGCGCAATGACGATAAATGTTTGTTGCATGAAGAGAAAACACTTACTATTTATTTTTTCCATTAATTACTTAATTTATTATTGTTGTTATTTTTTATTATTTTTGATAAAGATATTTTTGATGATGAGTTGGATCAAATGGTGAATGCTTTTTTTTTTTGCTCTTTGATAATTAAAAAAACGAAACAAGTAGTTTTTAGATCCCGAGCACAGACCGAAGGAAGCTGAATTTATTAATACTCGGTTACATGAGCCAATCTGCACAATATTTCTGGTTTCATTGCTTTCCTCTAAGTTACGCATGGTTGACACTGTCATGAAATCGTTGAACTGACACCCACTTTCCTCCTCTTCAATAACAGTTTGCATTCAATTATCAATAATCCGTGAAATTGAGGCTACATGGAGATGTACGAGGAAAATGTAGACCAAGAATATAATTTATTTGTGAGGGTGGAAAGCGTCTAATCAAAATCTTAATCTCTTATCCAAATTCCAATATTAATGATCTGTTCTTGCTGTAAAACCACTCAGTGATAAATCCTCTCAAAAAACTGTGAGAAAATGTTCAGGGGAATTAGTAATTGTTAAATGTATGTGTGTGTAATGCCGTCTCTAAATTAGCACTGGGTGTGATGTTTGAGGTCAGGGCTCAAGGTGTGTTTTCATCTGTTGAAGAAGCCATTTTTTTGTTGAACTAGCTGCAGTTTTAATGGGCTCAAATTGGATTTCAAGTTGTGCTGTGGAACATTTAAGTGCCTGTTTGAGAACTTTAAATATGCTAAAATGAATTTTTATGATTTTTTATGCAGCTCTGACCAACTATCTTCAATCTTTTTGCATTGAATCAATTGCATTGATTGGCCTGGTTTGTCAAGGTGTCACAGTCACCTCAGTTTGGACTTTGTTTTCATTTGCACCGTTTCTTCTTGTCTTGTTTTGTTTGTTGTCATGGTCACAGATTTGATTTCGTCATTCAGTTGTGTGTTTATCTTATCATACTTGTTTGCACTTTGCATGTGTATTTAAGTTCCCGTGTTTCTGTTCATTGTTGTTGAATGCTACTTTGAACCTGTGGATTTATTAAAGACTGCCTTGTAATATTCATCTTCGTGGTCGTGTGTTGTGACAGAAGAACCGATGTGATTACGCCATGCTAGTGACGCTACATTGAATGTTTCTCATGTTTTTTTTGTTTGTGCGTTTTTCCCTGTTTTTTTGGATTTACTTTTCTTTTCCACCAGGAACATTCCTGCTTTTGTTTATCAGCCTTGAGCAGGGAACTGGCTCCCACGAAGAACATGTATAGGATTTCTAGTTCCTAGCCCATCTCTTCCTACACGCCAGCCTGAAAACCACCACAAGAGAGCAGTTGTCCGAGGAGGGCCCTTGAGGGAGCTTCGCTGATTGCGTGGAGTTGGTGCTAATATCCTGTGGATCCTGTGCGCTAACTGTTGGACCTATGAATGAGACCAGCCCCACTCCTCACCCAGTGGTTAGTTCACCCAAAAATGAAAATTCTGTCAGTATTTACTCACCCTCATGTTGTTCCAACCCCGTAAGACCTTCGTTCATCTTCGGAACACAAATTAAGATATTTAAGATATTAAGATCACTCCTGTATACTAGTCCATAGGCTTCTTGAGGGAATGACACTTGCTGGCATCGAAAAGTCATCAAAGACATCGTTAAAATAGTCCAAGTGACTACAGTGGCTCAATTTTAACTTTATCAAACGACGAGAATACTTTTTGTGCGCAAAAACAAACAAAAATAATGACTTTATTTCAACTATTCACTTCCTTCTCTATGGGCCTGTAGTCAGTTAACGTAGTGTGATTGCGTAGAGCTACGTCACACGTAGGCTCACTATTGACCGACGCTGGTCATGTGTGTGATGCGTGTGACGTACAATAACAGAAGATTACGCTATTAAACTAGTAACCTGACTCGAGGCAGAGGGAGAAATAAACGAATAGATGAAATAAAGTCGTTATTTTTGTTGTTTTTGCACACAAAAAGTGTTCTCGTCGTTTGATAAACTTAAGATTGAGCCACTGTAGTCACTTGGACTATTTTAACGATGTCCTTTAATGACTTTTCGAGGCCAGCAAGTCATTCCCTCAAGAAGCCTATGGACTAGTATACAGGAGTGATCTTAATATCTTAAATATGTTAATTTGTGTTCCAAAGATGAACGAAGGTCTTACGGGGTTGGAACAACATGAGGGTGAGTAAATACTGACAGAATTTTCCTTTTTGGGTGAACTAACCCTTTATAAACAATTAATATAAACAAGAACAAAAATGTAAATAAATTACACAGGCTAAGTCAATCAGAATAAGCTAATATAAAAAATAGTTTTAAGCCATGATTTAAAAATTCAATTAGAACTATTTTGTATGTCTGATGAGGTAAGGTGTTTCAAAGACTCTGAGCAGTACAACTAAAAGCTCTACATCCCAGGGTGGTCAGACGTACAGATGGCATAACTAGAGTCGTAGTAGAAGACTTAAAAGATCGAGTTGGTGAATACACATGAAGTTGTTCATGCAAATATGAAGGTGCTATGTAGAGCCTTATAAGTGAAAAGTAAAATTTGAAATTGAATGTGATATCTAACTGGAAGCTAATAGAGTTGACTTAAAACTAGAGAAATGTGCTCAATGAATGGTGTTTGTGTAATGATCCGGGCTGCTAAATTCTGGGCCGTTTGAAGTTTGTGAAAAAGTTTCTGTGAAACACCACCGAGAAGAGAATCGCAATAGTCAATACGAGATGTAGCACATACAAGTACGTGGACAGCAGTACTATTAGCGGAATGAGATGGTAGAAGACAATTAATATTTCTCAGATGATAATAAGCTGACCGTGCAATGTTATTTACATGTGCCTCAAAAGACTTAACCTGATGGGAAGGAGAAATTAGAGAATTATCAAGTCAATGTAAAACTTTACATTTTATATGTGTGAAAATGTATGTGTAACGCTACTTTCAACCTGTGGATTTATTGAAGACTGCCTTATAATCTTCATTTTAGTGTTCATGTGTGTTCTACCTGCACACTCAAGATCCAAGTGATTAACATGCTTCTGCACTGTCATTGTTTACATGGTGTGTCCAATAAAGACATGGAATCAAATCACTGATTAAAATGTATTGTTATCTGAGACCAAATCGAATTTAATGACATTGTGCAGAACCCCTAATTTTATCCCCACCCACTCTTAGAAGAAATGGTTCTATTTAAAACCAGAAATGGTTCCATCCCCCGCTTCATATATGGAACTTCAAAATGGTTCTATATAGAACCATTTTTTTTTTTGGTAAAAGGTTCTATTGGCCAAGTATGGAACCCCAGGGTTCTATATAGAACCCAGAGGAACCCTTTTTAAGAGTTTATATAACCTTTTAGGGGTTCCAAATACATAGCGCTGATGGAACCTTTTAAGGTTCTATATTGAACCTTTTCTTAGAGTGAGGTAAATCCAAAGGGTTCACATACTTTTTCCAACGACTGTAAATATACTAATCCATAACTTTCTCACACTTATGTACAGAAACTGCAGTCACTCTGTGGACACTAGTGTACTTTATCAGATATGAGCCTGAAGACAAGCCATTAGCTCACCAGTGTTTCCACTATATATTTGATAAGCGTCTTCCCGGGTCGCCATTTATGCCATACATCCGTCACAAGATCAATAGTGTGCACTTGCATTAGAGACACACGCAGGACCAAGTGGACTGACCATATGGAAGCAGGCACAGAGAGAAGTCTTCATTGTCAGATCAATAATGATGATCTTTTAAAGCATTATGATTCTCTGAACATTACTCACACTGCATTAAAGAGGAGAGTAAATGTCAATGACTGAAAATTTTCACAAAAAAAATTCCGTAGATGACAGATGTTGTTTTTTTTACCCATTTCTTCCTGATCATAAGCACTGTTCAGGTTGTCTTGGAAGGGTACAACAACGAAACCTAAACAGCTGTTAGGTTGACAATGGAGGAAAAGACATAATACAATACCTGTAGTGTAATCCATTGATGGGAGGGAATGTAAATGTAGATTCAGTTGTGAATGTATAGCCTACCTGTAGTGACATTGTGTCTACAACATGTACACTGTTATGAACTAAATGGAAAATAATAGTCACAGTAGCCTAAAATAAGACTACCTGAGAGGTTACACAATGCCATATGCTATTATTTAAACAGAATGTTACAACATTTAGCAAAATTAAGTAACTTCACTGTTACCTTAAAATATTTCAGATATGCAAACGGTGGGTCTATTTCACATCACACCTGCGACTGCGGCCTAGTGCCGAAAACTCGACCTTCTGAAAGAAAATCAATAAACAAATGTAATTTTGTTTCCTTCTTTGACCTGCCATGTGCTTTCTGATGTAGCACAATTAAACTGCAAATACAAAAAATGTTTTGTAAGCAGTAATTATGTTACACTGGCATATTTTAAATCAACGAGATTCTGTTTTGTTTCGCATTTCATTGAAAGAGTAAAGAGACCAAAAACACGTGATAAGGTCAAATCATTCTGCAGATGATTTCATTTTTCGCTACATTTTCATGACATTTCTTTCTACAACTTTTACAAAACACCGCCACCATGTGGCTAAATCAGGATCAACCATTTACTGCAACCAGCCTACTGAAAATAACTGCAAGCAGATGGTTTGTACTCTAAACGTATCAAATTCAAATTCGAAACTTTCTAAAGATCAATTTAGCTACTATAGCTGTGGCATGAACAAGTGAACAATAAACGCACATTTAGTCAAGATTAGTAAATAGATTTCAATCGAAAGGATTTTCATGTTAGGTCAGTTATTTTATCGGAGGCATTTTGTTTTGTTTAAACATTTATTTAATTAGCCTATTATTTCAACTGGCCAATTGTGAGTAGCCTAATAAGTGTATAATACTATTTTAAATAATATTACGCCTATAAATAATATTAGGCCTACAGCCTACACTACTTTGTTTAAACTCGTTTTTGTTTTCAAAAGAAAAATGGATAAAAAGCTTCAATATCCGATCTCTACATGGGCGGGAATAAAACATCAAACTATGTCGTCATCAGATGTTCCTCAGTTCCACGCAACAAAATAATTTTAAGCGGTATTTTTACCAAGGATTTTTTTCTAGCCTTGTAATGTTAAATTCCATTAAAGTAGTCCATTAGCCTATATGCCCTTTTTCACAAGATGTAATGCAAGTCTCAGGTGTCCCCAGAATGTCTCTGTGAAGTTTCAGTTCAAAATACCTTTTTTAATTTATTATCCCATTTCTGTCAGGACCACTATCGTAAAATTGACAATATAGGATTGGCGGTATGGTTCTGTTTTGGGCAAGAACTCCCTGCACATCCACGCAACCAAGCATGGATAAGAGCAGGGAGAGCAATAGAACCAGGACAGAACACTAAACAGAACAGAACCAACATGAATGATCATGTATGAAAATGGAAAAATACATTAAATAAATACATTAAAAAATACATAAAATTTAATTTATTTACTTATTTTTCAGAATAAACTGGAATTTTACCTATTTTTATCCTGAAATTGAAAAATACCACAAATATGCACAGTAAAGGGTTTGGGAACGACATCCATTTGAGTTCAAGCATGTTATTTTCCTGTTTGGGCTCAAAAGGGGCTGGATTTCAAGGGAGTAAAAGAGCTGTTTTAGTAGATTTTTACTGCTTTTTAAAAGATACTGAATTATATTATAATATTTCTGAATGAGTTGGCCATAATTGGCTTCATATTTAAATTTCAGTCCCAGCAAAACCATGTGGTAAGAAATGGAATGCTGTGATGTACATGATTAACAGCTATGAAGTTTTATTTGATTTTGCCAAATGATTCTATCTTTATGTGATAAAAGAACCATAACAACATTGCTCATACCTAATATCTACTATCCTATCGGTGATGCAAAATATTTCCTCTAGATGGCAGTGAAGATTCATTTTTATGCAAAGAAAATATTTTTTTAGTAATAATACATTTGTTCTCCACTCTGCTGGAAGCTTTTCCTTGAGCATTGGTGCTCTCAAATAAAGCTAATTTTTAAATGTGTTTTATCTTTTTACATTTTACACTTACTGAATATAGGATATATAGTATGTACAATCCCTTACAAACAAAAACAATTATAAAACACCATGAAGACAAATGGATATACAGTAACTGTTATTGTTTAGCCAGCCATTTGATTAGAGCAGCTATTAGATAAAGTCATATTTTATATAGTCATATTTAGTCATATTTTGTTGGATATAATTATGGAGTGGAAAAAAGGGAAGTCATTGAGACTATATAATATGCATTAGAAAAATAGTATAATGATGGCATTTCTACAAATATCCACTGTTCATCTATCAGTTGATTTAATGTCCTTCAAGGCTTTTTTATTTATTTATTTTTTTAAATATATAATTCTGTAAATTGTGTGAATTGATTTTATTTCCATATATTTTGTGTCGATCATATCTTCAGGCATCAAAAAAAAAAAAAAAACGCATTAACATTGTCTATATTAACACAGTACGTTCTTATTATATGATAAAGTGCTACATGGTCAGTAGAGTATCATGGCTTATGTACGCACGTTCAATATGTTTCACTCTGTGACTGACGTAATTGCAGCGAACAGCGAGGACCTGCAGCATAAGAAAGTCTTCTAATGTTCATATGTTTGTAATAATCCTATGTCTATTAGATCCATGCATCATTGATAATGAGTTGATTGTGCTGCTTTGACCAGTGGCCTGTGGAAGAAAGCGTCTTGTAATCAGATATATGTTAAGGCTGAGTTGAGATTTCAAGGCACAAAGGCTAATGTTGACATAGCTCACTAATCACCAATACAAGACATAGCTCACTAATCACTAATACAAGCTCTCAAAGATTAGGCTGAAATTGATCAGAGAAAATCATGCTTCTTGGGCTCAGGGAAAAGTTTCAGTAGCCTACCAACATTTTACAGAGGCTTTTGTGGAAGATCATTAGTGGCGAGGCGTGCCTGACTCACCTTCCCTCAGCCTACGATAGACCAAAGAGTCGAAAAGATCACATGTACTCAGTATTGTCTTCCAGCCACGCTTTTAACATCAAACCCCCACTGTCTCTGGAGAGACAGGGGCAGGACTGCAAGAAGAGCACTGAGAGCCGCTCTCCTCTGACACTCATAACTAACACCAGGGGCTGCCGTCCAGAGCCACCTCAACTCCTCTCCAGTCACTAAAGACACAGGTAGGCTTGTATACCCTCTCACAAAGCTTTACTTGTTCTTAGAACTGTAGCTCCAATCAAAGTTTAAGGAAAACGTGGCCGTGGGCACTGGTTTGAACAATATTGGCCTGTGTGATGATCAGCAGGCATGGAGTTTAAACAGATTGGTTTTGCCAGGACACCTATGCATTAATATAAACAACAGAGAACTGTCATAGGCACATGAAGTTCAATTATTACTTGGTTGTAATATTAGTTTAATATTTTTAATACATTAAGTTTTAAGGCACAGTGTGTAATTTTTAGCGGCATCTAGTGGTGAGGTTGCGAATTGCAACTAACAGACGTTATGGTGGCCGATATGTCGTCATCACAATCAATCTAAAATTACAATCTTTATTTTTTACATGACAATTGAGCTGACAGAGACGTTCTCATCCACCTTTTAATGTACAGTATTAAAAAGAAAAAGTAACTGCCATGATATTCTTCCTAACATCTCCTTTTGTAAGTCTTAATGATTATGGACTATAAGACTATAATACCTAATGTTACTCTCAACTAAAAAAAGCAACTAGTTCACTCTCAAAAAAAATCTGCCAAGTGATCCATCAGGTGGATTCGGGATGGACCTCTTGTATTTGTGAAGTGGATGGACACATGAGAGGTATCTGTCTGTTCCACCATTCATTCCACTTATACTGGTGAGACTGTGAGGGGGGTGGAGACACAAGATACATGGAGGTGCACCTGAGAATACCTACAAAAATCTGTCTGTCTGCTCAGCTGTTAAAAGTACTACTCTGCACAGCACAAAACCATGAAGTGGTACAGAAAGATTTTCTACACTTCTTGGACATTGCTGTGGCCAATGCTTTCTTTATCCACAAAGAGCTATGTGCAACATGATCCATAAAGAGTTATTGCAGAGCTCTGTGGTGTGTCACAGAACGTAGCGCCAAAACAATGCAGTAGTGACCATATACTTATTCCAGGAGCTGAGCTGACCTCCGATGCAAACGATATTTCCACAGTTGGCCGCAAGAGCTGTGTGCTTTGTGTAGGGTCTGGACCCATCACACACACACTAATTTTTCATTATATACAAAGGTTTATAAAACTCCCAAACTAACATCCCAAAGGAAAAAAACACCAGGACTGAAACAGTGTCAGTATCAGGGCTGATAAGGAGGTTTTACGACCACATTCCTTTGGAAGAGAGTGCATGTGCAAGAGAGAGACAATGGGAAGACAGAAACAATCTTTAATACAGACTTTGCTGAATTAATCATAGACTAAGGCTGAATCCCAATTCACCCCTTGGCCTTACCCCTTGTTTTCGAGTGTACCCCATGGCCCTTAAAAATGGAGTTACAAGGGCCAAGGGGTTGAAATATTCCCCTACGAAATGGAACAACCCTTCATGAACCCGATTCGTCATCAGTCGTCGGCGATGGCTCTGCCGTTACAGAGTTTGCACAGGATTTCTCCATGACAACAACTGACAATCAGCGCAGCTGCTCTTAACTTTGAATAAACATGATGATTATAACATCCCTTCCTCGAAATGTATGGCTTTTCTGATCAGAAAGGTAATTTATTATACTATTTCTTAATTTAAATGACTATAGTGTTATTATAAGAGTAAATAAAGTGCGTGGTGGAATCATCTGGCGCTAAATTTAAATGTTTAACCGTTTGCGATCCATCTCGCCGGTGATTTCCGATGCATTCAGTGAACTTTCTCTTAGCCCTCCGTTTGGAGTGTGCCTCTGTAAAATCTCCGTTTCGAGGGATATGTAACCCTACCCCTTCGCCCTACCCCTCGATCTAAAGAAGAATCGGGAAACCCTACCCATAGACGTGAACGCGCAAAACGGAGGGGTAGGGCTAAGGGGTAGGGCCAAGGGGTGAATTGGGATTGAGCCTTACTGTCTTGTGTACTATTATGTATATATTATAGTACGTACCTTGGTATACAACCAACTAACGATCAATATAACCTCACCTGTATCATGCTTCGCACATAATTAATCCTCATTTAATGACTCACACTTTGATGTAGTTCTAGAATGCAGTGTGGATGTGTTATATCTATCTGAGCATTAATGAAGGTATAACCACGCTTGGGACAAAGACTCGTAAATTAACTAGAGCAACCTTCCCACTCTGACATTTCACCATGCTTATTGATCCAGTCAAACCTTAGGGGTTGGATCTTTCTCAGGCTTTATAAGAGACAGTCCACAAGTGACCTCCCTCTCTTAGTTTTTCATCCAGCTGCTGTTGGTTCTTCTCATAGTTAGATGGATCTTCTCCATTGTTACATCATTCCATCTCTCACTCTGTTTTCCTACACATGTATTTCAGCCCATTCTCACCCCAAGGCGTCACTTAACTGACGCCTTGGGAAGCATTTGGACATGCTTCAATATCTGACGCTTTAGGCGCCCTTTAGCGTCAGCAAGATGACGCCCTAGGATCGCGTGTACCCTACCCCCACACCTAAACCTAACCGCGTCCTCTAACAGACGCTTTCCTTTAGCGTCAGTTAGATGACGCCGTAGGATCGCGTCATGTAAGTGACACTAAAGGGCGCCTAAAACGTCAAATATTGAAGCATGGTCAAAGTTGACGCCTTGGGGTGAGAATGCGTTGTGTATTTATGTATGTTTGTTTAGTGTATTCATGTTTATGATTTAGTTCATAAAACTTGTGCACTTTATTTATTTGTTTCTGATTCACTGCTTGCAAACAAAGTCTCTTTTACGATCTTGATCATGCTAAATGTTTAAAGCACTGTACATGCTAAGAAATAATTATTCTTCTGATACCTTTAGAATAAATTTATAAATCAAAAGAATTTGTTGGACGAATTCATTGTAATTTTAATTTAACCATGTCAAGTTAATCCAATTAACTGACCCAAATATTCATAAATAATCTGAACAAGTTATTATTGATTATGAATATTTACTATAAGTTCCTAACTAAGTAAGTACAGCTTGGTAAAAGTCAAGACACACCTTGAAAATGTCAGGCATGCAATGTTTTACTTGTGTCTTCAGTTCTTTTTCTATGTACAGACCTAAAACTTTTGAGCGGTAGTGTGGGTCTAAAGGTTTCAAAGTAAAGTTTTTTTGTAAAGGAAGTGTAGAGTCATATTACTACTTTTAACTTAAACTTGATTTTTTGAATAAACTACAAACAATACAATAAATCATTAAGTCTCCTCACATTCATTCTCTATAATAGTTCCCTCTGGCTCTGTCACATTCCTCATTGATTTTCCCAGAGGAGGGTCTTTGTCTCTTCAGGTGTAAATCACTGTATTATTAATAATGTGTCCCACCTCCTTACATAAGCCATTCTGACACTAAAACTGTGTTAACAAAAGTTAAACGGCTATATTGTTGTATAGTGATTGCTCAGGACAATTTTTTACATAATTTTGAAAAAAACAAAAAGCAAAAAAAAAAAAAAAAAAAACTCTAGGCTTCAAGATGCAGCTCTGAAAAGTCTTGTATGTGTTATATGATCTTATTTCAGTAACTTCACATTTAGTTTTTTTTTAATCACGCATAAACGTAACTTTCTCATAAATGAAAATATGCTGCTCACATAATCCTGTAGCCCTGTTTGTGCTGAATACAGTGTAATCTGACCAAATCAGCCATTAATATGTTTTAAAGCAACTGAAACAAACAGAAATTTCAAGGCAAGTCAAAACTTATCCAGGGCCCCAAATCCTCCTCATACACGAGAGGGTTAACATATAACGTATTGGGTTTTTTTTCATAATACATTTTTTTTTAATTGAGTTAATCATTTTAGTAATTCATTTGTGTAATCAAATTTATAATTGTATATTTTTTGTTGCTCAGATATGGGTTGAATATGACTTTTAAAGGAATAGTTTTAATTTTAACATTATATAATTTGTTTGTGAACAGGAACAAGAACATTCGGACTTGATGATCTACTATTAATGGGTTTTGTTCTGACATGTATTTTGATGAATCGACATTCTTTTGACATATCTCAGAGTTAATGTCCAACACCGTAGATGTCAAAATAGACCAATGACTTAACTTTTCTGTGGACAAATATCTTGATTTTCAAGATAATTGATGTTTTTATGTTTTCTAATCTCATGCCGTCAAACTAACACTCAAGGGAATATATTATCCTGAATGTATATGAAGAGCAGAGAGAGACTGCTAAAAATACATCTCATCATTTACAAAAACAACACATCACTCACTCTTTGAGAGCAACAACCGCTCAACCGCTGGGCTCTCTCAGAGCCATTTACAGAAAAGAAGAAAATATGCATGTGTCAGGAAGCTCTGAAATGTAATTTCACATCCCACCAGATGAAATGCCGCTTTGTGCTCCTGTTCTTCTCGCTGTCAGCATGGTTTCTCCACTTTCTACAGGTGCTGCTTGGCTCAAAGGGAACAATGCTGGTGTTTTTTGCTTTAGTATGAACAAAGCCTTTGTCTGGCGCTCTCATAGGGAGGTCCAAAGGTCCATTGCGGGCTTTGAACTTTCAGGTCAAAGACTTCACAGGACTGCAGGGCCTGTATTGCTCCCGTGCCACAGCCAGTCACATTTGTCCTTTTGATTGTCATCGGTGTCTTTAAAGGCCCTGCAACTATAGGTCATTTGGGGTCTTTTATGTGGAGATACCAGATCAGACTCCACTCTTTCGTCTTTTGCCCTTCAGGCTGGCTAGAGATGTCCACTTGTTAGTACAGTTCCTCATCGCAACTAAAACAATTGGGATTCTACAAACACAGGGTTCATTTTTTATTTTATTTCAGGGAGAGTTGTAGAGACTTGTGCTCATACACCATCTTAGAGAACAGCAGGCCTGTAAAGCCTTTGTTCATAAAATATGGAAAGGCACCACACAGAATAGGAAAAAAAAAAACACAGGTCTCTTTTGATGTGAGCTCCTTTAGTGCATGTCTTCATTGGAGTAGCCTGTGGATGTTTTAACCTTCTGTAAAACTCACCCCAGTGCCACTTACTTTCTCTCTTTCAGTCTTCTCTGTACTTCAGCGCCATGCTACGGTGAGATTGAGAAAATGATCTTTATTTCATGAGGCCCTTTTCTCTCATCTGTTTGACACTATGGTCCAGGGCATATTTCTCTGTCCTGCAGCGTGGATGGAGTCTCTGTTCTTGTGTTCTTCTGTAGCTGTTTGTACCGGGCCGGCCACTGAGACCTGCGCTCTAAATACTAGCTTAAAAATCATGGAAAACTTATAGGCCTAATGTTTTTTTCTTGCCAGTAATGACTTTTTTGGAACACAAAGGGAGACAATTGAGCATCTTTCCATGCTCCTTTTCATACAATTACAAGAACAGTGGGCTAAAGCTTTGAGGTTTTATTAAAGTGATCCATTCAAATACTGTCTTTTAAAGGGACTCTGTGCAACTTTTTAGGTAATTTGTTATCTAAAAACAATATTTGTATTCATAAATACGTCCTCAGTGGTGTACAAATACCTCTGCCAATTGTCTCCTCGTAAACGAAGAATTTCTTATCTTTATCTTTATATACATGGGCTGGTTGCGTATGCAACCCACCGTACAATGAAGGAGGGAACACAGGATGTAGTCCCCTTGCCACTATAGCTGGACCACTGCTCTGAGTTACTCTCAGCTCCTCAGCGAAAAAGCAATTAGTGCGTGCATTGACTTCCGTATTTATACCCGCGCGCAGGGGCGGATTGTGTGATGCCAATTACATTGGCTCGTTCAATAATAATTGAAGAACATAGGTTCTCTGACGTGATCCCCATTCAGTCGACCATCGACTACGTCCTCCGTTCCCTCCTTCAGGGAACGGTGGGTTGCATACGCAACCAGGACGTTTTTCTTTCACATGCCATGCACGGGGCTCTGTAATCTATAGTCTAATTCTAGAGTAAAACAATCTTTTTTCCAGTTGATGTTATTGCCATCAATCTGGACTTGTTTCATCCTTTATGGAAATGATTTCTGTTAGGAGTAAACCCAACAAACATGGTCAAATTAGTGCAGTAAAATCAAACACCTAGTGGTCAACCTAATGCTAACGCTACACATTACTAAACATCACAGCAAAATATGAACAGGCAGAAAGCAGTGCCAAGCCTGAGTACAGCCAGAACCGTTATTAGTATTCATGTAATAGAGCCTTTGATGTAGCCAGTGTTCTCTTCAGCCACAAGCTGCGCCTACATTTAATGAGACCTGACATCCACTTTTTAAAAGGCTGTGAATATTCTAGACAACCATAAATTGCATTTGTTTGTCTGGCTGGACAGAATCTTTCCACTGTACTGAGTGATACTTGACTGATGTGTTGTTTATATAGCCAGGCCCGTGTACATAAAGGCAGTAGTTCATTATACAAGACCTTCTTAATCCCACTTAATCAAATAGCTGGATGTAGTGGGGAATACTACCTGGAGCTAAACACACTTGCATAATTTATCACTCCAGGTTGGTCCTTGCAACTAGCATCTATTATCTCAAAAAATATACACAACTCCCCAGTTCACCCTGCATGTCTGACGTCTCTATCGGTTATGTCACCTGTTTAGTTTACATGTAATCTGCGCTAAAACTAAACAAAACATTAAAAGTACTAGTCTTATGCACCTGTTTGCTTCTTTATCCTTCAGTGTTTGAGTAGAACATTTGACATTCCTCTGGATCCGGCCGTCGACACACGGACACAGCGCAGGTGTTTAGGGCTGTGATGATGTAATTGGCCACAAGGGGGGAAAGACAAGAGCACAGCAGCCACTGATCTGATCCCCCTGGTTATTGATTTCTCCGTCTAGCTCTAACGAAAATAATTGCCACATGTAATGTATTATTCAATTACAAGACAGAGCTCTCAAGTTCAGGGGTTTGATGGTCCTTCTAGAATCACAGAGGCCCATAGATAATTCAGCACCAAGATCCCATTAAGCAGCGCTGATATTAAATGCCCTGTGTTAAAGCGCAGATTTATTAGAATCGTCCTCAGCTCTAACTTTCCAATACGTGGGCCTTTGTATAATTGAGCGGAGTGGAATTAACTCTGATATAACTTTTTGCCATCTTTTATTAATTCAGCATAAGGATCTGTTTCTGACTGAAGGAGTTATAGCTACTGCAGGATTTTTGTATTAAAGAGGTAGTTTCCATGGAGTGAAAGAAATAAAATAAAATAAAAATTCCCCATGTTATATTTCCAGATCAGCATTTATGTGGAACCACAGGTAAATAACATGTTCACATTATAAGTCTGTTCCGATAAAACAGCAACATCTAGATCTCAACACGATCTAGTTATTTTTAACAGCAGCATTCATGGAGAGCTTTTATCAAAAGACTTCTGGTTACTCGTTTACAGGCAAAAACTGTTTAAAAATAAAAATCCACTCTATGGACTATTACTTGAATAAAATGATACTCAAATTAAGTAAACTGCATGTGAACTGTTTTGTCATCTTATTGCAATTAAGACCATTCAAAACCCCTAAAACTGGCCTGCACATTTGAATTGTGGCATATTTAAAACTATAAAACTATAGTATAGTCTACATATAGTAGGTCTCCATGCTCTATACCACAAATTGACTTTCATGTAAACTATTAAGAAAATAAATAATGAATGAAAGAACATACGTATAGTTTAATATTATTTCATTATGTGAATTTTATGATGGCATCTGATCATGTGTAGAATTATGATGTGTACAAAATACCAGGAAAACTAAACCAAAATGCATTATTGTTACTATATATATATATATATTAAAAAAAAATGATAATTCTAGTATCTTTGGGATTTTTCAGTCATTCTTTCTGCAGGTTACATGATTGATTTTAATAGGCAGACAATGGCTCCTGTTATTTGTTCAAAAACACTGAGGCTGCACCTGAAGTCGTATACTCTTTTGAGTAGGTACTTATTTTGAATAGGTACTTACAATAGGTACTTTGAGTAGGTACTTCCTATGTGAGAGCTAAAAAGTATGTTCTTTATAGTATGAGTGTGTGTAGTATGAATGTAATCTGGCCATACACATTCTATGTTGTGAATCTCACAGCAAGTATTAGAAGTGCCTACTCTTTTATGTAGTACTGTGAACTGGTTTTATTCTCCTAAATATAGCAGGGAAGTATGCGATTTCAGACGGAGCCTGATTCATCCAGGATTTCGGACGCAGCCTGATTCATCCAGGAACGAAACAACACAACTGTGTCTCCAAAGTAAAACCAATCTGTGTTGATTCTGATCTTAATTAAAGTGAAATCATTTTCGGTGGCAGAACTTCATATTTATTTAACTGCTGTATAAAATTACTCTTAGTCATTGCACTTGACGTCACATTGTTTTACTCATGTGGAATTGCTTGATTGTGGTCAAAATAACCAATTCATTTTGACAGAACAGGATATTCTCTATGGTAAATGTAAACCAATATTATAGCTGATGAGACAGCTATACGGTTGTATGTTTTTTTTTTTCCAGCTGCAATCGATCATCCTCGTCGGTCCTTATGTTATAAGTCCTTATGTAGACAGAATCATCTTCTCTGCAGAGCGATGCTTTAAACAAAAATTATAAAAAAAAAAAAAAAACCTCTGGGGCCTAGTGGACCTTTTTATCCGAGTGATGTGCAGATGAATATTAGTTGTGTCTGTGACTCTCCCTTGCTGAAAGATCTGACTTTACCCCTAGCCTGGGACAGTGGAATCACCATGCACATCTGACTGATCATGAAACAGTTTGAGGAGTTTTTCTGGCAGCTGTAAAAGACTCCAGCGCAATTCAGCTCCAACTGTCTCAGGACCAGTGTTTTGTAGACAGCTGAGATGTTCTCCTCTGGGACCGGTTGATTTGTTCATGCTCTGGATCTTCTGTTTCTTCATCAAACGCTGCTCCATGTTCAAGGATGTTCTTAAAACACTTAGAGGACTCCCATGGGTGGGCTTACCCTGCATTTACACACAGAGACAGAGCTTTAAATGGCTGCCTCTAAAACACTTCCCTTGTTTTTAGATCCAAGCCAAAAGCACAAAAGCTGACAAGGTCCAAAAGTGTGGGACTGTTGTGTTTTGCTAAAAAGACGACATTGCAGCAAGATCAATAAAACAAGCACTATCGTGTCACATTCCGATATGCATTCTGCCAAGGACTTCAGGAACACACGGTATGTTGAAGTGCAAACGTAATATCAAAGTTGTGAAAACTTCACATCCATCAAGCGCACACAAACTGTTTCTGCCATTCTGATCTCAAAAGAGCAAATGACTGTGTTTCTCTAATCATTCCAATCCTCAAGTGCGAAGATGCATATAGGATACTGTACATATTAATGCAACATTAATTAAAACAAGAAGAGCTTGAAACAGAGCTAAACAAACAAAAAAACACAGACACCCACCGTCATCACTCTGCTCAGCGCGCAGATGGCGGTAATGACAATCTCCTGCAAAACAGTTGTTTACAGCATCGCTCGGGCCGCGTGTTTGCCGAACACCCACAAGTGCTAATTTTTAGCATCACTCTTAATTGGCACGATGTAGCTACAAGGGTTCAGACAGCCAGCGTGGAAAGGCCGGTGTTGTTTCAAAGTCTTTATTATTATGACATGGCAGTCATGTTCATTAAAGTTTCACATTCCATTTTCATTAGAATGAATCGGATTCTGCAGAAGAATCAAACCCCTGCTAGCGATCACAAGGGAGCCCCAAAGTCTGTATTAATTATCAGGAATGCAGTCTCGATCGAAGATGTTAATTGCACTGATGGTCGGCTATGTAGGGAATTGCCCCTGCATTTCATGCAGGGATAATAAAAATGAATTTTTAAACAAAGGGATCTTAAAATAATATCTAATCTACAGAGAATACCCCACTTCAAAGGCAGAGCCTGATGCTTTGAAATTTAGCTTTGTGGTCCGAAATGTTAAAGAGAAGCCTTGTGAATCTTTCAGTCGGTTCAACTTTGTTGAAGGGTGTGTGAGAAAGAAAACAAGAGTTAATTAACAGTTATTACGGGCCCTTTTAACATTAATTTGACTTTCAAATATTAGCATTTATATATTAACTCTGCTCTTGGCATCTTCAGATGAGCTCGACATTATAACTCATTTAATTGGGCTTCATTGTGAATCTGTGTCACTGCTGAAAAATAAAGCACAACTATTCGATCTATTGCTAACTATTGGGCGAAATCACGCCTCACTGATCCTCTAATCGTTGTAAAATATCAAACTTTTGTTGTTTCTAAATCAGGACAACATATAGATCAAATGCATACTTACAGAGGGTAAACAGCCCAGTGGTAATGACCATCATAATTAAAGAGAATATTTTAATGACTTTCATAAGGATTTGCCTCAAACAGTATTCTGAGTCTAACAAAAATCACTTTATAATGTTTATATGAGGAAATGTTCAAAAGAAAAAAGATTGATCAAAAGTGACAGGCAACAAAAACTGTTTTCAACATTGATAATAATAAGAAATGTTTCCTGAGCACCAATGTTTTCTGAAGGATCATGTGACGCTAAAGACTGGAGTAATGGCTGCTGAACATTTTGATAAATTTGCCATCAGGAATAAACTTGAAAACATCTTACAGTCTCCAAACTTGGTAATATAACAAACTCGTGTCTGTAAATAAAAAGTTATTATTATTATTATGTATATAAATGACCTGACATCTAGTTATCAAAACGTTTATACACAAACACCCAGGATAGAAAGCAAACTTATGTCAATCCAAACATTGTCAAAAGCTCTTTATTTTTTCTGCTGGTGTTAAGTGAAAAGCGTGTACCTCTCCCCTTCTTCCTGTAACCTCTCCACCCCTCCCCCATCACCCCACCCCTGTCAGCACTCATTTCGCCTGATGGAACTGATCAAACGCACCTGCCAAGCATCGCAGACATTCCACCGTATTTGCTAATTATCTTCAAAGGCTCACAGACTTTGCTCCTAATGGAGAAGTTTAGATTTTACTTAAAAGAAGGGGCTGGAATGCTTAAACATTACAATGGAATTTATTTACTAAATTGTGGGAGGGCGGACCCCATCAGGAAGAGCATGTCATCATTTATCAAGGGCAAACTGAATACTTCCTAAATTACTCATGTCTAGTGGTGTCTCCATAGATTGCCGTAGAATACAAAGCTCGTATTTATAGAGTAAGTTATGCAGAGAATAAAACATTGAATTTTGGGTGGTGTAATACTAATGTAGCAGCTTTTGAGTTTAACGCTCATTTATATTCCAGTTAATGTGCTTTATTTTATCTTGGGATTTTAGTAATAGTAGCATAGAACAAAGGACAAGCAACAAAAGAGAGGAGAGGAGACCTTCCCCCCATAGCATTTTATGCAGTTAGATAATTAGGTTTTTATTACAGAGCTTATTGTGTGCTCATGGGAACAGTATGATATCAAAACATTAACAAATGGCCAATTAGTTTTTTGTTTGATTTCAGACTTTAATAACTATTAGGGGAATATTATATAAAATGTGTTGAGAGTAATAGTTAATACTAATAACAGTTTATAATTGTTAATAATAATATCATTGGTAACACTTTAGTTTAGGGTCCAATTCTCTGATTATTAGCGTATTACTATAGGATATTAGCTGTTTATTAGTACTTATAAAGCACATATTAATGCCTTATTCTGCATGACCATATTCTACATCCCCTAATCCAATACCAAAATGTAATAACCACCTTGCTAGTTTATTGAGGCAAAATTTGTATTTAATAATTAGGCTAATTGTGAGAATAGGACCATAAAGGGACTCTAAAGGGGTTTATTCTGCGATAACAACTGGCTGGATGTACATTATCACACTTTTACACGGCCACAGAAATAAATAATTAGTCACTAAATAGTGATCTGGGTCGAAATATTTTATTAGCTCTTAAAACACAAAGCTTCTGTGAAGAAAGCAGTTGCTAGCAAGCGGCAAGTTCAAACAAGATGGTCATTTAAGGGATACGGAACAGTCATACATAGCCTATGCACGGTATTTCACCACATAAATAATGATAAATAATAATGAAAAAAAAATAGAGAGAGCATTAGTAAATGTAAAGAATCATGTAACCATTCAATTCCATTTTTTTAGGCTATTTTTTATTCCTATTCATAGGGTATATAGATGTTAAATATTTATATCAAATATTTAATCTGTTTTTGGGACTTTTTTCTAAAAAAGCAACACTCTTTCTCTGCTGCACTGCTGTGGTTCTCTCTCTTCCCACCTAAAGGGAGGATGTGACGGGTGGGGTTGTGTGAATATTAAAGGCCTAGCAGCAGGAGGTGACAGGCTCTTTCCTCCCACTTCACACTCACAGTGTCGTACGGCTATGATTATTTCATCTGACTATGTCTCCGCCGCCCTCAGATACTCTTGTTTTTTTTCTCACTCTCACTCTAAACATCCACATGGAAGCGTTACGAGACATGATGCTGACCGATCTGAGATTCTCGGTGTCACTATGCTCTTCTAGTTGTGACACTGCGCTAGTGAATTGCCAACTTTAATTGTTTTAAATAACAAAACAACATATTGCTGCTGTAAACAATGCATGTATTAAAAGTACAACCATCTGGCAATACGTCTTTAGGGAAAAAGAATCTTCTGCTGTAGAATTCACGGAGGTGCTGAGAAATAGTGATACTCAGAAGGTCTAAAGTACAGGTCAAGTCAAGTGTTTGGTTTATTCATAACGAGGGACCTGTTTTTTGAGCTCAAATTGGAAGAGAATATCATGTAAATGTTACTCATTGGTAAATAACACTTTTAACAACATTGTCACTTTAAACAAGGGACGTGTGTTTATTCAAATCTAACAATAAGTTTACAATATGTTCTTCTAAAGCATCTGTATGTTACAGTAAGTATATACAGTCAGGTCTAATAATCTAAGACAACAACTAAAATGCTTATTTAATTTAAAATGTTTTAAAAGTACATAAACAGCAAAACTATTTGAGTAATCTAAATAAAAAAAATAAATAAAAAATGTTTATGCTTTTGCTTTAGTGACAGCAGCATTAAGCTGCATGATCTCCACAAGTTGCAATGAATCCTAATGGTCATGGATTTGAGAATATCAAAAGCCAAAGAGCAATGTCACAAATTTGCTTAAATACAGACTGCAGTATCTTAAATATTTCCTATTGCTTGGTACTGTATAGATATAGATATAACATATAGTTCTAAAAATTATTCTAAATATAAAAGAATATCATTCACAGCACAACCATAATGATAACTGTAAAGAGGAACAATATTTAGATAGAATCCTTTTTTTTCCCAGCAGATAAACAATAAAAACAATGACAGTCAATCAGAATCTGTCCTGCTTTAAAGAGTTTGAGCATTTAAAGCGGAAGATGCCAACACACAGCGCACAGCCGGGCGTTAATATAGTTAACGTTATAGTTTTCATTCTTGGTGTGAACAGGCCTTAGATTCTGTTTATTTTAGATTTGAATGAAAACAAAACAAAATAAAAATGTTTTAAATGTGGTCTTAGGCTATTGCACCCTACTGTATGTCTGACATCCCATTTCATATCCATGACTTGTGTACAAATGTATGGGTAAATACATACCTTTTGACACAATTTCAACACAATTTGGACACAATTTCATATAAAAGTACAAAATTTCAAATTTGGACACAATTTCATATAAAACACACACAAAACTAGATTTGTTTGATTAGCATTGATTCTTTCTTTGTGACTCAATTTGTTCTCGCTCCAAATTTCTAACCAGTAACATTAAACTAACTGGCTAGCTGTATTTCTCAGAGTAATACAGTTTTTGTTGTTGCTGTAAATAAAGACAGAATTAGGTTACAGTCAGAGTAAAAACAACAACTACTATTTAATGGTTAAGCTAATTTTGCATCATGCTATAACTATGATTTGCTTCTCTTTGCTGAAAACCATTTGTTCTCTTAAGAGATTCTCTCGTATTGCGTAAGTTAGCTTACGCTATGGGAAAGATACATTTTTACTTATCTGAAGACAACTCACTCCTCCTCGATCCAGGTATCCGGCCGGACCTGTGCTGGTGTGGACGCTGAGCTGATGCGCCTCCTATCTCAGGCTGTTGACCGACTCGGGCTCGAGTGGTCACCGCCGAAGGAGCCTGCACCCAACAGACTCGACGGCTGCTTTCTTAAGAGTGGCCGCCGTCAAACGCCCGCAGCCAGGGCCACTACTCAGCGTCCAACACAGCCTAACCAGCATTTGCAGCTAGGTTGCGCTCGGACAGCCGTCACAGACCACCGCCCCCCAGAGGATCTCTGCAAAAGATTGCGCTGAAGCCCGAGCATGCAAAGTCCTCCTAGTGGCAGTAGAAAAACGGAAAAGACAGTTGAGTCCCGCTGCGACCGGATCGCCATCAAAGCTCATTTCCCTGTCAGTCCGCTTCACACAGGCTACTGCAGTGATTCATTTATCAGCCAACGAGCTGGTAACACAACCCTCTCGTCTGCACACAAACGCCGTTTTCACGGCTACCCAGAGAAATCTCAAAAAGAGTATAATATCTGGTTGTCCAGCTCACACGAATTGTGTTTTAAGTGTAGAGAAAGCGCTCACACCCCAGTGTTCACCCCTACACACAAAACACAACACTTCCTGTGTCACTCACAGAGCCCACCCTCATAAAGCAGGTAAAAGCTGCTCAAGTCTCGTGCCCGCGCAAAAGTGCTCACGCTTTCTAATAGACATTTCACCCAAGGCTCTGCTCGCTCATCACAAAGTGGTCAAAGTGCGCTCCCCATTCACGGCAATCGGGACGCCAATGGATATCAGCCTGTCACGGCTGTCAGCGACCCGCCGCTTTCAAGCACCCATTTCTCTCGATCTGAAAGATGCCTGTTCTGATTTTCAGATTCAGATAATACCTCGCCACAGGCCATTCTTGAGATTCGCCTTTGACGGTCAGGTATATATCAATACACCGTCCAGCCGTTAGACCTGTCTCAAGCACCCCGTACATTTACAAAGTGCATGTACACTGCTCTCGCCCCCTTGAGAAACCAGGGTTTGCAAATCATGATCTAAATGGACGAGTGGCTGATTTTGGCACGGTCAGAGATAGAACTGCTATCTCACAGAACTGTGCTCCTCAGTCAGCTGGAAAGCTTGGGTTTCACGGTCAACTGGACCAAGAGCTCATTACTGCCCAGTCAGTCAATTTCCTTTTTAGGAATAGAACTGGACTCTGTGGCCATGATGGCTCGTTTATCGACACAGCGCGTGCACCATGTTCGACATCTAGCCGCGTTTTTCAGAAGGGCAGCAGTATCCCTCTGAAGACATTCAGCCAGGGCCTCTGGCTGCGAACGAATCAAAGTGACTCAGACCTGCATTATGGCTCTGCAGCCCTGGTTAGCGGCCGACTGGTATCAGTGGGGTGTGATGATGGGAGCTGTCTCATATTGGAAGGTCTTCTCGACAGATGCGTCCAACTCAGGTTGGGGTCGAGAACATGCTGAAGCGCTTCCTCCCATTCATACAGGACTACCATGTTCTAGTCCATTCAGACAACATGTCAGTGGTGTACTACATGAACCGTCAGGGCGGTGCCAAATCCAGGAACCTCTGTGATCTAACAGAATGCCTACTCAAGTGGTCTCAGCATCTCCTGTGCTTGCTGAGAGCTGCGCATGTGCCAGGCCACCTGAACGATGGCACAGACAGATTATGCAGGTACAACGTTCCCCCAGGGTAATTGTCCTTGCACCCCCAAAAAGTCCAAGAATTATGGCGCCTCTTCGGCAAAGCGGAAGTTGACCTATTTGCGTCAAAAGAAAACGCTCACTGCTCAATGTTCTTTTCAAAGAACAAGGACGCGCTGGCACAAAGCTGGCCCAGCCGCCTGCTTTATGCCTTCCCTCCGATCTCTCTGTTACCACAGGTAATCAAGAGGATCTGTGAAACACGCCACTCGATGCTCCTCATATCTCATCGTTGGGAGAATCAGACTTGGTTCCCGGAGCTGACGTGGCTGTCACAAAGAGACTTGTGGCCGATTCTGGTGAGGACAGATCTCCTCTCTCAAGCTGGCGGCTCGATCTGGCATTCCCATCCAGAGCGCTGGACTTTGCACGCATGGTTGATCATCGGGTACCCGTTGCCCTGTCAGAGGGAGTGATGAACACATTTATGCAGTCTAGAGCTCACTCTAACAAGAAAGCTTCACACACCTAAATGGTCTGTACTGTCAAAATGGTGCAGCGACAAAAATCTGGACCCTTGGACATGTGGGGTCTCGCGGCTGCTCAGTTTCCTACAAGAGCTGTTGGATAAGGGAAGGTCTTCATCCACGCTTAAAGTCTAAGTGGCGGTTGTTGCAGTGTTCACAGAGTCGACGCGCGGCCGGTCACTAGGGGAAAAATTAGCTTGTCATCCGCTTCCTTAAAGGAGCCAGAAGGATAAACCCTCTGCGCCCCCCGTCAGTTCCTATGTGGGATCTTGCATTGGTTCTCAAGGCCCTGAAAGCTTTTCCCTTTGAACCACTACATTCCATGGAGTTAAAGTACATGTCACTCAAAACCGGTTTTCTAGATATTATCCTGCACATGCTACTGTATTCTCCACGTGTCTTAGCTCTTCTGGTTGAGCTTCACCAGTGCGTATGTGCTATATAGACTGGTGGCGGCGCTCTGTACTCCCTATGAGTACTTTTGTACAAGTGGCCCACGTTGCTGGCCGCCTTATTTTCCCACTTATGTGGGTTCCCCAGGAAACCCTGAGACTCATGAGTGGATGCTTGGCGCACACTTAAAAGTGGTAAATGGGCGAGTTGACAAAGGATTCCCGTAGCGTAAGCTAACTAACAAAATACTAGAGAACCTCTAGTAAGGGAACGTATGTGTTACCTAATGTAACCTCGGTTGTCTCTAGAAGACGGAACGAGTATTGCGTAACCTGCCGTGCTCACGCCACGAGCGACTTTCGTTTCAGTCGATGAAAACCAGAGAAACAGCCTCCGAGCCCTGCTTATATACGCTAAGCCATGCCCATACCGGTGGGCTATGATGCTGTGAAGGCGCAAGTGCCCTTCATTGGACGTGACGTCACATCGGGCTCAGTGGTAGGCTTCTGCAGTTCCCGCAGGGCAGCCTATGAGCTCACTAGACAGCCTGCTAGGTCTGCTAGCTGCTGCACTGCGTTGACAATGAATACAAAATTAAGGATTAATTTTTTTTGGCTTCAATATCTCGAAAAGATGAATCTTTCCTGTAGCGTAAGCTAACTTACGCAATACTGTTTACCTCTTCTAGAGAGAACCGAGGTAACGTTAGGTAACCGATACGTTTTTCCAGGAAGAGACATTGACCAATTCTGCACCTTGCTTTGGAACAAAGTCAGGATTCAGAGGCATGCTGTGAAGTCCAACTCACTGGAACAATATACACACTGTTGCTGGAGACATCATAACAGCTTGTGTAAATAATTCACACATAATTTAAAATGGGCAAATCAAACAGAATACTACACACATCAAAGGCTGCTTCCTAGAAGGAAAATTTTCATTTTTGTGGACTGGGAGGAGAAAATGAGTGTTGAGACCATATTATGAGTGGGAAAATGGGAGCACATATATTTATCATTACAGAAGGATTCAATCCTCAAGGTAACCTTGGTCCAGTTGCTTTTGGGTTTACAGAAGCATCTATATGAGTTTCAATCAAATGAAACCAAACACATTTAAGAGGGAGGGAGGGTTTGCTGCCCATTCAATTATGTAAAAAAAAGAAGAGCAGGCTTTATTTAATACCACTGTCCTGAATGAGTGCTGGAGAAGAGAAGGGGGCACTCCAAAGCACAAACATGTGGTCGAGGAAGAGCTTCAAACTAAACACGACTGCCACTCAGCTGAGAAAACACAAGCAGGACGGCTGCCACAGATGATGACAGAGAAACTCTCAGCTCTCACTTTTAACTACGCTTCCAATTTTATGCCTAGCAGGATGCATGTACAAACCACCACGAGTCTGTCTAGATTTTATTTCAGTAAGCTGAACAGATCTATGATTTCTTGCATACATATATAGAAATCCCATAGCGAAAGCAAAACTTTGTTTCATCTGTTCTCTCAAATACAGTTTTGCTCTGCTAAATCTGCCAGTTTGTTGTAGTAATTAACATACATAAAACATGTTTAATCTGAAATCTAAATGAATTTGAGTAAAATAATCCTTAAAAGCAACATCAGAGCACGAATATATATACTTTTTTTTAAAGTGGTTTTCAAACAATTTTATTAAAAACACTGTACATTTTTACTGAATTAAGATATATTAATCAAAAGTAAAGGAGAGGTAAGCATTCAACCAATAATATCCAAAAAGTTTGGAAAACATTTCATTTGAAATTTGTCTCATTATTAAACTGTATATGAAATATATGCTGGCTGTGTTTATCTACAATGGGGCAACCATTCCTTAAGCTTTAAAGTTTGTTTTTCAGGGATCATGATGAAGAAAACGTAACCAGGGAACTTGAGCATCACAAAAGAGGCCTTTGGACAGAAGAAAAAAAAAAAATCAATCGATTTCATTCCCCTTTTTCTCTGCTAACCTTGATCCCTCTGTGTGTATTTGGAGAAGCTGTAGAGTGAGAGAAAAGACATGAGAGAGACTATGTCCCTCTAGCAGGGAGAGAAAGTCATTGAGAGACAGGAGACCTTAATACACATCGAGACCAGTTCCTATTGCCTATTATGTGATGCAAGCTCCGATATCCTTAAGCATGGCTGCCGTCCCTTCAGAATTACATTCGCTGATGAGCAAACGCCTCCATTCACCGATCTCATTTCATGCAGTCAATACATCAGACCAACCTGAGCTCTCCTTCCACACAGCATCATGTTTATTTATGCTCCCCTTCATTAAGAGCTGGTTTTATTTGCCCAACAATGTAGCCGTGGCAGAGCGGGGAAATAGGAACTCCTTCCAATGATTCCAAGACTTCACGGCTTAATCAATAAACTTAACAACTGACATTTTGATGGCATTTTCATACTCATCTGATCAATATGTGTATTGAGCCAATTACTCCCAGGCCAGCAGATGCACGTAAGCATGAGGTCCACAGCTTTACACTGTCTCTGAGAAGGGGGAATTAAGAAATAGTCCTTGAACATCACTCAGTCATGGGTGAAATGAGAGCGGGAAAAGCAGCTGTCAGATTTGAGACAAAATAAGCATGATTTTCCACAATCATTTTTCTCTCGCCTATAGTAACGTCACACATTATGAATTGTGATGATTATTAAAAAGGATTTCTGATCACAGATGAGGAGTTTCATTTAACAAAAGATGTTTTTCCAACAACTTCTATGAATGACAGTTATAATTTTACACATGCAAATCGGTTAGTGCTGCAATGAAGGCATGTGAAGTTTTCAATCTACTGTATCTCACGGGAAAACATAATTATGTTAAGAGAGTGATTTCATATGAATTCGTACAATGTGAATCATACAAAAATTTTAATACAATTCTTAGAAGAAAATTAAGCATGAAGGGCCACCCCTAACCCTAAACATATCAATATCGGGGTGTAAGTAGATTGTATAAAAAACATACGAATGAGATCATACAAATTAGCCACCAATTCAGCAAAATGTAAAATAGTTACAAATTACCATGAGATTGTGTTTGAAGTTTTATAATGCATTGATGAATCATTTTCTATAAATGGAACAATCTTTTCTATTTTTATACACAAATATGACTTTTGTGTTTCTTTGTATGTCGTACAATATGTCGTCCTTTAGCAGTGTGTAATGGAAAAAACAAAAAAAAAACAACAAAAAAAACACACACACACACACAGCATATCCAAAACAAATGAGAATTATACAGAAGCAATTAATACACCAGAAAATTTTCTTGAGTAAAATGGTAAAAATATTTATTTAGTTTGTTTTTATTTTTTAAAGGGGCAAAAAGTACAAAAAAGTTTGTCATTTTTTTGAACATTGGATTCTGATGTTTAGGTTGAAAAATATTGTTTTATTATTCCTTTTTTTTCTCCAACTCACCCTCTGATGACCAGATGGTGGCGCCATAAAATCACAAGAGAGCTATTTTTGAGAATCCCAGTTCTCAGAAGGGGAACATTAAGTTCAGGCTCTTAATACAATGTATGTATGTGTGTGTGTGTGTGTGAGCGTGCGTGTGTGTGTATGAGTATGAGTATGTGCGTTCGTACTCCGAGCTGCAAAGCTACTGACTAGAGAAGCAGAAAACAGCACTCATTTTCAATTTCCACCATCAGGCTCAGGAGGTGAGGATGAATAATGGCATAATTAATCTGTTCAAAGGCAAAAACCATACCGCTTCCACCCAGGCTGAGAAAATCAACAACTTCTAGACATATGTGACTAAAGCAAGAGCTGGCACCAAGAACATCCCAGCACTGACTCTCTGAATCCCTAAAACCAGATGAGAGCTTGTAACAATACGTATTTTATCTACATAAAATAAGAACACTCAACAATAATTTCTTGCAATTTGATGCTTCCAATACTAATTTGAATAATTGAAAAATTATAAAAAGAAATCAGTCTGACTAAAGTTATGAACAAACAAGCTCAATCTGGGCGACGTAAATGAAGTTCTGTTTTTTTCCCACAGTCTATACAAGAACAAGATGCGTCAAATCATGTGCAAATATCCCAAGCGTTTCCTGAATTCCCAACATACAAATAGTTTCTCACCTAACCTAAATATTTGGCAATGCAACAAACACTTAGTCAAGAGCTGGATGATCACAGCTCACTGAGAACATGTCTGCTTCATTTATATTTATGATCCTATTTTTCGCACAACACATTTTTAATTATTTGACACTGCGAATTCAATCATGTACATAAAGTCATTACATGTCTAGGTTGTTGTTGCCTCATTCAGAAGGGGATTCTTACACACGAATACACACACGCTATAACTCACCGGTGATAACTTTTCCACCCACCACAGACATCATTCCATGTGCCCTGACTGATTCCCAAGACCTCAGGTAAACAGATCAAGAAATGTTATACTACATATTCAAATTCACACCACAGAGAGGCCCATCCGAGGAGGAAAGTCCAGGGTGGGCACTCAGAGAATTACAAACAATCCACTAACGTCTATGAAGAGCGCAGCTGCTGAATAACTCGCCCCCAAAACACTTGACATTGGTATAGCTGCGGCTATCAGCAGTGCTAATCGGTTTACCTGATGGTGCCTCGTTTGTGTGACCGACGTTTCATAGAGTCGGCTTTGGCAGCCGCTTGTTCTGGGCAGCACCGGTAGCTGACTTCTCTATTTTATCAGCCCCCTGCTACAGAGAAGGCCAGCAAATTCATCCTGCAGAAATTACCATATGTTGTGATTGTGGTTTTGGAACAACACCATGACATCTGTGTTATATTGGTACCTAGGGCATAGTGAAGGAACTTCCACCACCTGCATTCCATATCTACATCTAGTAAGCAGGTGCTTGCAGGACCGGCTGGTGTCTGTGTGTGTGTGTGTGTGTGTGTGTGTGTGTGTGCACGAGAAGAGAGAGTTCTGGTTCTCCTTGAGCTCCGTGGATGGGACGAAAAGAGCCAACATTTTGTTTGTAATTATACTGCTCTGTATCTTCTATCAGCTATTCATTAAACTGAAATAAACTTTTTTTTTTTTTTTTTGCAGTATAAGACCACTAAAACCTTTATGGGTGCAGAAACAGTGAAGATCCCTTTTTCAAACTATGGACAAAAAGCAGAGCAAAAGAAGTGTGAACAATTAAATGTTGTGTCAGGTCCCTGACCTGCCTCTTTCACACATCCGAACAGAATGAGATGCTCACCGCTCCAACACATGAGGGGGCTTTTAAAAGCAATCATAAAAGGAACATCACTTCACTAATTTATTACGGCTGTCACAATTAATGAATTAATCTGCTGCATTCATAAAGCATTCGATTACATAAAGCAGTCAAGCGACTGAATAAATTCAGCCATTTAGAAGTACGTGGGCAATGAAATAGGGAGTAATAAATATGTATTTATTGCCTGTAGCGCTGAATTGAGGTGAAGGTGAGCCAGCCCGTTAGACACAATCAAACAATCAACCCTAACAAGACAAGCCAGGGAGGGCAAAATACACATTAAATATGCCTTCCTAAGAAAGCCGGATATTACGGGCACAGCAAAGCAAAATTACGCTCTATTAACCTAATATGGAAAAATTGTACATATGAATACAGGCATGGCATGCTATGTTGTTTGATAAGTCAGAGAGAGAGAGAGAGAGAGAGAGAGAGAGAGATTCCAGAAGATTTCTGTCCCTGATCCAAACTGACAATCTGTTTTAAAGAAATGTGTAATTAGGAAACCGACACGTTTGGTGAAACACTGCTGGAGCTTTAAAAAGGAAGAGACAGGCATTAAACACGCCGGCCACAACATAATGTTTTAATAAATGGGAAGAATAAGTCAATTAAAAAGGAGCTATTTAGGTCTGAAAGGAGGAGACAAGCACTGCAGTGTGCAGAAATATAATCAAAATCACATTTTACATGCTCATAAATTTCAACGTGAACACAAGGCGGAAAGACAGAGGGCTTAGGAATCTCTATAGTGACAGGATGAATAAAACATCCATGGTCAGGAAAATAAATGAATTATATTCTAAATTACAGCTTTCCTTACAGTACAGTTTTACCACCGTGTAACATTAAAAACACGTGTGCTCTCTTTTAAAAATAAAGCAGGAAAGACTATCTCCCTCTATCTCTATTGTAACAAATATTCTATTCGTGCCTCAAGAGAGTGTCAATCATGGGCTGAGCCAGATGTTTTTGGCAGGAATATTTTGTGTTTCTCTAACCATGGGCACTTTTGACTCTGCATAAGGAATTCTAAAAAATGAACGCTTTTAAAACACACTTTTCACACTCTAACTGAGAATAGTCCTTTTCACCAAAGTGCCATTTGCACCACATCTCAAATTATGTATTGTGTTTATTAACGCATGATTTGGAAAACTATAGCTTAATTGGAAATGACCCTCAGTCACAATATTCTACTGACAAGTGATTTTTTTTCACTGTCATCTACTTGGTTATCACTAAGAAAAACTTTTTTAAAAAGTTTATTTAGGGCATAATTGTTCATTTTCACACACTTTTTGTTACATGATCACAGTTTTAAACGACCATTCATATTTGTATGATGGATTTTCATAGTTTAAATGTGAAAGTCTGGGTCTGGGGCAAGGGTAAAAATTAAATCTGTGCAGTCAAATTAAGCACTGTAAGAATTGAACCATAAAAAGCTTTGAGACAAATGATTTTAGGGAGGGGAAAAATAACTTCAAAATGCATATTTCATCTTTTAGAGAGAAAAGAGTGCTTGCTTGCTTGAAGTGGATTGCTCGCTTTGACATTTCCCTATTGCGCGCAGTAGTGCAGTGGGCAATAATTAAATATCAGGTGCATAAGCTGCTCTTTAATTTGACATGTGTGCTTCAGGCAATAAACACACATGGAGCGACAGGGAAAGCATAATTGCAGGGGAATAAAATATCATATCTGGAGTGAGGAAGAGGATCATTGTATCAGGTACCCGGTGACAGCTCGTTTGATCATTACGCCGAGCTGAAGAGGTTGGCTAATTAGTTGCCATTAAAGCTCACCCGCTAATCAGGGGTCGCTCTAGCATAAAGAATGTCACTCGCTGCAGATGAATGAACAATGCCGTTAACCCTTTCCTGGCCTTCTCTCAGCTCCCCGCAGCTGGCTGGAAGGTATCGCAAACCCCGAGTTCACAGCTGTCGGATACGATAATTAATTCTTTATCTAATAACACGGTAGCAGAAAGATGACACCTAGGGCTGCAGAGAAAAGGGTTAAAGACTACACTGCCCCGAACAGACTTCCTGTAGACGCAAAGCAGTGCAGCTCTGAATATTTACAGAGTTGTGCCGGGATGGGATTTGTTCTCTCAAATCGAGCACTTCGAAAGAGAAAAAAGACAGGATGACATTCTTGCACTCCCAAGAATGGGAACTGCTGTTTAAATGTACTGTTAAAAAATTCAGAGCAGGGCTGGAAGCGCTAGGCCATAATAACATGTGGAGTGAAGGGGTTGAACAGGGGAGATGAAAAAGAATGCTTATCAGACAGCAGCACAGATGCATTATGTCAATAGTGCAGAGCTATGAATTCTTCAGAAAGCAGAAAGTCCCCGGTGAGCGCAGAGCCCCTGTCGGTGCAACTTTGGGTGCCTCTCACTGTGACTTTCAAGGATGCCAGAGAGTGCTCTGCGGAGACACACATGCAATATTAGCTGACAGCCCTGTATAAATAATAAGGCACATAATGCTGCATGTGAGCGCCGGCGAGCACCACAAGGGCTTTCAACAGGTGCGATGTTCGTCTGCGCATTTCCATTTTTTCCGACAAAGAGAGAGTCTTTACCACTGACTTGCGTCTGAAAGCCTCGCCTGATCATTCTTTTATGGGCCCTCTTACCCAGAATGCACTATATATTCACGGGAGCACATGATAATAGGGCAGTCGTGGATAAGGTGGATAGGGGTTGATGGGGTATTCGGGGTGGGGGGAGCAGATGTCCAAGTCAATATATTCAGAGGGGACGCCCAGGGGACGGAGAGGTCTGCGAACACACTCCAGTGTCCGGATGAGATTGTGATATGCACGTCTATGTGTATGCGTAGGTTTGTTCGTGAAGTGGCCGTGAACTCAATTCCCCATTGGTTGCTACTACCAACAGAAACAGAATGTGGTGTGATATTATGAAAGTTGAAACACACTTTTCTCTTTGTTGACTACAGACTGGCTTTTTTTTTGTTAAAAAAGTGTCTGATAGAAAAACACTGCAATTGTTCTAAATATTCTACATAGAGGTTAAAAGTATCTTAATGCTGCTGTTTTATTTTTTCAAATGACGAAGGCCAATGTACACAAACACACATCACTTTCTCATCTGTCTCACAATTATATTATATACTGTATATTATGCAATCTTTTTTTTTATTTAATATTTCAATTAAACAATACACTCCTGAACAAAATTGTAAGACTGGGGGAAACATTACCAGTATTTGCATTTCACTCTGGTGATTTTTTTTTATTTATTAAACCTTTATTTAACCAGGGAAATAATCACATTGAGATAAATATCTCATTTACGAGTGAGCCCTGGCCAAAATAGCAGCACACAATATATAATATATAAATACATAAAACAGAATACACAACACACACATGTACAAAAAATAATACAAAATTAAATGTTAAGAGCAAGTGCAGACAGATTTGAATGATTTGTTTAAGTGTAGCTTGAACTCACTTATCGAAATAAGTTCAAGTTTCAGTGAACTTTGGATCTCATTCCAAACAGTTGATGCACTATAAATAAAAGCAGTTTTTCCAAACTCTGTCTTCATTAAAGGAACATTTAAAAGAATATATCTACTTGAACGTAGATTATACCCTTGACTATTAAAAGTTAGTAAACTACTCAAATATTGGGGAAGCTGGCCGACTAATGCCTTGTATACAAATATGAGCCAGTGTTTGTACCTTCTTATATGAAGTGAAGGCCAACCTACCAACGCACAATGATGCGTGTGATATTTTGAATTAGCTATAAATCTTAGAGCAGAGTGATACACAGAATCTACTGATTTTAGGAGAGCTTTAGTGGTATTTCTGTAAAAAACATCTCCATAATCTAAGATAGGTAAGAAGGTAGATTCCACCAACTTTCTCTTAGCCGACTGTGAGAAACATGCACTATTTCGAAAAATAAAACCCCAGCTGTAACCTTAACTTAGACAACAGTTGTTTAACATGTAACTTAAATGATAAGTCCTCTTCCAACACAAACCCCAGATATTTGAATCGTTAACAGGTTGTAAGTACTGCTTAAAAATGCCAAAAGAAGAAACAGGGGTAAGAGACAAAAGATAGAGAGTAGAAACTGTATTTAATATCAAACAGGCTGTTCATCAACTGATCAAAAGTTTAAGAGCATAGCCCAAAAATAAACCCCTAACAGAACTAAAAGTGTCAAAAGAGGACTGAGTGGTGAGTAGCCCCACCGTTCTCGTTTCAGCATGCTTCATGGCACTGTTTCCAGGAGGTTGGTGGAAGCGTTGCTCCATGTGGTGAAGATGGCTTCACGAAGGGTATCCATGGTCTGAACTGATCCCTTGCCATCCATCCCCAAATGTTCTCAATGGGATTTAGATCAAGGGAACAAGCAGGATGGTCCAAAAGAGCGACATAATTCTCCTGGAAGAAGTCCTTCGTCAGGCAGGCATTGTGAACTGCAGCGTCGTCCTGTTGAAAGACCCAGTCATTGCTGCACAGATGAGGGCCCTCAGTCGAAAGGGGTAACCCACTGCAAACCGCCGTTTGACGCCCCTGCACAACCTGAAGCTCCATTTTCCCATTGGACCCTCCTTCACTGTGCCTCGTAGAAAACATCTACGGGGGGATCGTAACATTGCCAGTAACGTTGGAAGCCATCAGGACTGTCCAGGTTACATTTTTTTTTCTCATCAGAAAATAAAAGTTTCTTCCACCTTTCAATGTCCCATGTTTACTGCTCCCTTGCAAATTGCTCTTTAAGCCCTTCTCACACAGATGACGTCTTATGGTTATTGGGCTGCAGTCAGCATCAGTAAGGGCCTTTATTTGGGTTGGGGATTGACCTGTGTCTTCACGGACAACCGTGAACAAGGCTCAGTGCAGGTGACATTTAATTTTGGGTCTAGCACTTGACTTCTTTTTCTCATAAATTGACCTTGATAAAGATTTGACCTTTTTAAGGCTATGGTCTTGAACTTTTGATCAGCTGATGAACAGCCTGTTTTGGTTTAAATGCAGTTTTCATTAAATTGCCTACTCTATATTTTTTGTCCCTTGCTTCTGTTTCTTCTTTTGGCATTTTGAAGCTGTACTTAAAACCTGTTAACGATCCACCAGTGCGAAATGCGAATACTGGTAATGTTTCCCCCAGTCTTAAGATATGTAAGCTATAAGGTACGAGAGGCTGTGTTGTATCGTGAATAAGTAACGGCTGAAGGGTGTTAGTGTAAGCAACGCGAAGCGTAGTACCTGCAACTCCTTCAGCCGTTACTTCTTCACAATACAGCAGTTGCCTTGAGTACCTTATTGCTTTTATAAAACGGTTGCCACACAATAAAAATATTAAAGTAAAAAATATGTATTAGTGCAACTTTCATAAAGTAAAATCACTAAAATCTTTCCTTCTGCTAGAAAAAAAATAGTCCCTGACCGTGAACAGCAACAACATTCCAATCTGTAATATGCATGAAAGCTCAAATAAAAACAACATAAGAACTCCAGTGTTGAGCAGTGATAAATAGAACCGTTGGGTGAAGCGGTTTTCAAATCTACATATAATTCTCTGACAATCACCTTCATTCTAGATACTGATCTGTATAAGCAAGTGAAAAACCCATATCAATTTATGGCTAATCGTAATTAGCAAATATGGTAATTTGATGCTGCAGATTTATACTGTAAAAGTCCTCAATATCTTGCAACGTTCCTAACAAAAACATCTAAAAGGTACAGTCAATCAAGCCATTTGAATAACAGGAAATGTTTCAGGTCTCAATCAAATGGTATTCATATTTCAATGGCATTCAGGCATCATATATTCTCAATTAGATTAATACAGTTCTAGCATCAAAGCTAGAGGGGCTGTTGGTACACTGAGATCACCCAGTCTTATTTTGTTTTTATTATTGTGCTAGCTTTTCTTGCATTGTGTGGGTGGATTTGCAAGATTCCATCTTTCTGACAAATCTAGTAATGCAAAAACTCAAAAGCAAACACATCCCTCTCATTCTCTGCATAACTAAAGAAGTAAAAAAAAAAGAAAAAAGAAAAAGAAAGAAAAGAAAGAAATCACAGGATTGTATAAATTAAGACCGAAAATGTCATAAATAATGAAATGTGTGCACTATTTTCCCAATCCTGTTTTTCCTTATAAATAAATTATCATTTGTTTCTCAGCATCGCCACACAAAGGCCTCGGACTCCTTTTGCACATTTTAATTATTCTGAAAAAAAATACAACATGAACGGATGGGGTCTGTCTTCTTGCGTTTACGCTTGAGTGTAGCAAAATAACGCATTGAAAGGGAAATAACGAGTAGGGTAGTTTTGCCTCAGTTACTTTGAAAAAGTAACTTAGTTACTTTACAGATTACTTGATTTAAAAAGTAACTTAGTTACTTTACAGATTACTTCATTTTAAAAGTAACTTAGTTACTTTACAAGTTACTTTTTTAGTTAAATTCAGCAGCTGCTGAAAACACCCCTTATTAACAGTAATGTCAATAATGTATCTCCTGACATTTTAAGTTACTTTTCTTTGATTCATGGTGTACAGAGCAGTCTCTTAACCCAGTCACTGGTGCCATCAGTTCAGTACTGGAATTCTAACAACATTTATTGGACACTGGGTGGTCAACAGCGACTCTTAAGTGTGTTTGTGGCAATCCTGAAGAGGCTTCCCAGGCAGCTCAGTGACCAGTGAAACAGTACTGTATGTGTTAAAGACTGTTTCGTGGCACACCACTGATTAGTTGTTAGTTTGTTTTGGTGCCTGTCCGAAGGGAGCACCCTTGTTAAAAAGGTTGGCTCATTGGGTGGTAGATACCATTGTACATGCATATGATTTGGCAGATCAGATAGTTCCAGCATCTATTAAATGCCATTCAACTCCTCTCTGAGATATGTGCAGCAGCCACATGGGCACCATCTTGCACATTTACAAGATTTTACAGGATCAATGTGGCCCCCATTCCCCATTGGTCAGTTCTGCTGCATTCCTGGACAATAGATAGTTGTAGTCCTTGTGATTTGGTTGTATTCGTCTTGCACTATGTTTGACTGTCTCTGGCGGTCTGTAAAAGTGAAGTAGAAGACCGGTTACTGGTGTAACCTTGGTTCTATCAATAGTGGAAGACCGCTAGAGTATCTGGTCATAGAGACTAAGAGAATGAATTCAGAGGCCGACATTGAAGTGAATGGGTTATAGCTTCTGACACGTCACTGGTCAGGGTCACAGGTGGGAAATCAATGTGGGATTCTCGATGACTCGCGAGAGGCGTATCCTTTTACAATACTTAACCATCTCTGGCGGGCTTCCACTAACCATAGAACCAAGGTTACTATGCTAATTTGATCTAATATTTAATGTTTTTTTTCTTCTTTTTTTTTTTAAATGTTGTAGATTTAGTTAACAAATGAGAATCATTAATTGTTAATGTTTTTCATTGTTGTCCAGGGTAAATAAAATAAATAGATTTTTAATAATGGGAGAATATGTAAAACTATGGTGTTTTGGGTAAAAGGTGCACCTGCGGTTGGGTTGAAAGGCATAATAATAAATGTCTTGCTGACTTTTCCTTTTCTTGACATGACATGTTCTATTAATGTTTAATAAAAAGGCAAATATTTTTTTTTTATTATTATTTATTTTATTATTTTAAATTTTTATATTATACTATGGGGAGTAGTAAAAAGCATCTTTCTTAAGGTGTGCCTTTAGTCCCGTTGTACTCTACTGTAATTGAGAAGGAAAATTAGAAACTGCTTGACGCTCATTCACAAATCATTAAGGTTGAGCTTAACCTCCAATCTGTTATTAGATTGGCTGACAGTGTTTACAGATGGTGTTTAGGAATGGAGTTACTTCTTGTTAAAGTCTCCCTCAGTAGTAGCAGGAGCAGGAATGGAAATGAAGAGAGGGGGAGAGAGAGGAACATCACTTTCTCATGTGTAAACAGCACTATCCCAGGACACATCTGTCATGGCCCTAATTAGAATCCGCCTTTGGCTTTTGGATGAAATGGAGGAATGGGGAGGGAGGTTTATTTTCCAGGCCCAATAACATCTGCAGTACAAACACTCCACCTATCTAACCACAGTGCTGTCAGAGGCTCACAGGCTCTCTCTCTCTCTCTCTCTCTCTCTCTCTCTCTCTCTCTCTCTCTCTCTCTCTCTCTCACATACACACACACATACACACACACACACACACACACACACACACACACACACATGTGTGACATATAAGGGCAGAAGAACAGCTATTAAAGACCCTTTCTGTAAATGCAGCCGGAAGGGCTTGTATGTCTGAGCAATGTAGATACAACATTTTTCTGACAGGCAGTAAAGCAGCTCAGTAAAGTCTGGCTCAGGGCTGCTGACAGCGGGACAAGCAAAAATGTTGCCCAGGCCCTGTAACTGAGGGAGGCCCTAAAGAGACAGATTAATACACAAGAGGTCAAAACATCAACGTTTGTTGTGGACATGCAATTGGCACCACTAAAATCAGCACGTCGGCATCACTCTTAAAAAAGTCTGATACCAACAGAGAACTATTGCTTTCTCAAAGAACAACTTGTTCTCTTGTTTTTTATGAAAACCAGTTAAGAATCTATAACTGATATGCTGATTAGAAGAACCTATAATGCAACACTATGAACTTGTTTAATCTTCAAAGACTTTAATATTTATTTGTAGTTCCATGTGAATTTATCCAACAGAAACCTATTATCATTTAAAGCTGTCACTTGGTGTTCATGCTCAAGAGTTGAGGGAAATCCTGTTACAGTTCATCAAAAGACTTTACTTACTAATGTATCCAATCAATGAGTGATACGCATATTCAAGATATTTATCTAACAGACTGAGTTACTGCTAATAGAAAGCACAGTGGGTGGATTCAATCTAAGATGAAACGAGGAAATGTCTTGTTCACAGTTAATGTTTGCATCCTCATTAAATGTGACATCATGGATACGCACTGAACATTGCTTTATTAGATAAAAAGAGTTTAATATTAATGTTTTTAACACAATGAATTTTTTATGAATCACAAGATAAACGTAAACACATATCATATTTTCCATACGGCAAGGTCTTACCCACAATTCATTAAGTTAAATTTCACATTATTTAAAGGGAGAGTAACTTTCTTTGATCCTTTGCTCCTTTGGCAAGGGCATAAAATTACAGCAAATAATATAAATGATACATATTAAATGTGTATGTGATCATATTATAACATGTCATTAGGGTATAATGCAAATTCAGTCTAAATTAAAAATGTGCTATTAATGACTGACAACGTATTGACAATATAAAAGTACAGTGGGATTTATGTCACACTTTATTTACAACAGGACTGCACTTTTTTGCACTGTTAAATACCAATTGTATCAGTGTTTGTACATTTCTAACTTAACAGCACAAGATGCCATTTGTACAGTAATTGTCTCTAGACTTGTATACCTAATTTTTTCAGCATTAAGTCTCATCTATATTTGTATTCCTGGTCCGGCTTTTTTCTCGAAGTCAAATCTAACGTAAATGTGTACACAATCTATGTACCCTTGGCTAATTTAACTTATTTCAAAAGCAGAGGTAGAGTAGCTGTTCAGGCAGGGCTTTGTGTGTGTGCGGTGTATTGTCTACAGCACGGGTGCGCTCATGGGGCTCTTTGAAGGGCTGAGGCAGAGCTGCCTGTGATAATTAGGGTGCAATGACCTTCTCATTAGAGCCAGGAGTCCTGATGATTATTTCTCCCCTTTTCTCTTAACGTGGACCAGCCACAGAGACAATTTTGGAATATCAAAGCAATTCTCTAAGATATTTATTAGAGTCTAAATGACAAAAACACATAGCAAAAACCTTTGAATTACCAACCCGCTAATGTATGCAGGGCCAAATGAATGGCTCGACTTTTTTTTTTTTTTACCCCCTCTCTCTTGTAGCTTAAATTTTTCATTACAAATTTCCGGAGCTTCAAAGTAGCATCTCACAGTCGGCCCCCTTTGTTCTCTCCGACATGACAAAGAACTGTCAAAAACTGTCCCCGTGTTTGTTACAGTCTCCCCCTCTCTCTTTATTCACCCTTGCATCTAAATGTCAAATAACCACGCTTAAATACAGCACAGCATCCCCTCATCTGGAGAGGCTTAGAGAGACGAGGAAAGTGAGAGAGAGAGAGAGAGAGAGAGAGAGAGAGCGAGAGACAGGGTGAAAAGAGAAAAAAACAGCAGAAGGCATCTAAAAGGGCCTTAATTAATCTTGTGCATTGATTTTGTTTTAGTGTGATGTATTCAATGAAAAAAAGATGATGCTACAAGGAGCTCTCATTAAAATCATTAGCAGCTTGATGTTAGTTGAAAACATCTCACTCTTGCACTTAAAAGCACATTTGCAGGTCTGTCTTTAATGTTGTGAAGAATGGTCTTCTCTAAAGAGCAACAAACAGGGCCCACTGGACCTCTTCGGCTGGAGCGTAAAATGTGCGAGACAATACGTCCCTGATCCAGCCAAGCTGGACTGTGCCCAAGCTGTCCAGTGCAGGACACAGTGGCTGTACCTGAGTACAGGAAAACAGGAGGTTTTGACACTTTCCTTCCAATTGTGGGGTGTCCTAATTGGGGCACGGGCCGAAATGCTGACTGTGGGGTTTGAATAGGGGTGATTAAAGACATTAGACTTAAATACAGGATGTGCCAAAAACAGCATGGGGAAGAGGAATGACAACACACTATGCTGCACCAAAACCATGCTGGAGGAGAGGGCTATTCAATCAAATATTCATTATTGTTTAATTAGTGGGAATTCAATCAAATATTAATTATCATTTGGGTGCGACACTTCCGTTTGTTTAGCATTATTGCACTGAACACTGGCACATCAAATGGAAATCAAACAGAAAAAAAATGTACCTACATGCATGCATGCATGCATATATATATATATATATATATAGCCTATATATATATATATATATATATAAAATTATACATATGCATAATGTTCCGAAGTCAATCTAATGCGTCATCTAATTAATTTAAATAATTACACTGTAAGATTTTTTTAACACAATATTTTTTTCTTTTGTCAAATCAACTTAAATAATTTATTTTTGAGATGACATTAGTTTGAGTTTCTGCTAGGGATGGGCAACGATTAATCGTGATTAATCGCATGCAAAATAAAAGTTTGTGTTTACATAATATATGTGTGTGTAGTGTGTATAATTAATTTGTATATATAAATACCCACACATGTATGTGTATATTTAAGAAAAATGTGTTATTAATATATCAAATATTTATATTTTTATATAATATTAATTATGTATAAATATATATAAAGTATATACATGCAAATATTTCTTAAATATATACATGCATGTGTGTGTATTTATATATACAAATTAATTATACACACTACATTATACCCATCCCTAGTTTCTGATGATTAAATCAATCTCCTTCATTGTATTAACTTAAAATTTTAAGGCAACCAGGTTACTTACTTTTTTAAGTTAACAATATTTTTTTTACAGTGTATAGGGGATTCTATACAGTAAATATAGTGATATCTAAGCTCCCATCAATACGGGCTGAAATGAAACAAATAAATATAGTATATTTCTGTCGTGACAACTCTCAGGGTGATTGGTAATAGTTATGACAATGTTGTATGTTCGATATTTGCGGAATAGATCTCCTTCACTGCTGCTCCTGCTGCTGCAGAGCAAGTACTGGAGTTGCTACTGCCAATACATACACGACATGCTGCTGTGAGCAAGTAAGACATGCTGCTGTACAATATAGCGTACATAAATTATCCATAGCAGATCTAATACAGGTGGATCTGGGGAAGGAGGAGGGATTCTGAAAGCATGCTGCACTGCTAAGGCAAATACTACCCAAGTATTTGAAGGTTGAGCACGCAAGCTCATTGGCTACTGACACGTCAGGAACCAATCAGCCTTTCCCTATAGATATAACGTTACGATTGTGAACAGGTGAGTAAAAGGACCTATTGAGCCTGCACCATCTAGAGTTTCATGCCATAATTATATGAAGAGTTCAGATGCAAAAGCCTCTAAATGCCATTTGAAATTTTCTTCTTTAATGATGATTTTTGTCAAGCTTGTATATTTAAGTTCAGTGATTTCACTTAAATGGCAATGATAATTACCTATTAATTGTTATTTAAGTGAAATTACTGAACTTAAATATACAAGTTCGACAAAAATCATCATTAAAGAAGAAAATTTCAAATGGCATTTAGAGGCTTTTGCATCTGAACTCTTCATATATATATATACTGTATATATATATATATATATATATATATATATATATATATATTGCACACCAGCCAGTTAGAATAATGGAAAAATGCCACATGGTATTCAGAGGGTATGTCAAATGAGAGTACATGTCAAAATGATGATGAACAAACATTCTAAAATTAGTAAAACTCTAATGACATCTGTAATTGCATCAGCATACTCAACTGAATGAGCAATCTCAGTCACCTGCTATAACAAGCAAATTGCTGATCAGACTCATCAAACTCTTCCAATGGAAGTAACTTGAGGTTTAATTTGAGGCTAAATAAAGTTGATCTGAGTTCGTACAAACTGCCCATAAAAAGTATGAAAAACATCAACACATAGTTCGACTGACATAAACATGATCGGCACGCAGCATCATAAAACACAAAGGCCACACTATTAATAAATCATCCAAAAAGTTATAAAACCACATGCAGATCAGATGCAAACTTTTTCAAGACATTTAGCAGTGAAACCTGATTTGAATTACCCAGTGGTAAAGTGTCATATGGTTCAAATGCACTTGGAAAATTTGAAGATTAAAATGCTTGAGTGACGCGCATCTCCCTCACATATGATCCCTCACTCATCAAGAACAAACAAAGCCACAGCCTCCAAAATAATTACATCATTAAAACTGTGCTGGACCAATTAAAGCCCGGCTACCCTTACCTGCTTTCACAGCTAATTAAAAAATTAACCCTCTATTTAGGCTTTGGCACTCTGCCGTCAATGCTAATAGATGGGGGACTTAAAAAATGGGCCAGCCCTGTAAACATATAGCACCAAATATCCATGACATAGGCTTTGATTATCTCTGTTTAAGATGCTGATTGGTGTTGACATGAGGTTAAAATGGAGGGAATTGTTGATTTGGTTTAATCATGATATGATTGCAAGTAAATTAAACATTTGGGGTTTGAAACATCCATGGGACAATCGGCATGTGAGAGAAAATCGACTTTTGAGTTTCCTATTTAGGTCATCTTACTCAAAGGTGTGAAACGGACAGGCTGATGCTCGAAATGACACCAAATGAGTGATGCACTCCAACGGAGGAATGCACTTGAAGTGATCCATTAACTTGGCCTTTTTTTGCAGCCTTGAGCCTGATGCACCTGCAAAGCCTCCCCTTATACCAAGTGCTGTATAAATTAATCACATGCAGCCTCATGCACTTTGATGCATTTCCTAATGCACATTAATGAGGGGTGACAGCTGTCGCCAGAAGGCAGAATAAAACAGTTACAATTTAGGTAAAATCACAATGTATCTGAAAGACATTTGTACTGTGTCTCTTATCTCCTACTTATTTTAAATATTTTTACTCAGTTAAAAACTAGTAAGTTTTAAGTAAAAAAAAAAAAAAGGCAAACGAAATCTTGAACCTTCTAGTTAGTGGTCTGAATCAGACTCACTCAGAAAATCATTCAGAGGCATCTCAACTAACTCCTCACTGAACCTCAAGCAATTTTTCGCAATTGTCTTATTCACTGGAAATCGTTACTGTGATGTATATTGTAGATTTGTGGAAAATAGGCTACTTAGAGGCTGATTTAAAAAATAAAAAATAAAAATTACACTGTTTTCATTGTCCACTTTAGACATTTTATTATCTATAAGTATCTAACCCTAAACCTAATCTAACTTTGCAATAATACTCTAAAAAGAGTAGGTTGACATGTAGTAGCAAAGTTACTTATACTGTAGTTAGTAGAATGCTTAAAGTGGAGTATGAAAAAGTGTCACCAAATTAAAATATATATATATAAAAATGATATAATTTAATACTCTTCAGTTTTTTCACCAAAAAGATAGATTTAAGCCAGTTATTTATCTTTGCTGTAGTAGTGTATCAGTAGGAAATATCAGATTACATTCCCAAACAATTCTTTTGCTATTAATAGTAATAATCTTTACAATTAAAGAAACAGAAAAAATTTGAGACTACAGAACTGCTGCAGTGTTGGTGTACATTTTATTTAAGCCTTAAATTTCTTATTGTGCTATATATCGTTTCATTTTATGCAAAGCAACATACAGGGGCACGATGCGAATCATCTACACACGACAGTGTCACGTCGATCTTTTCGCGTGATGGAAATGCCTTGCATACAACTTTAGGATTTTATTCAAACAGATACAGAATATAAATATGTATGGTTTCAAAATATGTTCTCAGAACTGTACACTGATTGTTTATGGACAGGTTATGAAGCCTATTGTTGCATATTTTGGTTACGAGTGAAACGCAGGGCGACGGTCCGAAGATGGAAGTTCCCCTGCTCTCTTTATGCTGGGACTAGCCACTCAGCAATGTCTCGTCTCCAATTAGTACAAAATGCGGCAGCTAGACTTCTGACAGGTGCTAAAAAACGGAATCATATCACTCCTATTTTACGATCCCTACACTGGTTGCCAGTGCGTTATAGAGTGGAGTATAAACTTTTAATTTTTGTGTATAAATCCATGAATAGTCTGGCTCCACCATATCTGTCTGCTCTATTGACTGAGCATCGTCCGTCCAGATCACTACGGTCATCAAATCAGAGACTCCTATCTATCCCTAAGTCAAAACTAAAGTCCAGGGGGGACCGTGCCTTCTCTGTAGTTGGCCCCAGACTATGGAATGACTTGCCCACTTCCATTAGAATGGCCTCTTCGCTTTCTGTCTTTAAATCCAAGCTAAAAACACTCTTATTGGACAAGGCATTTAACACATGAGAAAACATTATTACACTGTTTCTCTTTTTTAAACTGGTGAAGCACTTATCTTGCAGTAGTCTATTTAAATGTAATCCTGAACTTTTGTTGCTGTTTTGCTGTCAGTCTTTTATGATATTTATTAATATTGTAAAGCACATTGGACAATGTAAATTGTATTTAATTGTGCTATATAAATAAACTACCTACCTACCTACCTGCTGGTCGAACTTGAAATACTTATAAATGTTTAATTTTTACTTCTAATATGTGTTAAACAAGCTTAAATGTTGGCAATATGTATTTAAAATTATGTAAAATTTACTATACTGTAAAATACGATTGAAAATAAAGGAATTATAATGCAAGCCAGTGGTTGTATTTTTTAAAAGTTTAGAGGATTTAAGTTAGACATCAATTCATGTATGAAGGGAAGTAAAAAAAAAGAAAAAAAATATATAATAAGCTAGTATTAGAGTAAAACTGAATCAAATATATTGGGTTATATAAATAACCCAATTTGTTGAGTAAAATTAACCCAACATGCGTTCTGTCCTATATTCACCCAGCCATTGGGTTGTTTTTAGCCCAGTGTTTTTAGAGTGAACCAACACTAAGGGAAACTTTGAAGGCAAGGCAAGGTGACGTTCAACCATAATCAATGGCACAAATACAATTAGCATCACTAGAGTGACTGCATCAAATTGGAACTAATTTATACTAAATATAACTAGAAAACCCCCAGAGTTTATGTAACCAAAATAATTGTGGTCTTTACCAAAATCTGCACACATGTATATACATTGTTCATAGGCAGCATTTCACACAGACGTTGTACCCAGAATCCCACCACAAACAGTATAAATACACTGCAAAATATCTCATTAAGATCATTAAATGACCTTCAGCGGTTAATTAGATATAAAGCGCAGAATATGGCGGCAGTGTGGCCGATTCTATTATTCATCTTTGGCCTGTAATGACATTTCTCAGCTGTCAGAAGCGTTGCGGGGGGTTGCCAGTGAGGACCGGGGTGAATTGAACCCCTAAGGGGTGCACGAGACGTTTTTTCAGCGTGCGTGATGCTTACTAAATACTAAAAACACACATAACACAAACCAGTAAATATGGTAACAATATACTGAGCGTCAGCCCTGCTAAGGGAATGCTTGTGACCTTCCTGATTTCAGAGCAAGTCCATATTTCTCCCTCCCAATAAAAGGCTTTAAAGGGATCCTAAAGATTTAATTAAGATGTCAGCTGGCGTGGGTCACTCCTAGTGCAGTATCACAGGCTGGAAGATATACTGTACCACTACAAAGGGCCAGGCTGAAGCTAAGTGGCCTGGCAGAGCTGTGCTGGAATGCAGAACTTCTGATTTACAAAGGGTGCCTCACTGTAAAACACAAGTAGTTTAAACACAGTCGCAAAACTCTGAGCAGACAGCGCTCACTGCTCTGTCCGGCCAAAAAAGAGGCTCAGGACAGTTGTTATTATTTGGATTAAGGAACATCAATCTGAAAAATAGATAAAAACGGTCACTTCTAAACATGTTCATACAGTTCAATCTGATTGGTCGAGCAGTGTTCCAACAGCACTAGTAATTCCATAGAGGCCTTTCACACAGAAGGAGTTTAGCATTTACTGCTCTGCTTTTTCCATGTTCTCCATAATAGATAGACCTGTTTGAGCGCATCTCATGCATGATACAGCATTCTAAACATGTGATCAAATGAAAACGTCACCTTTTATTAAGCTCCCCTCTAGACCTTGCAGTGCCCTGCATCACAATTTTAACTTCAAAAGAATGTTCTGTGTGAATGGCCTCTTACTGTTAAAATAGCTCCACTGTTTTGTGTTTGCCCTTTCCAGACTGTATTTGTCTGTTTATTAGTGGTGGGTTTGCATGGTACATTTATACAGTGGGAGGTGGCAAGTGACTGATATATCATGAGTGAGTCATTCAACTGATTAGTTGAACAAAAATGCTGATTTATTTAAGAATGAAACGTGACTGCCTTTGAGTGTGTCATTGAAACGTTTACCTAACCGATTCATTCAAATGCAACTTATTCATTCAGGAACCTACTGTGGCTGTGTCCGAAAGCTTAGGCAGCTGACTTGTTGCTTTGCTGGCCTATCAGGCAATGACTTTGCAGGCATCGTTTGCACTTCTGAGGCAGCGTAATGATTTAGTGATATACAAAAAAATAGATATAGAGCGAGCTTAAATATTTAATTAATACAATAGTAATTTTGTACTAGAAATTCTAATACTAAAGAGAATTTCTAGTAAATTACTAAAGCGTCGATCAAAAACATACGTTTACACACAAACTGACCACCAACGGCAACTTAAGCCTTGGGTATACTCGACGCATTCACAGGGGCGCGAGTCTGCGTTGACTGCACACGCACTTCTCCAGACGGACAAGGCATTTATACTTGGCGCGCTCGCCGCTTAATATTCTGTGAAACGACAGCGGGCGACTCAGCAATGAAGAAGTAGTTTGCTCTTTATTAGTATGTTATAAATTGCTAATTCATAAAAGAGTAAATGCAGTAGGTTTGTTGTAGCCTACTTTCACTGCCAGCGCAGTCTCATCCCAAGACTTCATATAACTGACGTCTTTTGACCATACGTCAACATCCGCCTTTTTAGGGTACCCTTAAACGTCGGTTAAATGACGTTATCGGATCCTGACCCTACCCCAGACCTAAACCTACCCCGTCACCTAACTGACGTTAAAGGTAAAGCGTCAGTTGTATGACGGCTGCGGGATCGTCATTTAACGTTGATCGTCATTTTAATGTTGACGTATGGTCAAAAGACGTCCCAAGAAGTCAGTTATATGACGTTTTGGGATGAGACCGTGTTATCACTGCATGTAAACAAGTTAAACAACTGAAGCCTAATTGAGGAGTGTTCAAACCTTAATTTCATCAGCAGGGCTTACTTCTGCTATTGTAGGCTTATTTTGTAAAATGTAACCAATTACTTTAGACAAGTGCAAACTGGGTGCTTAATGCAAATGTTTTTCTGTTCACAAAATGACATTTTATGGTCGCCCATCAATTCAAATGTCTCTGTGTATAGAAGGATCATAAACATGCTGATTCAGCTCGAAGTTGTTCATCTTCAGATGCAGCGCTGCGTGATGTTATAAAAAGTGGCGTGCACACCGGTAGGCGAAATGGAGTCTTGAACCCAACGCGCACGATCGACCACACAGTCATTTTTGCCGCGCGCACCTTCGCACTCTTGCGGACGCGCCGAGTATACACAAGGCTTTAGATGCCATTATTTTTTTAGCCTAACTGCCACAGTCTGGAACACACAGGATTGTGGGATATCGAAGGTAGCGAAGGATATTTGAGCTATATTTATTGATATTGATCAATATTGAATATTGATTTATATTTTTAAGCTTTCGTGTTTTTTGGAAACATGCAACAGTTCTGCTGTGGTTTAATTTGTAACTATTCACGCTGTTTGAAACAGACAAAACAAGTACATTGCAAAACTCGTCTAAAATGTAAGTTGCTCAAAACGTGCAATATTGCTTACGCACTTTCAAAATATCAGACAAAAAGTCCTCATCCAAGATGTTTATAATGCAAAGCAAAATACCAATGGGCCACAAAAGGGTAAAGAAATGCTTTTCTCACTGTCTGTCATCTTGTTATTTTGAAAGCCTTTTTGCATCTCACAACAGATGAGATTTTGAACGGCACTTAAGGGGCTTCTTTGGGGGCTCAGGAAGAGGAGGGTGGGCATACCGAGTGACAGTGGGCCAACAGTAAGAGTCTCTGGAACAAACCGGCCTTCATGTGCAGCAAAAGACCTGTCACAACCCCTAGCCGACAGCAGTCCCATAGTTCATGGGACAAATATCACAAAAAAAAAAGAAAAAAAGAAAAAAGGCTCCGCAGGGCCTGACAAGAACTTGTCCTAGTTGATCAGGTAAGACAGCACTGTGTGAGCATCTCTGCCACACCACAAGGGCTAGAATATCTAAGATCTGCCTCTCATGCTACTGCAAATCACATCCAGTTATTTAAAACTACATGTGGCATTATTTTATCCATTCACATGAGAAATTATAAATGAGAGTCTGTTTTTGGGGGGAGCTCTGTGAATTTTTAAACCCTCAAAAACACTTTTTGGGAACTCCTATACATTTTATTCAAAAAAAAAAAAAAAAAAAATCGAGGACCTATAAAGCAGACCTGGTGAGATTCACCTTTTTCTCACATGCAGCAATCAATTAGGAAGATGCGCTCTGAAAAGGAAAAGCTATTCTGGGTCATGGGCCAGGCATGTCTCCCTTAATCCTCCTCCACATGCGTCCAACCAAGTGAAGACCGATGCCTTTGTTAAATATTCATCAATGGCTGTCAATAATTAACTGCTCATTATATGAACTCAACGAGGATTCTCATTCCAAAATTAATGTGGTGCTAATGCACAGGGTGAAACCACGCTCTTAAGAGCCGGAAACCTACCATGAAAGCGTGATCCTCGCTATTCTTCCTCAGTTGTAGAGAGAACAGAGAGCTTTGTCTTCAATCAAAAATTTAAAAGCGCTTGTCCCCTCTCGTCAGATTTCGATCTGTTGGTTTTGTATTCTTTAACTGAACAAGACGTTTCAACTACGGCAATAGAAAATGGAGCTTGTTATTTCTGCTTTTTAAATAGAGAAACTTTAAAAGAACAACTTTTTTTTCCTAACACGTATCCTTTTGAGAGCCGAGCATAATGACGTGAGAAAGAAATGTATTCGGATTTGTCATAGAAATGTATTGTGAGATCGCGGGCATGAAGATGCGGTCCTGGGGCAACGGCAATGCAAAAGCGACTGTAATCAACGACATCAAAGAGAAAAGTCACTGTTTCTGCTCTGAGAAACTTTGAGGCGTGTGTTAATAACCATGCATGGAGAATTTTCTTTTCTTTATTGTTGTTGTTTGTTGTTCTGATTTACAGCAGGAAATCCCTCACTGAGCCATCAGAGAGTTGAGCTGTTCACTGTGTCTGTGTGTGTGTGTGTGTGTGTGTATGTGCGTATTGCTTTAGGCCATGACCATGCAAGTAAACAGAAGCAGGCTGTACACATTTGCAATCACACACACACACTTTGTTAGCTTTGTTATTTCAATTGTTATTACCCCATTTGTATAATTAGGCAACTAAATTACTCACATCAAAGATGCCCGCCCCTAATAGACACCCGTATCTGAGGACATTGGAAAGATGCCTTGCTCCTCTCCTACTAAAAGATGCTAGCCTTGATTAGCACACTATTATGAGTGCTTAGAGCAAAGCAGGCTGAACACACACACATTCTCGCTGGCACTTCTGCCTAGAATAACATTATTATCCCAGCCTGTCAACGGGGCTTCCTGTCTTCCTTGTGGGCGACAGATCTTTTTAACGCAGTTAGATTATAAACACAGAAGTCAAAATGTGCTAGAGAGTGTTCAGCATTGTTGTTTCCCCACCAGGTTTCGAGAGCAGAACACTATTAAATTAAGCATACGTCGACATCGAGTAAGTCTCACAATCAGACTCCTGACACTAATCAATACAGGCTTTCCAACAGTAAACATTCTCTCTCCATTTCTCACTGTCTCAGATGTGAATTCCAATACAAATTCTACAAAAAAAAAAAACTGGCTTACTTAAAACTTTTAGGAACTCAAGTAATGCATCTCAATGAAGATTTTTGGTTATGTACAAAAGAAGCATAGAAGGTGAGTTGGATTCATGCATTTTTTAGCTCCAGGAGTCAGTCACACTCTCTCTCTATCTATCTCTCTCTCTCTCACACACACACAAGCATGCACTTGAGCATGAATAATTAATATGGTTGCATTGTTTAACAGTTTGCTACTTCTATTTACACGGTTGGTGAATTTGTTGTCATGTTTAATAACTGATTGCCTTATGTGATTTATTCTTCTACTTCAGAATGATCAGTTGTTTTATTGTTATCCTTGTCGTCTTTCATGTACCAAGCCGTTTAGTCTCATGAATGATTATATGATGAATATTCATGTGATGTTGTCAGTAGTTCAAGACAACAGGCAGATGATACAGTATGTGCTTGATATGTAAATTTTGCACAGGGAATATGACATAATAATAAGCAATTGAAATCAATGAATAAAGGCAAAGCTTTGCAAAGAACTCTTTTTGAGTGCATACAAACTTGAGAGAATTACTCAACTAGAGATTTGCCTAAAATAAACACTTTGAGGTGAAACCATGCAAATTGTTGCCTGAAAGTTCAACACAGAACTAATTGTTTTTACGGTGTACAGATTTAATGTCACCAAGTAAGCGAATTATCTATGGCTGCTGTACTAGCTCTCTGAACGTTCTCTGCTGAATCTCTGCTTTTTCCCAGTCTTGACTACAGCCACTCTTCCTACAGTAATGTGCTGAATTTGCAAGTCTTCTGACATTGGGGTGAACAAAGATGGCTGTGCAGTTAAGTAATGGGAGAAAGACTTGTCAAAGACAGTTTGCAGTAACTTGAGTGACAAAACCAACGCTGCCCCAGCCATCAATTTAATGGTAATTACTATTTAATGTATTTTACTTAAGAGCATATGCAAAATTAAGAGTAAGTCACAAAAAAAACACACATTTTATGTGGTTTTTAAAGAATAATATGCATAATATATTGGACTGTTAATATTGATGAACAGGGACCTTAAGTATTGCTTGTTTTAGCCTACACTTTCACTGAAAGCTTTGGTCTCTATTAATAAGAAAGTAAAAAAAAAAAAGTGATAGCTTGTCAGCTTTTCCTCTAAATCTCTAAAGTTTCTGTTAGACCTACATTTTAGAATAAAACATTTTATCATCATTTTACCAACTCGATAATGCATGCACAAAATGTAAATCTGACAACTACGAATATTAAAATTAAATGTTAAATGTTAAATATAATACTTCACATATATATAAAAAATAGCAATATATGGCATTTAAGTAATTTTACAAATTGTAATATTTAGAAAATAAATATGGAAAACATGACACTTAGATTAACATAAGGAACAATCTAAAACACATTTCTTCCAAATATAAACACAGACTAAAGTATATTCACCAGGAGTCTCAAAAAGATCAAATCAGTGTATGAGAGAGGGGCAAGGACTAAGGTTAAGAGATAAAGAAAATCTGCTTATTTTATTAGCATGGATCCCCCAGGGGATCTGGAGAGTCCATGGACTGTCAGGACCTATTAAACATGTAATTCATGATGGAGGAAAACTTTGTACATAGACAACCCAAGCAAAGGGTTATTAAAAATATGAGCATGGCCGTGGAAAATAAATAAATAAATAAGAAATACTGATTAAATTTTAAGCAGCCGACGGGCCGATATTTTGCCTGAGGCGTATTTGTCAGTTTCAAAGGGTGTTTTTATTAATTTTGTATTTTGCATTTTGTTAGTGGAAAGAGCCTGCTCCACTGGGAGCGCCACAAGCTATAGACAGCAGAGCCTATAGGAGAGAGACGCAGAGAATGTCAAACAGCAGAAAACACGCTCATAGAGTCAAATCAAACATGGGTCCTGAGCTAAGACCACTACAAGACACACACACACACACACACACCAAGGGCAATTTTAGCTTATTACACAAGCACACAGATTCATGATGATGTTTAATTGTAACAAATGTTTTTACACTATGCTTACCCCTCTTATTTATCAAAGCACTTATCAAAGCATTATTTAATGTGTGTACAGAAACTAAATATTTACACTTTGGATATACACTGTATATATAGTACATACATAAATTAGATAAAAAATTACTTCAGCAAAGTAAATGTAAATCACCATAAAAGAGGAAAAGAAAAAAGAATGGCAAAAAACTTGTAAAGATACTGACAAACACACTACTTAAGTGCATCCACCAATCATCAATTGTCAAGGGCTTGGGGGGGAAAAGTAGGCCAAATATATGAATTATAAATCTTATTTTGTATATATATATAAAAAAAAATAACTATAAAAAAAGCCCAGCTTGAAGTGCACAAAAACTATGAACAACCAAAAATATAAACATGACAAAATGATTTAGCACTGACACATGGACAAATACATCCTTTTCCAGCACTGTGTGCAGTCACTGGTGGTTAATACTAAAACAGCTTATGAATTTCATAAGAGAGATAAACAAAATGCACAGTAACACTTTTTAATGACTTTAATGAATAAGTCATTCATAAAACACTGAATAATGCCAGATCAGTAACTTATGTATATATGAGCACACAGCACATATTTCTAATTAAATTAACTGTGCTCAGCATTATATAAAAAATAAAATACTAGGGTTAGCCTAATTTTTAGAATAATTTTTCAGTTAAACATAATTTGTTTTTATGTTGTTTCTAAATTATTTGGAGATTCAATGTGAAATTGTTATAAAATGAACATATTTTATAATATATGCAATTAAAAAAAATCTAAAATATGTAATTAATTAGACTGACAGCACTATTAAATATATGTAAATAAAAAAAAAGAGAGAGAATGCAGCCTCCCATAAGAAAATAAACGATCTGGTAACAGTTCAGGCTTACAGAGGGTGTCAGATGCAATCAATGTTTTATGCAAATTGCATTGGAAAACGGAGGCATCAATGGGTTAATGGTGAAAACAAACCCAATTTTCAATATATTGAGGGCTCATGCATTGAGAAAGCTTCAAACAGCACTGAGCACTGAGTAAAGAAGACCTGCCCTTGGGCTACAATTTACAGAAAGCTTTACCTGCTGCTGGCCTGGATTGGAGCCTGAAGACAAAGCAAAACAATTCCCACCAATGCGTGAGCAAGTGTGGGTGTGTGTCTGCGTGTTTCTGCATGTGTGTTCTTATTAACTCCAGTACCCTCTTGTGAAGCAGAGATGACTTATTACCAGAGTCAGCGAGTGGTCATGGTAGTAAACTGATACATGCATACCGTAGACGCCTGTATAGAAGAGAGGCTAAATGCGAATCAAACCAAGGGTCTTCAGTATGAGTTCTCGGAAAACATTTCAAATCTGCTTATGTACTGCAAGATTCTCCAGTTGTTTGCCACTGAACGGCTCACATTATCAAACTCATGCTACAACATACCATATGAAAATGATGACATGCTAATATGCCACCTTCTCCCAAGCCCTTACCATTACCTCTATTTCCATATTAAAAGGTAAAATACCCTGGCACGCTCTCTCTCTAAATGGGTCCTATTAACAAAATGCATCACACCTTCAAATTCAATTACATTATAAATGCTCGTGGCACATTTGTGTCAACGCAGCATGTCAGAATGGCTTAGTGAGGAGATGCCACTTTGTTGTGCAGTAGAGAAGGAGTTAATTAGCCAACCGGATGCAACGTGTAAAAAAGAGAGAGAGAGAGAGGGAGATAAACCAAGTACTTGGATAATCATGCTTTCCTCTTATTTATTTCATTATTTGTTGACAACGTTGAGCTTTTGAAGTCAGATCTGTCAAAGAAGCAATCTGACACACGCCCGGATTATAGGAATGCATAGGGAGAGTGAGCTTTGTTCATTATGCTTAATTTTGAATAAATCTCATAGAAACCACCAAATTACATTTAAGTGATGTGTTCAAAGCGGCTCAGTTAAAAGCACTTTTGAGTGCAAGCATCGCCGCTCGCTTTCTCTTCTCTACCCGCTTTCAAGAAGGCACGTTTCTTCGATCGCATTGCTAACGGGGCAGGGCAACCGTGCAGATTAATTTAGACTGGTATATGGGATGATTTGTACAGGCGGGATTGAGCAACGCTTATTAAACACGGGAGGAATTAAAAAAGCCATCTGAAAGACTGCCTGTTTTATGCCAACACACTAATCAGTAATTAGTGCCGTATGCGTCCTAATACACGGCCCTCTGCGGCACTGAATTCCTGCATTTTGTGAAAGAGAGCATGGAAGGAACCTGAGTTTGGCAGGTCTTTCATCATTACCATTTGTGTCTCAACCTCTGAAGACTGATTCGTGGTTATTTAATGATTGTGATGGCATCGTTGCATGTGTTACTCTGCCATGATTGCCTGGAAAGCGAGACAGAGAGAGAGCAATAAGCAGCAACAATCAAAACCGTATTCTAAATATGCCATAAATGAAAGGAGTGTAATTTGTGTAAGTGTAAGACTTATTTAAGGGGTTATGACATTTATATCAGATATATGTGAATGCAGAATCAAACCCTGTTTGGACAGGACTAGTTTACCAGAGGGACATTAGAGAAATCCGTGTTTCACAGACGTACGTTGTCATTTTAATCCCGTCCAAATTTGTCATGTCTGTGCTTTTCTTACACATCAGTAAAAATTCCAGGGAAAATTACCTACTCAACAATCCTCGGAGAAATCTAATCCCATCCGTCTGTGACTGCTGATGTTGTATTATCCTAACGCTTCTTGCGGGTTTTTTGACCTACCCGAGCTACCGTAGCACCAATCTTCTGAATGCTTTTATTTCATTTCAACACGGTTGGTATCTGACGAAAAAATTACATTATAAAATGAACAAATAGAGCTAAAGTGCGGAAACTGCGGATTTTAATATCAGTATCAAGTGAGATAAGCCTACTTGCTTAAATGTCTCCACCCAGTTATGTGGGTTTATTATGAACAGCCACTTCAATAAACTTATATGAAGTTAATTTAAATAGGGTTTTAATAATAAATACAGTTATATCAATAAATAATTCATTTAAAGAACATATACTTGATGCACACAACCGCAGAACATGACCTTCTGTAAAGCACAAATCTAGAAAACACACACACTCCCACCTCTGTATTTAAGGTGCAGTATGTATTTTTTAGCGGCCTCTATCTGTGATGTTTCAGATTGCAACCAGTTTTTACAAGAGCGCGCGTGCTCGAACACTCATGGTACACACACTGAGACTTTCAACACACCGGAGAAAGCATCACACAACATGCTGGAAACACATGTAAACTCCCACTGCAACGTTACAATAATAGGCTACTTTTATCAGCTTGACATTGAACTAATGCTCTATGTTCGTAACATGATAATGTTGCGTTTGTGGTGTTATCTAGCATAAGGCATTTCACTAACTATTTGTGTATCTTTCACAGTCAGCAATGTCAACATAGGTGAATGTATATAACGAAAACGGTTAGTGAACGACTGAACACTTTCAGTGTAACAGTAAGATCGTAGGAAGTGATTTACTGTACTGAACGTGTCTGGAAATGTGTATTATCAACAATATGATAGAAGTGGGATAAGTGACGTTAGACAGTGGATCTACATAATATAAAAGTTATATCCTAAAGCACCCAATTTTTGTTATCTTGGAACAGTCTTTTGTATTTATTTCATGTCTCATATATGTTGTAGTTTACTTTGTTATTACATTACAGTTTACCATTATTTTACAATATCTAAAAACTTGTGATTTATCACAATAAAAATAGTGGAGGTCTCTCCATAATTCAAACGCTCTCTCGATGTTGATCCGTGTTTTCGTCCTAAGTCGATCAGATTCACGTTGACCTGACGAGCTTCAGCAGATACATTTTTGTTTTTATTTTTTATACTGTCTTCATGTGGAGTTTGTGTTGGAGTCTGTGTTGTGCTGGAGGCAGGAGTTTTTGTGTGTTATCAGACTCCCATGTCATGGAGTTGCGTCGCATAGACTGTATATAAAAAGGAGAGAGCCTTGGGAGCACGCATGCACGCCACATCCGATGGATTTCGCAGAAAATCCGAGCAAGAGACTTCACATAGAAATAGGAAAACTGGCCTTCAGAGGTAATAGCAAAACCCACCAAGTAGATCATTGTAATGTGCGATTACAACCCCTTCACACACAGGCGATAAAAAAAGGATTCATTTTAGAAGAAAAGTTACATATAGCACCTTTAAACATGGAGGTGTTAGTCCTGTCCGAATCAGAACATGAAAACACAGATGCCAGATTATTACAATTGTGGCCAAACTACATTTGGAAAACGAGTCCCGTCTGAATAGGGCTATACTGTAGGCTATTCAGAAAACAGAAATAGTGAATTTAACTCCTAGTACAAGTTCTTGAGTCATAAACGTTGAGAATCAATGCACTAACCCACTGAAAAATCCAGCATTGCTGGTCACCAACATAGGAAGCAGGAGAGTTGCATGGTGCCCAACAAGACCAGCACTATAGCTCTATACTATAGAGCTATAGTGTATATATACTTTAGCTCCAACTTTTTCAGCAGGGCAAGAAAGCAGTTTTTTTTACACTTAGTTTATGTGGTATTTCAGCGACATTAGTTAACCTCCTGCAATCTAGTGTAAGTAGTCATTAAAATCATTCTAGTGCTGCACTTTAAATGAACTAAATGTCAGAGCAAACATGCCTCCATTCTATGTACATTAGACTCATTACATACAGACCGCACATATTCACAAAACCGCCTGTGGAAAGCAGGCGGTACATGGAACTTAATTTAATTCAATAATTATAATTATTATCTTATAACCAAGTACTGATTCAGATATCAGGATCACCTTCCACACTCTAGCTCTCTAACTGACCTGCTGAAGATTGTGTTTGTGCCTTTACCTGATTTGCATAAATTCTTTGCATGAATCGGCAACTAAAACAACACAGAAAGCATGTGAAAATAATGCTATCAATCAACAGGCACAATTCATTCTTAGTAGTGATTTTTTAATGAGTAAAACATCACTGAAAAAGAGAATCAGACAGATTTGCTATCTACATTTTACTTCCTAACAGCACTGGTTTAAATAACATCAAGAAAACTGAGACAAGATGTTGTAGCGTAGCTGGTTTGCACAGGATATGAAAAGTAAAAACATAGATTTTATCAGTGCAATTATGCTTGGTATCTCAGTTTAATGCATTCTGCAGCAAAACACCGTTGTTCAGTATGATTAATTCAAGAGGATCTTAACAATAACATGAGAGACAATGCTGTGGGTAAAGGAGGGATGAATAAACCATGTGAATGTCTCTTAAACATTGATAACACTCTAACGCCCAGTTACATTGCTAAGATTTCATGTCCCATTTCATGGAAGGATCGCATGTCCCAGAGCAGTAGACTGAACTGTGAAGGCCAACAAGTGTACAAAGAAGAGGATTTATGATACTTTTTTCTATCCACAAGCCCTAAATATATACTGTATTAAAACAATTAATGATAAAAAATAATGTTAAATGACATTTCCTATCAGCAAAATATATAAATAAAGGGTTTTTTTAAAACCCTTTTTTAAAGGTGAAAATACTAACATGCCTAAGATATTTGCACAGTACTGTGTGTGTGTGTGTGTGTGTGTGTGTGTGTGTGTATATATATATATATATATATATATATTAGGGATGCACCGATATGAAAATTTTGGCCGATACCGATAACCGATAATTCTTTTTATTTGACAGCCGATAACCAATATATTGGCCGATAAATTGAAATCCAAATTTTTGTACAATTTTGAGAGCCTGATTACAAAAACAAAAGTCTCACAATTAAACCCATGTCCCAAGCGCACAATTATAATGATGTTCTCATTATAGTGTTATGTAGCCGATATGACAGATTTGCGCTGCACATGTTGCAACGAACCGTATTTTCATTTTTTGAAGAGATTTCAATCATATTTCAAGAAATTCAAAAACATAAACAGTACTCAACATGTGTCTCAGCTGAAGGGAATACTACATTATTTATCGGCTTTAATATATCGGCCACATTTTCTAACCAGGCCGATAACGATAACATTAAAAATGAACATATATCGGCCGATACCGATATGGTGGCTGATATATTGTGCATCCCTAATCAATCAATCAATCAATCAATCAATCTATCTATCTATCTATCTATCTATCTATCTATCTATCTATCTATCTATCTATCTATCTATCTATCTATCTATCTATCTATCTATCTATCTATCTATCTATCTATCTATCTATCTATCTATCTATCTATCTATCTATAACTTTTGTCCCTTTATGAATCTTCCAAAAGGAGAGAAAAATCCATAAGGAAATCATGGTGTGTTGAGGTTTTTCTGTTGCTTTGGGGGACACAAATGTTTAGAAAAAACCCACTCACTCAAACCTCTCTCACACACATTGTTTGATTCCACATGAAAATCACTTTGTTCCATGTTGAAACAGCATGTATCCCCACCTGCCCACAAAGAGGTTCCCTAAACCCCCCAAAAAACAAAACAAAAAACAAAGCACGCACACACACACACACACGCAACAGAGTCTGCTCTCTATCTCCCACACAAGCACAAGAACTTCACACGGATGCATGCATGTATTTTCAGAGTTAACTGCATGTTCCTCGTGTTGTCATACTGATGGATGGTGACTATCAGCTCTGTTTGGGACTGGTGGACTTCATTATGAACCAGAAACTTCTCCTGTCAAAAAGAGGCAGATGAATAAGTGTGTGAGAAAGAGAGAAAGATTACATTCTCTACCGCCGGAGAAAAACAACCAGCTTTTAAGCTGCTAAACAGGATGCTTAATAAATAGATCCAAACAATCCATTATTCACTCATTCTTTGTTCAGTGCTAACTGTTTACACAGTGTCATATTACAATAACTTGTGTTGACTGACACAAAAAAAGATTAATTGATGCCTGGCAGCAATGCAAATCAAAACCAGAGCGAGCAATTAAGATCAGGCTGCGATTGTGAATTAATGAAGAGAGGGCATTATTGAAAGATGAATAGTTTAAATGATTTGCCATTATGGCCTCACAGTATTAATGGTTGATAGAAAGCATGCATACAAGGCGAGTTCAAGCATGACCAACTGATTTCCCTTACATTATCAGCCATATATCAGTGAGGCTGAGGACGATGAGGAGGGAGACAAAGAACAGACGGATGAAGGTGACGACCTCAGAAGTTAATGAGCACAACATTCTGAATCATGTACACAAGCAACAGAAGTTGTCAGTCACACTAGAATCTGCGTCTATCCATCCGCATTGCTTTGATGCTCGAATTACTGGAAAAATGGTATACTGTACTGTACTGTACAAGTCTACGAAATGATAAGTTGCTACAGTTTTGGGGTAAAATGACTAGTGGGTAAAAGCCCAGTGACTTATACTCTAATGAGTTAAATCATGATTTGAGGAGAAGGTTATCAGGTTATCATGATTTCAGTTTCAGGTTGCTGATATTTGGTGCATATACTAACTACATGAATAGAAATATTTTGGCTAAATAACACTTTATAATAACTGCATGCTATGAATCATTAATTAAGCATTAGTAATTTTTCATTTATAAAGTAAGCAGTTAATAAATACAGCTATAAATGTTTTATTCTTGATTTGTAAGCATATACGAATATACACATACAGTATGATGTGTATAATAATTGTATTTTTATACTTTATTAATTGTCAATTCATCATTTTTAAATTAGGTAGGCATATTATGTCATTTACAAAGCAGTTATTTAGGAGTTGTCAGTGGTTCGTAAATCATTTAATGATGGACATTTTACCTGGAAAACGCAGTGGTTTTGAACTTAGACAACATATTATTTCAGCCTTTTTTCATTGGATGTCTACCTGGGCCAGAACCAACCTGTGTCTCCCGCATAAGTGCCTCAGCTCAATCCGCAAGGTCACAGCTTCGACTATGCATGCCTTTCTTCATATACAAAAAGCAGAAATTTGCCATTTTTCTTGCGTTTGTCATGTATATACATACTCTGACCTAAATTCACTCGTTTTTGTGGTGGCGTGGACATAATGACACACATCAGCACTTATCCTTCTAGCCACATGAATAAAGATCTACATGGCAGGCCATTATTAAATCAAAATGTGGAAAGCGTCCAAAGTGTATACTGAGAGAGCAGAGATGCCATCTTCAATAGCTGCGCTCCTTTCTTCTCCATCTCTCTCTCCCTCTTTCCCCTGGTAGCGAGGCAGACACATTCATATGAGGAGCGCCGCCGTTCCTCCTAAAAGGCATTAATGTGGAGGCAGCCAGTGTCCCTCTGGTTGTGTGTCATTTGAGTTAATCACCATGAAAAAGACCACCCCACAGCAGGCTTTCCATTTACCCCAGCTCCTGTTTTCTGCCATGTCCCCACTGAAAACAAGGCGCGCTTTCAGCGTTTGATGTGAGGATACAAGGCCCGCCGTTCCCTGCTCGATTCTCTTGACAGAGAAACAGTTTCCGCAGATACACACAGACCATGTCAGCTCAAATGCGCACAAAGAAACACAATACCCCTCTGCCTGTTGGATGGAATGGAACGTCTCTGACAGTCAGATGGGCCCTGCTTTCTGAAAGCCCAGCCAATCACCAGGGAAAAGGAGCTGTGTAGTGCAGTGCTGGAGAAGGAGTACACAATATTACAATTATTGTTCTCCCAGGATGTGGAGCCAGAATATTTAGTTCAAAAAGGTTGAACTGTGTTTTTCTAAAAAAAGGTAAAAGATGGATCACAACAAATAAACAACAAATAAGCACAAAAACTGGGTTTACAGTAAAAAACACAAGATAGAATAACTTGTATATGTATAAAACTGTATTAATTCACTCACCCACATGTCATTCCAAACCTGTGTGACATTATTTTGTATAACAGAAAAGAACATATTGAGAAATATGTTTCTGTTTTGTACATACAATGGAAGTCAAAGACCAAAACTGTTTGGTTGCCAACATTCTTGTACAAAATATCTTCTTTTGTGGTCTGCAGAAGAGGGTCAGCCACAGAGAATGAAATGACACGAACATGAGTAAATTATGAGAGAATTTTCATTTTTGGCTTCCCAATCCCTTCAACTTTAAGTGAGCATTAGATAATGACAACGGTATATAAATGTAAAAACAGGGTACAGAGCATGTACAATTAAATATCCAATATCGGACATTATATATATTTTTATATATCGCATGCGCGAGAACTGAACTGAGGTAGTTGAAGGAGATCGCAATTCTCGCGCATGCGTCGTGGAAATCTAAGGAAGTCTCGTTTCAGGCCGACAAGGAAGAAAAGGAATAGTCGAATAAAGTCGTTATTTTTGTTTGTTTTTTCGCACAAAAAGTATTCTCGTCGCTTGATAAACATATAGTTGAGCCACGGTAGTCACTTGGGATATTTAAACATTTTCTTCATTGACTTTTTGGGCCGTCAAGAGCCAGTCCCTTAGGCAGCCAATGTGGTAGTTATACAGCTCTCAAATTTAATCAAAAATATCTTCATTTGTGTTCCGAAGACGAACGAAGGTCTTACAGGGTTGGTACAGCATGGGGGTGAGTAATTAATGACTTAATTTTCATTTTTGGGTGAACTAACCCTTTAACATAAACTTCATCTTTGTATTTCATTTCATACAAATAAAGTGTACTTGTGTATTAGAAAACTTGTATGGATGGTATCATTTGATTTCACAGAATTAAGAAAAAAAGTAATAATCACAAGATACTATTTTAGAGAGATGCAACTTTTACGATTTTAAGGTGAATAGAGAGTAAATGACAAACAGGCACTTCCGAGAGAGCACAGTGCAAAATAATGTGTACAAATATCTACGAAACGGCAATGAAAAGTACGAGTAAACCAACCGCAAAGCATTCAACCATTAGAGTACTGTTCTCAGTGCATGTCTGGGGTCTGAGAAAACAAGGACCCAGACTAAAGACTTATTCATCTATTCTGTGTTCTGTGATGAACAACATCCTCCACAGCCCCACACCATTTATAAAAATATAATAATAAACACATTGAAACCAGACAATGTTAATGTTATAAGAGTGACCCACAAATGCAATATACAATTTCCACACAAAATTGTTGTTGATGGGTCTATGGGATATAATTTTGTATTGGACCTTCATTTATAGATCATATGGAGAGAGAGAGAAAATAGTGCAATAAAAGCAAGCACTGACCAGTTAATATCGCACTCGTGGCCTGAACCATGCTCTTGAGCATCTCAGATGTGTAGTGCTGATGCTGCAAGCAGCAAGCGTGTCTAACACAAATATTTCATTACCAATTCATATCTCCAACTGATCTCTCTCTCTCTCCAAATCACCACCAGATATAAATGACTTCCTCAAATGTTATTTTGCCATTTATTTCCACTCCAGCGCTTATTTAAATGTTCGCCCCTCTTCTTTCTCTCACTTATCTGCCATAGTGGTAAATAGGAGAATTCTTTACTTAATTCCATTAAGTTTGTGCCGCCGCTCCATCTCTCTGCGCTATGAGCATCAGTATTGCAGCTCGGCCTGTCTCTTAGCAGTTCTGCATGGCTGCTCTGGGATAGAACATGACAGTTACATTAATGTCTCTATGTAAATTGCCCCCTGCACATGGACCAGCAGGCAAAAAAAAAAGAAGAAGAAAAACGCAGAGGGGCATCCATTGCCCCAGTGACAGCAGAAATTACAACAACATTCATTGTGTGTCGGCCCAGAACGCCCGAGTCTATTATGGAATACGGCAATTTCACTGAGTCTCCATCCAGGCAGATGGACAGGCATGGCCAGCGCAGTGGCTAAAAAGCAATGACAGCCAGCGATTCGCCCCCCTGTGCGCTCTCTCTTTTTAACAAAGCAATGAAAAATAGAGAAGATGGGGGAGGTTAGGCAACCTGGGCACGAGCATCAATAGACAGTTTGTGACATTTTTCAGTCGAAATGACACCTTGCTACCACAGTGTAAAAACTGATGTTTCCTGAGTAATAATCAGCATGAAAAACATAAAAAATGTTATATATATATATATGTCTGAGAAATCATTTTACATACACTTGTATAAAACTACTTTAGTGATTTAAACATTTTAGACACGTGTTTTCATGCACTTGAGTGTGTCTAAAGGTCTCAAGGAAAGAAGTATACAAACCATCATTCAAAAGTTCAGGGTCCGTACATTATTTTATGAGTACTTTTATTCAGCAAGGATCCATTATTTATTTATTTAACCTTTATTTTATCAGGAAGTCTCACTGAGGTCATTATTCTCTTTTAAAAGAGACTGGCCAATGAAGCAGCCATGCAAACCTACAATACAACACGTATTTAAAAACAGAGGTCTTTACAAAAAAATTAAAAAAAAAAACACATTTTTATGATTGGCTTAAATTCATCAATAGATTTGTATTAAACTTTTTTTTTTATCGTTTTCCATGAGCAAACTATTCCATGACCAAGGTGCATAAAAGGAAAAAACATTTTTTGAACTTTTTACTTCAAAGAATCCTAAAAAGAATGTAATCACATTTTCCACAAAAAAAATCCAGCAGCGTAACTGTTTTCAACATTCTCATGTGATGCTCAGCAGTAATGCCTGCTAAAAAAATTTTAATCTGTAATATTTCACAATATTGTAGTTTTTACTCAAATAAATGCAGCCTTGATAAGCAAAAGGGACTTCTTCAAAAAACGTACCGACCCCAAACTTTTGAAAGTAATTTCAAATCTCTGATAAGTGTGATTGAGAAATAAGTCATTGTTGTTTTTACAGTACATTGTAAAGAAATGTCCATTGGAGACTGCAGGTGATGCACATATGCATGTTCATGCACACACACACACACACAGCAACAGACATTAGGAAAAGCTCAGCGACAAACAAGGCCCGGGAGAACATACCCTTTAATCTAGCCTAGGTCAGTTTAGTTTCCAATAGAGATCTCCATGAGGCATTCTCTCACGTGCTGACATGTTGCTTTTGGTTGTCTATTTCAGGTCTTTTCCAAGGCCTTTTTGAACACCACCGTCACTGCAAGCCAAGTCTAAATTACACACAAGGAAAAGCCAAGGAAGGAAAAGCAATCACCACAGCTGGTCACCCCAAATTGTACAGAAAGCAAAGAAAAAAAAAAGACAACAGAAACATGCTGGTTGAAATACTGACACCAGCTGTGCAATCTCAGAATAGAAACACACATACGCACAAATTCAGCATGGCAGTAAATCATTGTTGAAGATGTGTACAAGTGGAAAAGAATTACAGAATAAAGGACATCATATCTCTTTGAAGTCATCTTCAATTCTAGTCCTGCTGATTAAGAGGGGCATAAAGCAACTGTTCCTGTCGGGGTGGTTTAGGTTTAGAGGTGTGAGTGGATGGATTCCTGCTTGTGCAGTCAGAGGTACAGCTGCCGCTGAGACACACAATTCATTCACACTATAGTCTGCATCTGCAGGAGCAAAAGCAGTGTCACAGTAAAGGAAATGAAAGAGAGGAATATTAATTGTTAAACTATTCTTTGTCATGCTAAACTGAACATTTACACCAGGCTGAAATGAGCCATATGGCTATACTTTTACTTTTGGATCACAAATGTTTTAAGCTAACATTTTTAACCCGCTGATGCAGAGATTCCCAAACAGCCTTTCAAATAATAAAAAAAAGTTATGAACCCTCAAACTTTTATTTTGGCAGACAACTGCAGGGAGACCGTTTAATCTGCGTTTAGTTGACAAAAGGTTTATACACGATTCTTGCTACAAATCTAGAACAATGCTGACATTCACAAAAATGTTGGAAATTACTCTCCAAGACACTGAAAACTTCAGATCATGAGATGCTTGCGTGTAAATGAGCACAACACATTATACTAATCGGAAAAAGCTGCAACCAATAATTGATTTTTATATAATAACAAAAGCCATATTCCAATTTAAATTGTATTTCAATTATTAGTGCAACCCTATTAATTTGACATTTTAATGATTTTTATTATTAGCTTTTTATCAACTCCTGAGTGCCATGAAGTTATTTCACAAACCCGTTTAGAAACACTGCTCTAAAAGGTTAAAAATGTGTGTTGTTTTTTTTTATTTATTACGACAAAATAAATTTAACATGCATGACAAAGTGGTGATGCATCAAGTGAGACTGAAATATGTATTCCTATATTCTTTTGCAATAGACAAATGTGACATTCTTAAAGAAAAAAAGATAATAATAATAATAACGCCAATAATTTATTATTATATAATTAGGGAATTGTAAAAAAATTGTATATATATATATTAAGATATTATTTTTGTTTTGAGAATTTAAAAACAGCTACTGTCAACTGTCTGCTTACCATCATTATTTAAAATATCTTGATGTTATTTATATGTCTATGTGTTGTTTTTAATATAATTTAAGGCAAACCATTTGCAAATTCAGCAGTCAACACCATTGCAAGTATTTTCTCTTTAAACCGGCAAAATAAAAACTGTACACTAGTCTCAAAAACGTGGTTTGAAAGTGCCCCTCTTTCCTACCATCACAAACTTGTAACCAATCCCATCAACATGCGGGACAGGGCTTTTCTCCACAGACTTTCTATGATAAGAGGAGAGAGGAGAGAGTGATACATAAAACGCATAACCATTCTGTCATCAACAGTTCACTCGTCCTATTCTGAATCAGTTTCTGGTTCAAACATTTATGGTGGAATTAAACCAATAATTTCACTTGCCATTGTGTAGCGTTTACTTTAGTAAAGTTGACCGAATCGATCAGGGAGTATGTGCTGGTGTAATTCAGGGGCTAATTTGCATATTCATGGATCTGCATATACTCAATAAAGCAAAGGTGTAGAGTTACATCCAAGCTATTTTAAGGCATGAAGAATTTTTTTTTCATGGGAAAAAACAATAATTTTTATTATAAAATATGTTTTAAGGGATAAAATTATTGATACATTGGGACTTTAATAATTTGTGCATCAAAAAACAATTCAAAGATACACTCAGAGAGTGTTAGCGGCCTTTGATGAACAGTCAGATGGTGTCTATCACTGGAAATAAATAGAGAAGGACCCAAGGTGGAATCCCACAAATGTAAACTTCAAAGCGTGTGAAATGTGTATCTACAGACAGAAAGGATCTGAATGCTTTGTGGTGAGAGACAAAGCAGAGACAACATACAGCATTCAGAGTGAGGTGGAGGTCTCACAGAAGGGGATTTTCTGCAGAGGGGAGCGCTTGGTTTTTGAAGTTTGGGAGCATTCCCAGCATGAAAGCACAGTTAACTTGAAGAACAAGACAGAATCACATTAGGCTATGTCCTGAAGCCATGTGACCAGTATGTGACTACCCTCAACACCATGGGCAGTCAACCTCACACTTGCTATGAGACTGCAGACATACAGTATCAGACAGAATAAGTCGATACCTGGAGGCCAATGACGCATCAGCAACGTGTGTTTGTGTGTTGCTGCTATAGTAGTGTCCCTCATCAGAGCGATGTGTTCTTAAGAAGTAGTGTGCATTCCTCAGGGCAGACAGAATTGTAGCGCAACTCTTTTCACACACTGAGGAGGATCTGTTCCAAAACCCAGTGAGCTGCCTTGCTGTCTGCTGACTACATAAGCAACTGCATTCTGAAGGTGAGTCTACATTGGAATCCTTAATTTCACAATGAAATGCAAGAAGCGACAGAGCTTTTATTCCGTATTATGACAACAGACTAAAAAAAAAAAGTAGGATGGGGATTTGGTTCTATCCAATCTGAGCTGGCAGTTGATTGTAAGAAGAGGGCAGGGTTTAATGACTAAATGATTGGAGAAATCCAGCATATATCACCAGAGAGAAGTTTGTCGTTTCAATGGAAGATCAAGTAAGCTTAAAAAAAATTAATAAAAAAATAAAAACATTTTCTACAATAAGATCAATAACATGCATTTAGAAATCATATAGTGTGAATTTCAAGAAGCAGCTTACATTTTTTTTTGTGAGTGTAAAACACCAGTGCATGTAACACTCAACTTACAACTTAGCATGTTGCTTAGCTAATAGTTTTATTTGTGCTTATTTATTCATTTAATAACTAGTAAGTTTTATTATAAATCACACCTTTTTAAGTGAATGTTTTCAAGTATTGTAATGTGACCATTCTCTAGTCTAGACTAAAGATTACAGTAGGAATTTAATACTTAGCTAACATGTTTAATAATACAGTTGTTCTGTTCAACAAACGAACAAAAATAAATAAATAAATAAACAAATGTTTAAGTAGACCAAACATTGTTTTCTATGTTTTTCACTATGGAATAAAATGTAAAGTATATAATATTTATAACTAGCATGCTCTAATATGCTCTAGGTTTTGGAACAGAGCCACTATGTTCAACAGAAACAACAGGAGTTAAATCTAAAAACAACCTCAAATATATGTGCTATATTCAACTTAAAATAAAAGAAAAGAAAGAAAAGAAAACGGTAGCGAACATTAACAAACAGCATAGAGCTGGTATAAAAAAGGAGCCAGTTTGATTTGTCGCATTAACAGTGCATGCAAAAAGGGGTGGTGACCGAGGTCCTGCCCTAAAAAAAAAATGTGTGTGTGTGTATATATATATATATATATATATATATATACACAGTATACTGTATATATATATGTATACAGTATATCAGTATATATATATATATATATATATATATATATATATATATATAAATACATAAATAAATAAAGAGAAAGACGGAAACAATCCAAGACGATATTCCTGTAGGCCTCAGCCATCAGTCAAAATGATGAATGTGAGTAACTAAACTGTGGACATAGATCTGCCAGGTCTCGCATGGTCCCACTGACATCGCATTTAATTATAACGCATGTCTAATTGAAAACCCCCTGGAAAAAGGCGGGATATTGTGGTCTCTCTCCCTCTCTCTACGCCCGTGGCAGGCCACGGAAAGTTAATTAATTAGGAGGCACCTCCTCCCTCCTTTATCTTGAGTTACTATCAGCCCTGCCTCACTGAGCTGATGAGATTTTCAGCCAGCTTTTCATCTCGCGGAAGAAAAAAACAGAATGGAGTGAGGAGAGTGTTATCAAATGAGCTGTTGAAGCAGCCAGTGAATATGTCATTGACTGTGACTGCTCCCGGAGTGAATGGTGATTTATCCACATGACTCCCGTCATGCTAACTGTGTGTGTGTGTGCGTACATGCCTGTCAGGACTGGTGGACCTCTTTCCCCCTCATTCAATACACTCACATCAGTATTAATACCATTCTGCTCTCAAATTACCCCTTAGCAACCCAGAACTTGAACTAACATCTTCTAGATGAAAGAGGATCAATACTTTACAGCCCAGAAGAAGATTGTCATATGTTGAACATGATTTTGGAAAGCGAGATCCCCTCCTTTAAAAACTCCGATAGCACAATAACTTAAAAAGAAAATGGAAGACTCCACAAACTATGCTTTTAAGCTTGCATGTGTTGAAAGCCAAGTAAACAGGATTTGTGAAACACTGACAGGCGCCCACTGATCCCTTCAGTGCTGACTGCAGATGAGACACTTTAAAGATGTTTATATTTATCCATCTTCTGTACGTCTGTGTGTGTCTGTGTGAATTAATAATGTGAGTATCAGGCCACCAAAGAGTTTCTGTCTTTTCATGATGGGGTGTCTGACAACAAGGCAAACTACTTTCTCTACCACCAATGATGTGCTTGTTGGTAGAACTGGAACCAGAGCAGGTGGCTAGAACGGACCAGGGTGTGTTTTTAAGTGTGTGAGTGTCTCTTACTCTCCCATAGAGGTAATTAATGAACCCCTGAACCTGTGGAACTCTGTTGAAAGGCTGCCAGCAGATAGTCAGCGGTAAATCAAGAACCTCAATGCCAAATCAAAAGAAATCAGTTGATCTCTGCATAAACATGAGATCGGAGACACACCAGGCGGCATCTGCCTGCTCTGACACCCCGTCCCATCAAATCACCCGCTTCAACACCCCCCCACCCCCCCGTCACACACACACGCAGACTCAGACACAGACCATCCTTTTCTGTACTGAGCCGAAGTCATCTAATGCTCATCTCACCTATATCATATCATGCGGGAGAAAGAATTGTGGATTTTTTTTATGCATTTAAAAAATACTGTGATTTAAAATAAAAAGTTTTCCTAGATACACATAATGTGGACCACTACAAAATTATAACTAAACTGATCAATACATCTTCAGGTGTGAGCTGGGATAATACTTTTTTTGTTTTGCCCATTTATTTAGAAAACGTTCTGTAAAAACCTTTTAATAAATTCTGCCTAAAACATCTTAGTAGTTATTTTAGTGTCAACTATATTTACAACTATTATACAATTAAAGTAAAACAATACAAAAGCTATGCAAGGGGCATTAGATTACATGTAAACAACACCAATCAAAGACAATCGTTACAACCATGCCAACAGTGAAAAACTAGACGTTAATATCTCCCACTCACATTTTGATTTTAATATACAAGCTAAATGTACATATTTGCCCTCTGCATTAATTCACTGGACCTTCAATTCATACAAAGAAATAGGAATAATGCAGAGTACTTTTTATTATTGCTACCATACAGGTCTAAACAGGCGTACAACTTATTTAAAGTGATCGGTCACCTAGAATTTTAAATTTGCTGTTAATTTACTCACCCTCAGGCCATCCTTATAGAAATACAGACTGATGGTCGACCTGCTGAGCATTGCTGCCTGACGCACCTCCAGCCTAACCCCAGTATATCTCCTGGTGGTGGAGCAATGGCAGGGATCACTCCCTGCCACCTCCTGCTGATACCAAGGTGTTACTTGGCCCCCATCCCCAATGCTTCCTCCTTACCCACAGCCAAAAGCTCCCCCTCTCTGCCAGTTCTTTAATGGCTTTTCGAACTGGTGAACTGTTGAGGACCCAATGAAGCCTCAGCCTCCCACTTCGACAGGAAACGTGGTGGCTTTCCAGCCAGCCTCTCTGCAGTCTTCTACCAAGTCTGCATACTTGGCATGCTTCTGCTTGTTCGCAGCTTCCATTCCCTCCTCCCATGGGCCCACCAATAAACTCCACCAACAAGATGGTCTTGCATGGCTCTGACCACATGAACAGGTCTGGCCAGAATAAAGTTTCTAAAATCTCCCTGGGGAATTGGAGCTGCTTCCCCAGGTCGACCCTCATATTCGACTCACTGCCAGATGAGAGGACTCTAGAAGTTGTTCTCTGGTGAAGGTGGTTGATTATTTTTTTCTCTGGATGGGATTGTTGGCATGGACGGTCTACCATTAGCCCCCTGTCTACATGACTCTGCCATCTCTGCTAGCTTCCTCAACAACAGATTGTGTTGCCACTTATTGTGGCCTTGGGACAATGCTGTCTTGCAGCCCGACAGGATGTGCTAGAGATTTGCATTGCTGGTACTACAAAAGGAACAACTTCTTCAGTCGGGAATCTAATCAGGAAGCTGAGCCTGGCTTGGGGGATCTTCCACAGATCAGACCATGACAAATGCCCGTCTATGACACCTTCCCATGACATCCAGCTTCCCTGCCGGCTCTGAGACACCGCCTTGATGTTAAGGCGCGGACCTCCTGCTCGGTCCTTCCTTGGGAGGCCTTTGACCAGAGGAGGGGAGTCTCGCTCCTCCCAAAGCCTGCATGCCCGTCCTGGACTCTGCCAACTATTTCACAGTGTTTCACCCTGCTAATTTCCATGTTGACCTCTTCCTGGGTTTGCCCTGTTTGTATCTTAGGGCCAGCTCCTCTCACCAGTTGGTCAGAGGATTCCCTCAGCTCCAGCACCATCCGAGCCTTCTCCTGCTTGTATCCCAGGCCAATGGATCGTGGCAGCTGTAATGTGTTCCTACTGAGGAGGCCTTCCTCTGATAAGCATCTTGGTACTGTAGACCTAGGCACTTCCCAATGAAAGAGTTTGCTAGCCCATCCATCTTGTTGACCACCGAGGAGGGAACTTCAACTCATCTTCAGAGCCCACATCACCCTTAGGTACAGTATGGACTGGTAGCTCCATACTTTATACTCGCCGGGGACCTGGCTCTGATTGACCCTTGCAAGGCCATCTGCGAGCTGCTTCCTCACTGTTTCCCCCATCTGCCTATCAAAGAGGTCTGCTGTGTAAGTGCGACCCAGGCTACAGACAGCTGATGGGGGAAAGACTGCGTGATTTGGTGGGTTTGCTCTTTAATCTCGCCCTACCCACAAGCTTGTCAATCCTCTTCAGCAGTCTTGTTGTCCATGCTGCCTTATGGAGAATGGTGGTAATGTCGTTCATATAGCCTCTCACTTGTGGTAGCCTTTGGCCTGATGGTAGCTTCATACCTCCAACCATCACCCTTGTCCCCATCAGGATAACTTTAAAGATTGCTACAAACAGGATAGGAGAGACTGAGCATGCAATGGCAATGCCCAATTCCAGCTGTTGCCAGCCTGTTGTGAAGTCCTGATTGGGTGCAACTCATCTTGATGTCCTTAAAGTACTTGGCCACCAGAGCACAAATGCAGACTGGGATGTAGAAAAAGTCCAAGGCATACTTGATGAGTTGGTGAGGGACGGACCCATATGCGTTGGCAAGATCCAGCCACACCACATGCAGGTCACCTCTCTCTCTCTCTTTTTGATCTCTGGATCTGCTCCCTTAGGACTGCAGAGTGTTCCACGCACCCTGGGAAGCCTGGCATGCCTGCCTTCTGGCAGCTAGTGTCGATGTTAGAGAATTTTCTAGGCCGATTCCAATTTCCATTTAGATTGACCTGCCAATACCGATTTTAGCCGATTCCGATTTTATTTTTCTAACCACTTTTTTTATTTTCAATAACACATATTTATTTTCTATATATATATATATATATATATTTTCATAAAACACCATATACTTTTACTCAAACTCAATAATTAAAACAGTAAGTTTACATTAAGTTTAAATGGGTACATTTTTTTTTCTGACATAGCCTACTCCAGCTGTTGTTAAAACACACAACAGTGCCGAGTGCATTTGACCGGTTGCCGGTCAAGGCCGATCACGTGAAAATCGTCCGGTTCCGGTCACAGTCAATCGGTGCATCTCTAGTCGATGTACCCATTGCTTATGAGGTAGGTGGTCAACCTCTTGGCCAGGATGGAGAAGAAAATCTTGACTTCAACATTCAGGAGTGCAATGCTCCTGAATTGGCTAATGGTGGTAGAGTTTGTTTCCTTAGAGATGAACACTGCAACACTCGTCGCAACTCTGAAGAGATGACCTTGTTCTTCCAGGCCACTCTCAGGAGCTTCCACAGGTGTCTTTGGACCCCTGGCAGTACTTGTACAGCTTATAAGATATCCCGTTGAGGCCTGGAGCTGAGGCTGCTCTCGCTTTCCGTAAAACGTCTTCTACCTCACTGAGTTTAGGGAGATCGGTGTTAAACAGGAAGGATCTCTTATCCTCTAGTAGTTCAAGCACTCAAATGCTTGAAGGGGTTTTTAAAGAAGTTGCTCCTCTCCATCCGCCTTCTGCGTTTGCAGATGCGCTTTGGCCTCCAAAGGCTGTTTCTCGATCTCTCTCTCTCCCTCCTCCCCTTCCACTTTGTCACACAGTGATTGCTTCAGAATGAAGCTGAGTTCCTCATTGAGCTGCTGCCATACTGCCACTTCATTTGCTTTCGGCCATTTCACTAGCTGCTTCCGCCCAGGTTCTTTCCTTTCTGTCCTCTGCCCTGGCTCCTGGTTGTTGGGGTTTAATGGTGGTGTTTTCCTAAGGGTGTTTTCTCCTTTGCCACCCTTAGAGGAGTAGATATCAAGCAAGGACTCTCCTGTGTCAACACTGGAAGCCTCAGCACTGTGGTTAGGTTTGGGCTCCTCTTGTCTGACCTGCAGTTGCAGAGCAATGTTGCTGCTGGCCCCCCACTTGACACTTCTTCTTTTCCCTGGTAAATCCCTAAACCTCTGAAGGTAGACACCTTCTTCCATCCACACCTGCATCTTCTCAAAATCTTAATATTATTGCCTGTGTCAGTTCCAGTCATTACCAAAAATCCATCTGGTGTGGCCCTTCTTCAACCCCACCTCTCTGAGGGCCACCGGGTTGTTTTCATTTATTTATCTTCGTAGTTTGTTTAGGGTGTCCTGTTGAACAGGTGGATAAGGTAACTAGCCTGCCAGCCCCGATGCAGACTTTCATCCAGTCATCCAGTCTCTCCTGGATGTCCTCCAGTCTTCCCTGGATGCCAACTGCCCACAGTTAAAATAAATACATTTTAACCGATCACAGATTTTATTTATTACATTTATTTATTTTATTTATTTTTATTTTATTATTATGTATTTATTACAAAATGCAATTATGACCGTAAAACCAAATATAAGGATTTACTAAGCTAAAAAACTAAAACTCTGTGTTATTTTGGGAGTAAGGAAAGTATAGAATTTGTATGTATTGAGTGTTATGCTCCCCCCTAAATTTAATTCATGTAATTCTTGAAATGAATCTGAAAAATCTTACATTTTGACTACAGCCTAACTACCACACTTGGTCAAGAACACAACTCGGATACACCTTCAGCCACCAGCACATCAGTGTTTTTGATTTCTCAGTAATTAGCATGTTGAGAAATCACAGTCTTCTTATTTCAACATTCACACTCTGACTAAAGCGAACAGGTATGCATCATTATCACCTCTTAGGTGTAGAATTAAACATTTTTTCTAAAGACGCTTACTCATTTAAGCATGGAGACAACAGCACTGGGTAATTCATGACATATCAGGTTCGTGGAAAACATTTTATTATAATTAGATGCTAATTAGAAAGATAAAAACAGGGGATCTTGGTTGAAGTCCTGACAATGAAAATCATCAGAAAGCAATGTCATACTACAGTGTGTCCTACAAAATCCTTAAGGATCCAGCTGATTTTAATAAACACAAAGCAGCCAGACTGTATTGTATGACGGTTTGAGTGAGTGAACCGGCATGCCTCAATTCTTTTCTCCCCGAGTCCTAATTGGCCCAGTCAACAGCAGCCAGGCCACATCAGCGTTATATACTCAGACACATCCATTTGTTTAACAACCTTGAGCGTTTGAAGAAGACAGATGAAAGGGGAGTCTTGGACAACTGCATTAGAGCCTCCCGACCACAAAAGAAATACCCTGCTTCATTAAAATGATAATACGGCAAAAAGACCCTCGCCCACATCTCTGAAGTACAAAAAGCCTTGTATTAGCCAGCAGAGCTACAGTAGATATCCCCCCCCCCCCCCTTCCCAATCAAATCGAACTGTCATCTGAGGAGACAGGTCATTTACATTCTTGATAAAATGATCTTGCATTTTTTATTTGTCTTGGAAATTAAAGACTTACTTAATCATTGTGGATGGAAGTGGGGGCCCGGGCGATGTAGTCATGTGTTTCTGATTGCATTAGGACTGATGTGGCGTGGCGTGATGGATATTTAATAGTTAAGCTGTCCCTCTGTATCATGTCACAGGCCCCTGATGCACCCGATGCTCTGCAGCATGGCGGCGGTCGCAGGATGGCTTTAATTATTAGGCCAATCATGGGAATAGGTCTAGAAGAGAAGGAAAAGAGAGATCCCATCATGGAAAGCATCTCCAAGGTGAACTGCACTTGGGACTTTACTCTTGATATTGGTGTCAAATTAACTTTGAACCCGTAAACATTTCTCAGTGGGTTCATCTGTTGTTTTGGACCTCAACATTTTTCCAGAAAATTATAGTTTTATGTTCCTCAAAAAAAAAAAAAAATGCTGTACAATTCATGTTTGAGAATTGTATAAATACACATACACAAATAATTATTCAAAAATTTAGAAGAGAGTCAAATTTTATTTTTGAAAGAAATGCTTTCATTCAGCAAGGATGCATTAAATTGCTCAAAAGTGGCTTTTTATCCATAAAAAAACTGCACAAATGTTAACAATTGTCATTTTTTGAGCACCAAATCAATATTCAGAAAGACTTCTAAAGGATCACGTGACACTAAAGTCTGGAGAAATGGCAGCTTTGCCATCAGAGGAAAAATTAAATGTAGAGATATATTAAAATAGAAAACATTTTGTTTAAATATTACAATATTTTCATTTTTGATCAAACAAGCCTTAGTGACCATAAGAAAGTAGGAAGAGAAAGTAGGGTAAGAGAGAGATTTTTTGCCCCAAGCCCCTGTGAATTGCATAGGAAATGGCACTAGTGGTGTGGCTTTCGGAGGCCACAAATGAAGATAGTTACAAAGTAGTAAAAAAAGAAAAGAAAACAGTTCTAACAAAACATTAAATATTATTTTGTAATTGGGGAATACACAAATCAGTCAATTTTAAACACACACAAAGCTGTGAATCTTAAATAATATTTTAAAAGTTTTTTAAAATATATATTTGTAGACCACCCATTCTGCACAAACACAATGGCCGCTTTATGAGTTAATAAGAATGAAGGGCTGCTCTCGCAGTGGTGTTTTTTTCCTCTCTGCCGCCTGAAACAGATGATGGGCCATCTGCTAGAGGACAATGCTAATCACAGGGCGGCGTGCAACGCTGGTGTGGATGAATGGCCAGGCTGGGCTCTCACATGTCGAGTGGCTCGTCCCACAATGCAGAGCGCCGGTCTGCCAAGTCCAGTCCTCTGCTCTGGCCCTGCCTCTTTCCTGTACCCACGCTCCCGCCAGACAGCCACCACACACATGCCGTTTCCTGTCAATTCAGGAAGTTTTTGGTTGTGGTCCCACTGATCCCACTGACACAAATGGGTAACAACATGGATGTTTAGTCATTTCCTACTTCCTCGTAGAAGTTATGGGTCAATGACTATTCTCTAAATGATCACTGATGGGTTACATCTGCATACTTTGAGAGGTTTTGTTTTGTTTGGATTTCATGCCGTTTTCCCCCCATATGTCATCTGGTATTGAAGAATTGACTGGTTGATGTGTCAATTGAACTCAATTATCACAGTTATTATCTTAGAGAAGCCACTCTCACAGTTTTAGAAGAGAGCAATATTTCACACCACACTAAGCGGATACAGAAGCCAGACATCCCAAACACAGGCAGTTAATGTTAAATGGAGTATTACATTCTTCATCCGTCGATATTTCATGGGTGGGCCCCTTCACAACCGACACGATCACCCCGCCAACCACCTCGACTACAAATATAGCCTGCAAAAATCAAACAGCCATCCTCTTTCTCTGCATTAACATTTACAACACCAGGAAATTGGTCCTTAATTCCTTTATCCTCTGAAAATGTGGGAAGCTAATCAGGCCTTACACATTTTTATGAGCGAATAAAAGCCAGTGCCAGGTTTGAGTACTGTGTTGTGTTGGGTGCAGAACGCTGGTCCTGTCCTCATGTTCACGATGCTTTCCAGCTGTGGCACGATTGGAGAAACAACATGAATTAGGCTTGTACCCAAGGCTGTTGCTTCCAGTTATGCTATTGTAGTGCTATTGCGTTAAAGCAGATGTGATTCTCTAACTGTGGTGTCCCATTCCTGTCTGATTAGGTGTGTCCTCTTAAAATGCCACATCTGTGGCATTTTGAGTGTTTTTGCAATGAAGGATATACAATGCCACAAGCTGAAAACATCTAGCAATTTACAGCTTGTTAAAGGAATCTGGAGTGTTTGTGGAGGAAGCCAGATTGTAATGGCCCTCTGTCTCCATTTTGGGGCTGAGGCTGTGTCTTAACTCTGGATGGAACATTTTGCTGGTTTCAAAAACATTAGTGTATAAAGGCTTAAGATACATTTTTTAATTTAAAGGTATACAAAACTGCATAAGAACATTCAAGCCGGTGCTGCTTCTCTCTGTTTATGTCTATGACGAGTCACACAGGTATTGAGCTACTCCGCAGTAGTTGGTGTCCCGCTCTGTCTAAAATATAATTAGGAATACCAGTGATTCAGGTTAAGAGTTCAGTTTGGAAGATGGATTTGTGATGTACTCGCTCATTATATTCATTTTTAACAAATAGTACTTACACAGAGTACCTTTAACATCATCATAAATCGATAAACTGGAATATAAATTCTCCACATAAAGTCAGCCCTAGCTAACTGCTGTTAGCCGTTTGCCTTCCACGTTCAGACAAATTACAATTAATATATTAATTCCTCTTTTAGCTATTTAAAACTTTCATGCAGGGAGTATCTCTTTATGTTCCTTTCCGCCATGGCACTTCATTCTGAGGTACCAGGGCTTAGCAAAGCGGATTCCATGTAGAAAATAAAAGCCCAGACAACTGCATTACTGTCCGACCTGTCAGGTTCTTTAAATATATGCTCAATCCTCGCTGCCAAGCCCTTAAAAGCAGTGCTGGCAGAGAAAGCGAACTGGGAGTGACAAAAGCACGTCGTTTGGGGGGCTGTGATTTTAGTTGAGGAGAATGGACTTTTAAATGTATTTTTATACATTCACAAGGAGTTCATTCTGTTCCTCATGAATCAATAATAAGCAGTGTGCCATAGACCCGGGATACAATTATCCACCCCGAAGAAGCTCACCTGTCACAATGATGTCTGAGGAACTGAATACACTGTCAGGTGTAATGGCGTTTATTTTGCTGTTCCCACAGAGCCGGGGCCTGCAGCAGCTCTAACGTGGAAGATTCTTAGGAGTCATCATGCTCAGGCCTACGAGAACATGACTGTACACTACACGTACACAGAGCCATACTGAAGCAATGCAGGATCCATTACCACAGCAGGTTCCAGCTCCTTACTGTTTCTGTTAGTGATACTTTTTTTTTTTTTTAAGGAATAAATTTAGAAGAAAAAAAAAAGAAACTGCAGGGCCAAACTGCATTATTAATTAATATAATAAATAATAAATATATATTTTTTCCAAGTAATATTATATAAATATTACTTGGAAAAAGGCCTTGACAATAAACTGAAATAAGTTTAAGTTGAAAAGTAACTTAAATAAGTTTAAGCACTAAAATGATTAACTGGAAATAAATAAAAACTACAAATTAACATGAAAACTAAAATATAAAAATGAAGGCTGATTGAAAATATGAATACAACTATGATAAAACTAAAATGGTACCAAATGATGAAATAATTTCAATAATGAACAAACCTAAAACAATTATTGCAAAACAAGTATCTACATGTTACACAGATTTTATGACTTTTGGGAGTCTTTTTAGAGGGAACACAATTCTTAAATCATTAATGATGTTTTTATTTAGATATGTATTTAGATTGAGCCATTTTAATGTACATCGAGCTTTGGTTCCCTTACATTGAAATAGCCATTTTTCGCCACCATGTTTCTACAGTAGCCCTAAAAGGACAAATGCGTTTCGTCACTATGTTGTTCTTCGTGCAAAGAAGCAAGCTAAAGTCAGTGACTAAAACACTGACACAATGATGAACAACTAACAATAACATTTGCAATAACATTGTTTTACTGAATAATTAAACATAATTTCTTAATTTGTCTTTATTAAGAAACCTCATTGCTTGGCTACTCTCTGCTGTCTCAGACGACATTTTTTCCTGTCGGCCACCGCATCTTCTGTTGGTTGCAATTTCCTATCTCACCACTAGACGCCGCTAAAGTCACACACTGCACCTTTACCTTTGAATTAAACCGCAATACTAAAACATAACAAAAAAAAAAAAACTTTCATTTTCAAGATTTTATTCATTTATATTTAAAAAAATGCTACTGACAAAACACAACGTTTATATTTAAAAACACACTAAACATGAACAACCAGTCAGTAACGAATTCAGATGCTGATGAATAATAATTAGTGCAGGAAACATTATATTACTATGTGGTTTTGGTCTGCATTGGAGGAAGAATGAATGTGCAAGAAGTTATCAGAACCAATTATTATTGTTATTTTTACTTATTTATTAAATGGAACGGTTCCCTATACCTATACATTGCAATGTATATTTTTTGAAAAAGGTTACTTCTGAAAATTACAACAACAACAAAAACAAAAACAAAAACAAGTGGTTTCAGCAACTTAAAATGAACAGAATAATTATTTGAGAACAAAACCAATGTTAGTGTTAGCTTTGTGGGCACACTTCCCTAACAGCTATGATAGCGGTATAAACACAGTTGTCATGTTACATCTGTTGTTGTTGTTGTTGTTTAATGCAATCCATCTGTTAATGAAACAAACTAAAATACATTAAAAACTGAACATGTTATGCACTAAAAGGCTTGGCTCCATCTATTAGGCCCATGAGGAGTAACCATTTAGTGGGCAGCTCTGCTATGATGGGTATTGGGGAAGATACTAATAAAGCAATAAATATTTGGTGGATGGCAATGGAAGTGGATCCAACTGAATCTCAGACTAGTTCACAGCAGATGTTTGCATATTGTGCCTTCTGGAACAGACTCTCTCTTTATTTCACTACCCTATAATTCGCATGGCAACCTGACTAACTAATAGCCATCACTAACTAGAAAAATTCAAGAGAGGGTCCTCCTCGGAGATACTATATGACAAAACCCTTTAGCATAGTGGATTTCTTAATTTACAACATACGGCCTGTGAGAACCCATCTCACTTCTTGGATGGCTGACAGAGAACAAAAGTGAACAGCATTAATAAAGATGCTGAATGCCGATATAGCCACACAGTTAGTTTTACAGTTCATAATATTTCTGACAGCAGCAAACGATCAATATTACAAGACTGAAAGGATAAACATTTAGCAAGTATCAATATGGTGCTAAAAATACATTCTCAAAATCAGTCAAAACTAATTGTTTTACATCCACTGTCAGTAGTCTGTGAACGTCAGCACACACAAGTTAAAATGATTAGTGCTTTGACTCACTTACAGTATAATATATATTTTAAAGAGATTTCAATATACTGTAATACAATTAAATACAATTTTCACACAGAAACTGAGAACTAATCCAAACACAGTGTTGATTGACAGACTGTCTTGGTAGCAAAGCTAAATTTAATCACTGGAATTGAACGCTATAATCGGTCTAATTAACATGTGCAGTGACATTTGAATCCTTACATTTTCTTGGGCTGCTGTACATGTGCAGTTGTGTGGGCTTATTTGTATTGTAAACAGACTGTTCAAGAAGAGACCAGACATAATTAAAATCCCTGATGGCGGGATGTTAAAAAACATACGTGTTGCAAATTGCGGCCCATCTGCTGCAGTGCATGGCTTTATGAGCACGGCACATTGCTCAGCGGTGGGTCAGGGATGGAGCAAACTGATTGATGACAGAAGAAGACCAGGCCACTCCCATTACCATGCAGACTTCAGAGAGAGAGTGTGAGTGTGAAGGGGTATTTAAAAGATGACAGCACTGGGTTGTCAAAATTCATTTAACGGGTAACCATTCGAAAATCAAAGCTAGTAGTTAGGTCAGATTATTAGCATAATGCATTTTCAGGCTATTTTCCTAACATGAATATTTCCCTAAGATGATAGTAATGACACAGCAAAACATAAATTCCACTAAAAAGTATGGTAACACTTAAAAAAAAGTTTATATTATATAGATAATATATAAAATAAAAGTATGACACTGTTTATGTATATATAATGGGATGCACCAGACTTTTTCCAGACTGAGTCCGATACCATTACTTTCATTTTTGGTACTTGCTGATACCGAGTACCGATACCGGTATTTTCACTGCATTTGTAATTTTTAAATGTATTGGTTGAAAACAAAATAATACAATCATATTGGCTTAATTTGTTCAGCAAATATATATTTCCTTTAGTTATTTTCATGCTTAATTAAGCCTGCCGAAATGTATTGCATGAGCTTCACTGTTCATTCTATTGCTCGATCATATTTGATCTATCATTTAATATCACAGTGCATATATAGAGCTGCTTCAGCAGGACCCAGTGCTGAGTAGAGGTCGACCGATCTGTTTTTTTTCACGCCGATGCCGATACCCATCTTTTGAAATCCGGGCCTGCCTAATAATCGGCTTGATATACTTGGATATTGGCCGATGCAGATTAGGTTAAAAAAATGCCGAAAATCGGCCGGTTAATCGGTCTACCTCTAGTGCTGAGGATTGGTTCAGTGGCTCAAATGCTTAGATAATAGTCAAAATTCACTATTCTATATTCCAATTTTGATACAGCAAAACTACTAGGCTAATTATGTAAATTTGAAACATTATTAAAGACAAGTAAACAGTCAGTAATAAAATAAGAACAAAGAAATACAACAAAGAAAGGCTACAAATAAAATAAACAGTTTTTAGAGTTTTTACAGATATGTCTAAAAGTTTTGATGAACAGAAATTTGAATGAAGTAATCAAATGTGAAATAACACAGCAAGCATGTTCATTACCGTATAGACATCATATAGAGATAGACGCCCTATCGACCGCTACTGCACATCGGCACGGACAAGCCGTGGGGCCGCCATCTTAAACCGGTCACCCGCTCTGCTCAGTATAATCTGTTTGGCAGGTGCAATGAGCCGTGCAATTTACCTAATCATATCTCACTGAACACCGAACTGATTTTCACACGAGTTTTTTTGCTGCAAAGGTCATACATGTAGCTATGATAGAGGATATTTTATTCACAAAATACAATGGCACAGTAATGTTAAATCATAAATCTTACTTGTGAAAAGTAATTCCTGAGATAGTCCGCCGATTTGAGCAGGAATATGCTGCACAGTGCTCTGGCATCTGACCGGTTTAAGATGGCGACCGCATTTCTTGCGCCCAGCAGCCAATAAGTCATCTAGCTCTATATGATGTCTATGCATTACTGTATAAATTAAATATGGATGGATCTTTATAAAGTTACAAGAGGTATTTAGGCAAGAGCAGTGAGTGATGTCTGTCAGGTTTATTAGACTGCTGTCCCTTTAAGACCAAATGCATGTGCACTTAAGATAAAAACGACCATGTTTTAATAGGATACTCAACAATCATTTTGTGTGAATTCTTTAATACAAGCGCAAGACGTGAAAGAGAATTCAATTCAGTATTTGTGTGCTGTCTGAAACACGGGTTTTGCGTTCATGAGACTTGCAAACGTCCTGTTATAATGTAGGGAACCACTCGCTATACATAAATCAGGTAACAGTTCATGTTTCACAAACATATACGATTTAGTTGTAATCCAAATGACAGTGTGCTGAGTGAATGATCAGTAAGCAAGAGCATTCAACAGAAGTGCATTCTCTCTCTCTCTCTCCTCAGTTAATAATAAGCTATATGCCTCGTTTAAATGTATTCGCGCACCACAGCTATATAGTGCGGAATTTCAACCATTATACTCTGTTGTCGATGTTTGTTTGTCTGGACTCACTGCTGTACACACGCTGCCTGGTTTCGGAGCATTTTATGAGTGCAAAAAATATATAAAAATCGCAGTATAGGACCCGATATCGGTGCATCCCAAGTATATGGTATATACTACACGTATATTAACTTACCAACTACCAATATAATATTGTCAAATCATCCCAACAATCAGTCAAATATAACTGTGAAATGTGAATGCAAGTTAACGCTGAGGCTTTCAGAGTGACAAACCTGGATGGCACAGAGAGAAATTGAATGGACACACAGAATATGACAGCCAGCCCCTTTACTGTAACCTTTGAATAGAGAGCTCCAAGAGAGACATTACCCCGCTGAAATAAAAGCGCTCACACCATTTGTGCTGCGGCCATCACTTCATCTGATGCCCTGTGTGTCCGTGTCAGTGAAATGCTATTCATGTCATCTTTCCCAAAATAATTTACCAAGTGCAATTAGCAGCAGTCGGAAGTTGTCATCCGCAGGCTTCTGGAAAGCGTTCGGCGGAGGAGTTAACGTATTAAAGACACTTACAGCCTGCATTAAAAAATAAACATGTGGATCTCTGGTGATTACCCGGCACCAGAAGAAAGAAATGACATTTCCCTGAAAAATTAGAAACAAACCTGTTTGACAGCCCCTGTTAGCTTAGAACAAATGGGAGACATGGGAAATTGTTTGACACACTTTCATAAAAAGCAAGTGAAGGCAACCTATCCTTTGGTGTCGGGTAATGGCTCCTCGTTGTTAGATTCAATGGAAAAAGCTATTCATACTGTTGTGTGATTGAAAAGAAAATTGAATCCTTTTGATGTTATAAATGTGTCTATTACTGCATTTGCACACAAAATTTCAATGGAAATTACAGAGAAAAGGAGTGAGTCTCTGGGGGAGGGGGTGACATATTGAATTCTATTCCGGCCTGAATATCAATATACAGTACGCCTGGCAGAATGACTCCAAAACCATATGATTTTTTACGCTGGCGTCAGAGTAAATAGGGTGAAAGGCTAAAATTGCAAAACTATATATATGAATGTTAATGCATAGATATTTCCCAAACAACCTCCTCTATTTGCCACATAGTTATAGGAAACTTTTCATTGCCGGCTGCACAAACCTCCCGAGGAGGTGCTCGGTCCCCCCGAAGTTCACAACGTGCACAACTACAAAAACACTGGCAGTCTGTGCAGTGTGCTTGCTATATTAAAGAACCTTTTGATAGGGCCTCCAGCAAGATATAATAGAGCAGTTGTGCATTTACAGGTAGTTAAATAATCAGCAAATAGAGTTCGGGAGATGGGTTCAGCCCAGGTTTGTGAGAGGAATGTGTGGCTGAGAGCCCTATTGAATTTAAGAATTTCTGAAGCCGCCACTTCAAGCAAAACACCCCGCTCTACCAAGAATATAGCCATTGAAGGTCCCCTTCAAAACACAGCAGTTGTCTTTAACTCTGTGACTGTTCCTGGCTTCAGGTAACAAAGGTATGTGGCAGCAGTTTTTGAAAACACGAGTAAAGAAAAAAAAACTACAACGAAGCGCCTCGGTGATAAAAAGATGTGTGCAAATAGAATTAACAAAAGATTAGAATACATCAAAACAAACTCATAAGACATGACCATTGACCTGACATCCAATTCGCAAGAAGACTCTCGGCTAAATGCTCTGTCACTCTTCATTGAGCATGAAGCGCTCTCTGATCACTAAACTAGGGATTTTTTCAATTGCCTTGATGAATACATTGAAAGGCTATTCAGCGACGCACACATTTGATGTTCCAGGCCTACGATACAACATTTCTGAAGTTTGAGAAAAAGCATGTAATAGCATCCTTTTGACGCATCTGTATTAATTATGGATACATTCAAATCGAACAGCATCTTCCTCACACTGGCGCAAGTCATTGTGGGTAACACACAAATCATTTAACTGACTAGTGATGTTAATATATCGGCACTTTTGAAGCGACGCACAAAGGTACAATGATTGCTTCAATTCAAAGGCGTATTACAAATCCGAATGTAAATCAAGGTTCAAAAACCGTGTTTGCATTCATTTCCTGCATTCTGGAGAACAGATTTGCAGAGAATGTTTAGCAAATTAAAAAAAAGGGAAAAAAGCAGATGGCAACCCATTTTTACACTCATTACCAAAGTAGATGAACAAAGTTTCCACCCCAAAGAACATTCAACCAAAACATCAGAATGATTAAAAACAAATCACTCTGTGTGTTGGGATCTTGGGATACCCATACATAAGCACTAATGAATAATTTCAGCGCTACTCCAAAATCCACACAATTTGAGCATTTGCTGTGGCATTTCACGCAATCTCCTCCTCGCTCCGGAATAAAGAGAGAGAGAAAGAAAAAAAAAACAGTGTAACAGACAGAATATCTCTTTATTTAGAATATTCACACTCTTGTGAAGAGCCTGTATGTGCGTCGCCGCCGCTATTTTCTCATTTTGAGGGTGAGAGATGAGTGACAAAAACAGCTCTTGCTGTTAGAACGGGGGATATGACCCAGGGATGAGAGCTCATTTATTAGCATGTGATTAGCAGTATGGTGAGTGAGTGAGAGCTTTGGCCTGTCATGGCACCGCTGCTGGGATCAGAGGACTGCGGATGACAGAATAGTCCAGTTTCTTCTTCACGACCATTTCAAATAGCCACAGCAATCATAAACCATCTCATTTTCAACCAAGGTGATGTCTTACTAATTTTGATAGGGCGAGATCACTGAAAATTCATCTAAATTTTGCGTGTTTGGGCTGGTGCCGCTGGTCTAGCATGTTAGGTGAGATCTAAGATAAATCAATAGCGGAGAGGAAGCATTCATGTTCTGGCAAAGATCAATTAACACTGGACAGCATTTACTGGAAGTTTAAAGCATATTTTTACTTAGGCTTTCATTTATGGTCTCCAGCTTTGCTCTCCAATATGGTCTGAAAACAGTTCAAAATCTTTTAAAATTTGACATATAGTACCATTATATCCCTAAACTACTGACCTGACACTGATAACCAATAATTCGTTATATTTGAAAGCTGCAAAACCGATGTATAAAATTATAAAATATTGTCGAATCAAATGTTTACAGGAAAATTATGTATTCCGGCTGTTGTTCAGCTGAAGAGTGTTGTAAAGATAATCAATTATTAAACTAGCAAGTTTAGCATCCCAGCTAGCAAGCCAGAGACGACAGTGGCAAGGAACCCAAAATCCATCAGGTGACAGACTGGAGAAAGAAACCTTTGGAGAAACCAGGCTCAGTAGGGGCCAGTTCCTGTCTGGCCAAAAAACGAAAACAGGTTATTATTTTAATTATATTTAAATATATAAAATAGGCAAAAGTAACAAACTACCAATTAGGATAACACTTAAGGAATAAACAAATTAACTGGATCAATAAATTAGCATTTGCTGGAAGCAAAAGCAAATGTCTCTACTATGTCCTGACATTAAGGTTCAAAACATAAATAAATAAACAAACTTTTTATGGATTTTGTTGAAAACTACAGCAAGCTCTTTTTGATTGAACAGTACAAATTCACTGAAGCACAGTCAGATACTTACAGCAATCGACTTCGCTGACCATCTCACAATGGTTTCAAACTGATCACAATTTAGCTATTGTCCCACTGTAAATCTTATTTCCCTCCCTCTTCTTTTGGAAAACACTGAGGTCTGTGGACCATTAACATCCAAACAGTAAGAGCCACTCCAACAATATATCAGTATGAAGCCCTGGGAAGGAGGTCAGGAGCACAACCCTCAGCATATTCATCCTCTCACTTTCTCATGCGCACATACTCATACAAAGCACAAGCTAAACAAGGTCTGTCAAACTTGGTAATTACACATTCATCACCTCTGAGATGTGGCAGGTTGATTGGATGCCTTCAGCAAAGAAGCAATCTTGTCACTCCTGTATTAACAGTTTCATTAGAACAGTGATTATGCTAAATGAATCGACGCTAGGGCTCGACACCTTGGCCGTGAAACTGAGGAAATACTTAATGCGGCTCCTGATGCGCCGAGACGATGGTGGGTGGGTTCGGGGGGTGAAAATGCAAGGTTGGATGCACAAAGAAACTGATTATCAAATCTTTAATCCAATTAATTTTCCTCAGCGCAACAGAATACATCAGATTTGTGAAACGGCAGTCCCACGCGGTCTGGAGACGATCTGTACTGTGTGAACTGCTCTGATTGAGTTAAATTGAGATACAATATAATAATTATGAACTGACTCAAGAGACAAGGCAGGGCTCATCTCTGGCGCAGTGTTTCTATGGAGAAACTGTTTGTTTGTATTAATCACAGTCAGCCGGGTGTGCTGGGATAAGGGATATTCACTTCATGCTCAACCCACGATCTTGCACATAAACAACGTCCTAATTCTGTGATTAAAGCGCTCTTGAGTGTCACAAAAATGCCCTCTGAATGGATAACTTGAGATGATACCAGATCCAGCCATATGTAACAAATGAAAAAGAAGGAAATATTTGCGTCGCCACGCTCCCTCGTGGCCCTGTTCAAATAAACTGATGGCAGAATAATTTAATCATATGCCAGCTGGAAATTTGCTAAATTGATTTTGGTTAAATTGTCACAGAATACCAAATGAGCCAAAAGAACTGCAGACATGAACAACGGCTGCATTTTCTACTTTGTATTGGTTTCACTCTAAAGGAGTAGAGCTATTCAATAAGGTCAAATAATAAGTTGAATAAGTTGGCGAACGAGATCTTTAAAGCAACCGCTTTGACTAAAAAAGCAATACAAAGCCGAAAATGTGCATTTTCCCTGCCGCGGGCTGTCCTTGCACTAACTAAATCAATATGCCTCTTAGATCTCGCAGCCATCCTTCATTTGATCGTCTTAAAGGAAATCAGCGAAAATTCCACAGAGGACTCCGACTCACAATTTGGTGACAAAGATGTAATGATATAGAAAATTATCTTCAACAAGTACCGTGAGGTCAGGGTAATTATATGCCTGACCCTTAGCAATGCGTACAATTCCTCATTGATTTTCTATAGACAAAGAGAATCTAATAAATTTAGCTACTGTAACCAGACCAGGTGGTCAATCATTGTCCTCTTTTCAAAGCCCTTGATGAGAGATGTGGTACATCAGGGGAAAAAATAGACCATTGTTCTACTTAATTACAGCATGTCAGAGACAAGAACATATTTGCATTTTAAACAAGCACTTAATCTGATTGGAGGACAATTGTTATAAATTTCATTAAATATGTGGAGGGCAGCACATGCTGCCTCTCTCTCTCTGCAGAAGAAAGGCTGCTGGAGGGATCTGGCTAAAATAACCCAAACCTTCATAATTCCAGAAAGAAAAAATGGAAATTGTATAATTGTGTGTGTATATATATATATATATATATATATACACACACACACACACACACACATATATATATATACACACACACTTGCAATTTCTGATTCCTGATTTTATGTTTTTCTACCAAAATTTGGTATAGTTTGCATATGTTTGTTTTTTTTTTCTTATCAAAGTTTAATTTCTTTTCCTAACTTTTTTCAATGTCTCTTTTCCCCCTTGGGTTCAAATACAAGACGTACACAGATCTTGAGAAGAAAGTGGGAGGAAGGAGACGGGGAAAAAAAAAAAAAAATCAACTGTGTGCCCTAACAATTTATGACCATTTTCACACAATTTCCTGCAGTCAATTTAAAGTGGGCTCCGCTGCTTCCTGCATATCTAACAGCCTCCTCAGTGTCTTTATCTACAATTCCTCTTATTTACAGATTGCTGGTGGAACAGCTGCTTCTACACTTGCCCCGAATCCATGAAGTGATGTTTTGCAATATACCATTTAATTTTTAATGCTGATATTCATTTCTCCTTCAAAACACTAGAACTTCCATGGAGAGGCGGCTTTTGATGACATCTACACAACATCCAATAGACTGAAAAATGGTGGAATTAATGGAGATAAACAGAGTGATATCAAGCAAACAAACCAGAGGGTAAACACAGGGGAACTTTACACAGTAAATATACATTTGTGAATGTGAAATGAGAGAGGGAGAGAGTGAGAGAGAGAGACAGAGAGAATGATTTCCGCTTGATGTGGCAACTAATCTAAAAAAAAAAAATCTAAAAAAACAAACAAACTACAGTTTAGCACCAATAACAAAGGTATAACTTTAACATGCTTGCTTTGAAATGCACTGTTTATAGTTATAAATTAAAACTATAAAAGATTGATTAATTGGAAAATACTACATTGTCAAAAATATACAAATCAGGTGGCGAGCAATACAAATATAAATCCATTAAACAAAAACAGACAAAGGAACTCTGAAAGTGCTTTAGAGAGTGAGAGAGAAAGAAAGTGATAAAGAGACAGAATCTGAGCACCTGTCTAACAAAAGCGGAAGGCTTTCTAAAATGAGCATTCACACACAATTACACTAGAGGCCTGCTGCCATTGTCACCAGCCTGTTCTTCCGTACCCCCTCCTCCCGGCAGCAACAACAACAACAAAAAATAATCACCAAAGCAAGTTGTGATGCACCTGCATCTGCTCATTCATAGTGTGAGATGGGTTGGATTCACGCCAAGCCTTCCTACTTCAACCATCGCCAGGGACCGTACATATTGATTTGCAATACAGCATAATAGGCCATCAGCTTAATTATTACTGAAGAGAGCACATTGTTCTCCGGCATTTTTCACCCTTCCAATCCCAGAGAATTGCACAGGAAAAAATGAATGACTCATGATGTGTGCATTTGCATAACTTCCACACAATAGGGTTTATTGGAGATCGTTGAATGAAGCTGCAAGTTTATTCCTGTGCGAAGTTGTGAATTGTGAAAGGAAAATTGCTCCTGATTTTCAGATCAGTTTGTCTTGAAAAACAGGAAAAGAAAACAGAGCAAGACTAACAGAGAGAAAAATAAAGAAAGAAATAGCTTAAGAAAGTAAGAAAGAAAGGTTAAGGACAAGTAAAAGTAAAGGGAAGGGAAAAGTTAAGGAAAGAAGAAAAAGAAAAGTGAGGAAAGAGATAGAAAAGGAGCATAGAGCTCTGCTGTCTGATGATAAAATTATTCATACATTGTAAGTCTTGGCTTGCACATCACAGAAAGTTCAGAAGTAGACTAGAAATGGGAAGTGGGTGGAGCTTCAAAGGAAGGAACGGCGCATGAATCAAAAACTGTGCCTGAATTGAATATGTGTAAGGCAGACTTTATATATTTCATGAGGAAACAATAAGACATAGAGAAATGCATTTTTATGTGGGTGTTTAAATGTGATTTCATATTAAAATACAACATTTATACCCAGAAAGGAGAGAACTCATACTGCATTAGAAACATCCACATGCATGTTTCATGTATAATAAATTGTATTGCTTATGAACAAAAATTGAATTACTGCTCGACTGCTAGAAATGACACTTTGATCATCTTCTGATGGACTATAGATACATAAATCAATAAGCCATGAAAAAGTTAAATAACGCAAAAAAAAAACGCAATTTACACTTAGCTGATGATTTTATACATACTGATTTCAACAAGGAAACCTGCGATCTTTTGGTTATCAGCCCTTTAACCTTGCTACACCCTTTTCATTTAACAGCACTAATGACGTCGAACACTGTGAAATGTCAAAGAGCAGGGGCTGCTGGGATTGATGCTGCTCATCCTTTTTCATGGACATGAGAATGTTTTTCAATCACTTATCATACTTTCAGACAGTGGCTTGAATTTGGCCCTTTCTTATTTATTATCATAACTTATGTTCTTTTCTAGAATGGCCAGGTTAACTGAGGTTAGTCTGGGTGGTTAAGTCAAATGCCTGGCGACTAAAGGAACTGCATGAATGTACTGTAGGCTCTGCATGAGAAAGCTGGGCGGCAGTGTTTCCCAGTGTGAGAGTAATGGGAGAATAGAGTGAGGACATGTTTTAGTGTGGTGTGGGTCCAGTGGTCAGGCCCTCAACTCCATGTTCAACTGAATCATGCCTCGCCGACTGGCCTGCTCAAGAATGCCAGGGACTTTGTTTGTGTTGGACCAGTGTGCATGTGGTTTTAACCCATTTCCTAGTACCAGGCACAAGAGTTAACTCATGGACTGAACAAAATACCACTTCTTCCCAAAGGATTGACAAAAACTGCTACCGGGAGAGCTCATAAAAAAATATTCAAACATGTTGCTCAGGAAACCAAAAACAAGCAGAGCTTTATTAAAAAATAATATATATATATATATATATATATATATATATATATATATATATATTAATACTTCTTTATAACAACTGAACAGATTTAAAAGACTTCTTTTAAACAATTGGAGTTATTTTAAATTATATGCACAAAGGCGGTTCTGAATCTATATAAAGAGGCTATAAGCAAGTGAGCGAGAAGGAGGGCTTCTTCCCAAGGCAAATTTTGCAGTTCTGAGGGCACAACAAGCTTTATTCATGTCAGCAAACAGTGTAATCTCCCAGAGAAATGGGCTTTGTGTCTATGGGGGTCCCAGCAGAGCGGGCTTACAGATCTCTTCAATCTAATGCCTGGTCTGTGAACAGAAAGCACACAGAACAAGCAGGACCAATTCCCAGCCTCCCCAGCCCCCTTTCCACCAGCACAGCCCACCCCTTGCCCACAGACACTGTTTTCTTTGGCTGGCCGCAAAGTCCATGACAACTCCAGCAAGGGACTTATTCTTAAGACATGGTGGAGGGGGGAAAAAAAGTTGCCAGACAGGTAAAACTGTCGGGTGGAAAAAAAGAGATATACTGCGATATGCGATAGATACAAAGAAAGCATTGTTTAAATAAGTATTAAAAATACATCATGCGAACAGCTGTCATTGTGCTGCCAACTCACTCAAGAGCCGTATTATGCAAGGTTTCAAGATGGTGATATTTATCCGTACGTGAAATGTGCCAGAAGAAGTTCAGTGTTTTATTCTCATTCACCAATTACCTCATCAAAAGTTTTGTACTTTTTCATTATGTACAGAGAGACAATAAGCTTGATCATTTAAATGTAGCCAAGTGTGAAAAAAAAAGTATGATGAACAGGAAGTCACACTCTATTTAAATGTGTTTACATGCTCCCAAGATTGAGCTCGATCTGTATTAAATTTGATCGGATTGAAAGGGGTGGTGTAGATCTGATCAATAGGAAAAAAACAAATGCTTGAACACAACAATCTCAGTTGGATTCAAAAATATCTTGTGGTGGTGCATTTCTGTGATAAATATGTTTACCTTTAATAATAACAATAATTTTTATATGTCTTACGTGGTCAATTGAGGAGACTGAATATCTGCTAAAAAAAAACTTTTCTGAAATATGTCGGCTTTCCTTTTAGGTAAATCATCGAGGCAAAAAACTGTACCCACGGTAGCTTCAGTGACATTATAGCAGTGGCTTTCTGTAGTTCTGAACGTGGTGAAGTTGTGTGTACATGAACAAATGCATATGTAAATGAAAAAGTGAATTGGATTCATTTGGATTGACAAAAATTAGTGCATGTACCTAAGTACCGCCTCACCACCACCACCACATAAAAAGCAACAATGGAAAAAAAAAAAAAAAAAAAAAAAAGCAACAATGGAACAACTCAATGGAATTGTGTAAATATAATTATGTTGTATTTTATGGTAAATACTTGCATTGTTATGCAAGCATTACCAACAATGTGCAGTTTTCAAAAGTAGGCTACAAGATAATACATGACAAACGTAATCTGAGCGGCATTTTAGTAGCTCTGACAATGCATAAATTGTCTGATATTTAAGGCTGAAAGGATAAACTTTTACATCTTTGACACAAAAAAAGAGAAAATGCTAAGAAGCTGCAAGGGCTAGAGCAAAAGAGGTTTGATTTGACAGATGAATACTTGAGCCCTGTCCAGATGGAGGAGGAAGAAGACGAGAAGGGAGAGAAAGTGAGAGAGTCTCATCAGTGGCTTTCAGCCTGGGATGTTTCATTATTACTCGTCTTTTGTCTGACTCTCTGTAGATCCTCCCTACTCTTGAGGCACGCTGCTGCTGATGCTGGGTTAGGTGTGCCAAGTGGTTTTCAATTCAAAATTACAGTCCTTTTTCTCTTTCACGACAGTGGAAAAAACATGTAATGCACAAAGCCAAGCTTAACAGAGCAAGATGTGCAGAGCAGACTGCCAAAAAGTCTTCCACTGTCTACTATGGCACAAAAAAAAAAAAAAAAAAAAAAAAAAAACACAATGAAAATCACCTGGCTACACTGTACACACAATGATAAAGATGTTGTACCGCTAAATAACTAAATGAACAATACTGCAATGTGCGCCGTGAGTCAAACATGGGCAATGGTAATGAAGACAAATGCTTAAAAACAAGAACAAAACGAAACAAAACTGCACAAATATGTAACTTACAATTGGATAGAGAAGCATATGGAGAAGAAAAAAAAAAATAAGTATCACTCATAACCATCAAAAAAATTATCATAATTTACTCTCAAGGTTAAAATCTGAATTACTTTATTTTACTTCCTGGAGCAAAAACACTTAACAATAAAACAAAAGCAAGAAAAATTAACAATGGACACTTCTATTTTGTTCAAATGATAGTTAATGGCACCCAAGACAAAACATTTTTTTAAAGTATCTTTAAAGTTGTCTGTAATACACATACACTATATTTCAAGTGTTCTGAAGTTGTAAGTTTATAGTGGAAAGACATTTTCGACTGAAAATCTCATTTGTGCAATCTAAATATGCGAAATGTACAAATTTGGTGCCTTGATATCAATGATGTCAAACCTAATGTGATGAATAACGTGAGTGAATAACGACTTTTGGGGAATAAAGACCTGGAATATAATGCAATATAAGACATATGAACTACTGTTATGATACTTTAAAGAGTTTTTTTTGCCTTTTTTCTGTCATACCATTTTGTTTTCTATGGAAAATAGAAGTGTCAACATTGTGCAAATCATCTCATGAAAGAAAGTCAAACAGGTTTGAAACGACATGATTGGGTGAACTATCTTTAAAAAAAACACACACAGTTTGGCAGTTAAGTGTACTTACATGTATACTTAAAAACTGCTGTAGATCTATGCACCAAATGAATTGCAAAACATGCAGCTTTAAATTCACTCATTTCAGAGTCTATTTTTCCAATCGAGTCTGATTGGGTAAGCGTTCCATGTTCTGTTGACAAATTGGTTCTAAACATAATCACCCTTTGGACCTGAGTCATGGACCTGTGATTTACGCCACCCATAAAGCATACAGACCATACAGACCAGTGCCAGATATGAAATGTATTACTTGAGGTCAATAAGCAGGGGGGCTGCATTTCAAAAGTGCTGACCCATATGTTTGCCAGGGCAAGGCTCAAGCGCTTTGTTATAATATATGGCTACCCGTCAAAAGCATTGTGACAATCAAATGACTTTATGTTTGCAGACAGACAGGAAAACAAAAAGTGTTTTACAGCATAACAACAAAAAAATACCTCTATGCAACATTACTACAGTCTATATTTGAGCATTCTTCCTGTCCAAAAACAGCTTGGAAAACCACCTTTTCCTCCACTGTATAAAAGGGGCATAATTTCACAACTTCAAGGCACTTCCCCCTTTATCAGAGGGCTTTTTGCCATAAAGATAAGTACTTTGTTCCATCTTAAATGGGATTTTCCATAAAAGCCACAGTAAACACATACTTCCAAGGCAAGGCTTCCTCCCCATAATTTTTTTTAAGCTTTGACTTTATGAGAGCCAATTAACTGTAAAGTGAAGAGGCAGTCGCGTCCATGTTAATTGTTTTCCCCATTCACAGAAACACTTGGAATGGGAGCTATTCTTCCACTGTAGCCAGTGTTTGGCTTCCTCTGAAGGGAAATATGTGCACACAGAGAAAGACAGTTTGCATAACCCTTTAGATTTTGTAATTCTGCAACAGTCCTTTATCCACGTTATAATTTAGTATTAAAAGAGTTCATTAAAAATAGTCTAGTAGAAATAGCCTGGTGATATTTTCATTTAGCAGGTCAATAAATAACTACCATTCCAAAAGTTGAGGCAGTACGATTTTTTTTAAACCTTTAATGTTGTAGTGTTTTAAATTTCACTTTTAGTATAGTTATTATTTAATGTGAATTAACTCCAGACGAAAAAAAAAGTAAATATAGTAATACTGTAAAATATAATTACAATTTAAAATAACAATTTTCTATTTTTATATATTTTAAAATGTAAAAATATGATTAAAATATAATAAGTCAGTGGCAAAGGCAGAGCAACAACTGACCAAGTAAGGGACGAGGAAGCCTGGTGAAGCCATAAGGATGACAGTCCCAGGTGGAGCCAGGTAGCAAGGAGCCATGGTGGAGCCGGCTGGTTGATGGGCCGAGCTGGAGTGATGGGCTTGGAGGTTCGAGGTAGAGCCAGAGACCAGATCAGGAACCTCTATGTGTTCCTTGATCTCCCCTGGGAAAGGAAGTGGATCCGAACTGTTCCTAGATCCATATGTTATAGCCAGGGGCTGTATTCACAAAACATATTAGGGCTAAAAGTAGCACCTAACTTGGTGATTTATGAGAAACTCTTAAAAAATAATGGGCTTGTCAGTCTTAATTTTTTTGGACGGTTGAAAATATCCTATCGTCTGTGCCGCTAGCCTTGTGGGCAGCTTGGGTAACCTAGAAGTTCTGGCTTGGTGACCTTTTCCCATTCCTGTCCCCCTCTTTCTCTCTCTACTTCACTTCCTGTCTACTTGCGGTCATATCATAATAAAAAGGTAAAAACAGCAAAAATAAATCTTTGAAAATAAAGAAAGAAAAGAAAAGAATGCCCTATTACCTGTGGTAGATGTTTTCACAAATTCACACTTACAAATGTAAGTAAAAGATTAAAATTAGCAAGTTGTAATACAGTAATAGTATGGCGAGCTGTCTGAGGAATTTAGCCCAAACCCAGTGTCCCCCAATATCCCCGCAGAGCAGAATGATCTCATGAAATGGGGTATGTATGACACGCCAATTCGTATTTCCATTTTTGGTGTACTGTCAACACGCATAATCACTTTTCACTGTGTTTCTTAACGCAGTTGACTTAACGTTACATTACTGTATATATAAATATAGGACCTACCCCAACCCCGTCCCTAAACCTACCCGTCACTGGGGTTAATAGCATTTACGAGTCTTCCCCTACAATCCAAGAAAAAAATGTCGCTCCCCAGATATAGATCTACATTTTGCTTCGTTTCGCTCGGACATTTAACGACGTGTGCATACACGCGGAATCACTCAGACATTTAATGGCGTAGACATACACGCATACACATGCATACACACGGATAGCTGAAAATGCGTATAGATAACACGCCACTTGACTTGAAAGTGGCATGTATGTTTACGCAAAAGTCATGATGTCATGTTGCGCAGAGAGTGAGTCAGTGTGGCAAAGGGATGCAGAAATCTGTCTAAGTAACTAGCTGAGTCGGCTGTGTATATATGCATCCTCTCAAGCTGATTAGATTGTCCATTTAAACGTGCTCCTCCCGAACTTTGTTTGTAAAACATAATTTGTCGCTTGAATTCTGCAATCTCTCAAGATGCAGACACGTAAGAGGTTGACAATTAGCTGAACATATACTTGTTTAATTACTGACACTTAGCCTACATTTCAAATTGTTCATTTGAATATAACATTTTTACTTCAAAATCTTTTTTTGAATCTGGCAAAATGATACATTGTTCTACAATATTTTTTTTGATTAAATCACTGACTGAGACCCATCACCTATTTCCCAAAGGAAATCATTTATAATTCCTATAAGAGCAAATGTGCATGGAAAAGGTAATAATAATTAAAAAAAAAAAAAACATTTCTATACCATTTGCAAGTTTTCCCAAAAGCAAAAAAGTGCTAACAGTGAAGTGAAGTTCACGTGTGACAACCAATGATTTGACTCTCTTTTAAGGACAGTCAAACAATGCAGGTCATTGCTCCTGAATGCATTGAATTTATGATGATTTATTACTTTATCAAGGGTTTGATGTCTTTGCAAGACATAATAAATGCTGGCTTACTGTATGTTCAGTGAAGACAAGCAAGGGGATGTTTCATTTTCAGGTTTATTTTTTAAAAATTGGATTAATTTTATCTATTGCAACAGCTTAAAGGTCAACTAACATTTTAGAAGAGTATTATTAATGTGTTGTAAATTCTCATCTCATGAAAATTTCAACATGTCTACAGACACTAAGGAAGTGCTGTTCATGTCGCACTTGCAGACACCAAAAGACACCCATTTTAAGATTTCTGCTATGTCCCTTAAAAAAGTCATTTTTGTGGAACACTATGCACTCATATTCAGAATTGTTGGATAAATACTAAGTCTGTGTCATTTCTGAGAAAGCGGTTCTTACATCATTTTGATGGTTCATCATCATAAATCTTGCTGTTTTCCTCAGAATATCACTTTGCCTCCCTGTACAGACCTTAAGAGGCTGTTTTCCAGTCACTAATATTCTCTGGCCACCCTGCAGCCTTATTTACAGGAGCACAGTCGCAAGGTCACGACATACACACATCAATTCAAAACTCCCCAGACCTTCGCCAACCTGTGGAAATCAGTCTGTCTCCTACTGGAGCACGGATCACACGGCAGTTCCCGCTGCCAGTACAGGAGTACAATTCCAACAAAGCTCTTTTTTCGTTCTTCTCTTTCAAAGAGCAAGAATCAATACAGCACGCACTACACACTGCTCCCACAAAGGCCGAAATATATGTAAACTTTTGTTTTACACGCAGTGTCTTTGGAAACAACTTCAAATAGAGCACACTTCAAACACTAGGCCCCCACAAGTCTTTGATCTGATTCTGAATGTGGTAAAGTAATGTTGCATTAAATTTTAAAAAGTGGACTTAAAAAACAGGAGACTAGTGGGAAAACCTGTACAGAAGTGAAAGAAGAAGAAAAAAAGTTGTATTCAACCAGAGAACAGTATAAAGTTCATTGATGCACAATGTTTCTGCAAGAAGCCAAACAATCGATTGCTGCTCTTGAATCCCTCAAAAGATAATGTGGGATTTCAGTAAACATGACAAATAGAAAGATTTTCAAGGTCAAAAGAAATGCAACTTAATGACTAGGGTTGGAGAAAACTTTCAAAAGTACAGGGACGTACTTCTATTAGGTCTGAGAAAAAATGAGGTACATGATCCAGCAATGATGTTACTAACGATTTCCATTTTATATAAACATTGTTCGTTTTAACTTTCTATTGATCAAATCCTAAAAAAAACACCAATTGCATCAGAGTTTCCATATAAATATTAAGCAGCACAACTATTCTCAACATTAATAATAAGAAATGTTTCTAGAGCACCGAACCAATATATTAAAAATATTTCTGAAGGATCATGTGACACTGCAGACTGGATAAAATTCAGTTTTGCCATCAAATAAATAAATTACATTTTAATTTACGTTAAAATGGAAAACATTTGTTTTATTGTAATAATACTTCACCATATTACTGTTTTTTACTGTATTTTGATAAAATAGTATTTTGTCTCTTATCAACCTTGGTGATAAAAGACTTCTTTCTAACACACACAAAAAAATCTTTCAGACCACAAATGTTTGAATAGTTTTGTGCATTTAAAGAAATTCTTGCAAAATATGCATTTCTTGCTAGAGGTGGTATAGATGCAATCCAATAACTGCCCTTGTATATTAAACAACAATACTAAAAGACTCCGAATTGTTCATTCAGGAAAAATTGTCTATTAGTCTATTCTAATTTAAATAAATTGTTTTCAATAACAATAATGTTGCCTATTTATGAACTTCTTACATAACCACCTTATAACCTTTTTTTAAAAAAAGAAAGTCCATGAGATCACCGTCTTCATCATTGTAAAGTGACAACTGTTAACATATCAGAGAATAATTGAGTTTAGAGGTGGGTCTAAATTTGGGGTGGGGAACACTTCCATTAGAGCATGATTAAATAATGATAGGCTGGTGAATTTTTACTGTGGCATCACTGAAAGGAGCCCATGACCCACTTAAAGCCTTCACATCTGATACAGAGGCACCCTTTGATAGTTCTCTCCTTGCAGACACTATTTGACAGTTACTTTTGGGTATTAAAATGTGCCTCTCCATCACTTTTTCTTCCTTCTTTGACCCCTCCGAAGAATATGCGAGTTCAATGAAGGAAATGCAGATGTGTGGTCTAAGGTGGATATGACTGAGTGGCGTCTCCTATAATCTATCGGACACGCTATTCCAGAGGAAGATATGAGGCGGACCTCATGAAACATTTATCTGGGAAGAGTAGCCGAGGCGAGATACAGTATAGATGAAATAAGACATGATAGAAAGCGAAAACACAATTCACAGATAGGACATTGATGAATACCTGTAAGTCACGTATGTTACAAAAGTGACCAATAATGGAATGCAGAACAATTGACAATTCAAGCATTCAAGGTGAGATGTCAAACTACAATAATGGCTCTATCATTGATTATAAAGCTTTATGAGGATCTGTAAATCAGTAGTTCATACAATAGATCCTATTTAAACCCCTTCCCGGGCTCTCATTTTCACCAATGCGCACAGCACACACGCAGGTATCTATGCGCCTCTGAGTTGCTGCATTGAGGGAAACATACTCTGGAAGCTTATAAAGGCTTTGTGAGTTCTAACTCTTAACACAAAGCCCTCAGGCTAAGATCTTGCAACAAAGCTCTTAAGCTGCCTGTATTCATGGCGAACTGTGGCAATGCGGTGCTGTCTACAGAGGACATGCTACTACCTACAGTACCAGAGAACCGATTCATTCTTCCAGCAATTCCTGCGTCAAGAACACACAATCTTTTACATAGAGACGGCCCTGAACGACAAGGTCAGCCAGGTCTTTTCTTGAAATTATCTGTGAGGACGTGCTTTATTTTTCTATGACCGCCATTTCTTTGAATAATCATTCAAGGTTGAAAGTCTCATGCAAAACCATCTAAACTACAACATTCTCTTGAAAGCCCGCCAAGTTCACTTGGCAATCTGCTTCTGCTCCAAACAAAACGAGCGACAACAGAGAAGGCTAAACGTGTTATTTTATTAAATCTGACAATTTCGTCAGTGAGCACAATGGCAGGGGATCATGGGAAAACACTCTGGCTTTGTCATAAGTTACAGTGAGTCTGGAAAATCTCTGGATTTAGATGACCGGCAAAGTGTAAGAACTGATAAAGAACAGAGCCTGGACGAGTAGCTTAATTTATATTTGGCCATCAGACTATTCTCCCCCACTCTTATGGCGGCGCTGTAACGTCCAGTATACAGGCTAAATAGCAAGGAGACATCAATGAAGTTTATTTAGGGGCCAGACATTTAAAATGACACTTTACCCATTTGCATTAAGCTTTGCATCTTTAGAGTCATATTTTTGAACAGTCATGGTTTATTCCCTTATTTTCCCCTGAGATGGGAGAAATAAGGATTTAACCCTTTCACACGTAAGTTTAAAATATTCTAACTGACCGAATGATGATCTGCTTTTATGTCATTTTTCCTTTTTTATTAAAAATATTCAAAAATGTATTAGCTATATCATGAAACACTGATATTCCGATTGTCAAATATGTGCAAGTGGATGGGTTTTGTTGTTTAGACATCTTTATAACGATCGCGTTAGTTGAGCTGTATGCACAACGGGCGGCGCCATTTTAGTTTCGTTTTTAGTTCAGAGAATCGGATCTGTCGGATTTATTACGTCAATTCATCCACTTCTCACGAAATACATGATAGTAAGTGGCTGGTGAACTGGGAGAAGAATAGGATCAAGTGTTAAGCTACTTACACAATGTGTATCTGATATGAATAAAATGTGTCGTCTTATTATAATTGAAAGGATTATTATTGCCGCTTCCATAGACATCTGTATGTATTTTACAAACTCAAAATCATTGTTTTGCTTGTACATATGTGTATTTAAATGTCTGAAACCTAAAATAAACATTATGTGGTTGAAAACACTCAATAGTTGTGATATATGACAGCACTGAGTGCGTCTGTCTCTGGGTGAGCGCCAGCCAACGCGCGAGAGCAAGTTTGAATTTAGCAGTTGCTGACGTCTAATCACACCGGTGTGATCGTACGCTCCAGGGACCAGCCAAGACTGATCACACCGGTGTGATTGTACGCGTGAAAGGGTTAAGTGTTCCACTTCCTGCTTTTTATGACGTAAAAATTGTCATTTTGCATCATAAAAAGCAGGAAGCCCCAGTTCTTTGTATAAGGGTAGAGACTACAAACAGATCAGTGGGAGGGACTTCACTTGCAGATACTGAAATCAATATCAGCCATCTTGTTTGGAAGCTAAGCTAACAAGCGCTGTGGAGATAGGAAGTTATGACAATGATGGATGAAACTAAACATGATATGAAAGAAGAGAATTTTGAAATTCTGCTGATCGAATCCAATGTTTGTGGCTATCTTTACGAGCCGCAATATAGTGAAGAGCAGCTGAGGCCGAGGCAGAAGACCTGCCTTTTGCGGACGAGGAGCCCGGATTGACTCGAGCTGGGCGGACTGCTGGTGCCTGGGCTCTCGCTATGCACTACGCACACAGATAAGAGTCCGTCTGCTGCAGAGAATTTCAACGATGACAATTAGTCCTGGACGAAATCTCTGAATCAGACGAGCACACGGATGTTTGTGTTGTGATGTGAACCATCCTAGTTTCGCACCACATATGTTCTGACTCGGGGTGTAACGGTACATTTATTCGTATTGAACCATTTTGGTTCGAGGCTTCCGGTTCGGTACGCATACAAACCGAACGATTCCTTGGACCATTTTTTTCAAATATTATATAAATATATATTTAAATGTTATTTTTAATGTGATGACCAAAACATTATTTGTTCATCCTTCAAAGATGACTCCCATTTATAAACCTGAAAGTTTCAAGATGTAGGAAAACTCAAACTTATTTCAAAATATTTTTTTTTCTTTTAACAAATAGGTAATTTCTCTGGTATTTTTTTCTTTCTGCTGTATCGAAAACTTCCGAACCGTGACTTTAAAACCGAGGTACGTACCGAACCGTGATTTTTCTGTACCGTCACACCCCTAGTTCTGACTGAACATCCCAGTATCATGCAATAATTCACCATAATGAAAGAAATAAAAACGAGGAGTAATTCACTAATGAGTTTGCCAATGTAACGGGGTTCGTTGTCGTGGGAAGAAGGAGGCGGGAACCGGAGAACATTTAACTAATGAGTTTACCAATGTAACGAGGTTCGTTGTTGTGGGAAGAAGGAGGCGGGAACCGGAGAACACTTCACGGACGACTGCTAGCAACACACAACAGAAACAAAACACAAGATAAAATCAGGCCTATCCTCTCTCGACCTGCACTGTGTCGCTTCTCCTTTTATGCTTCCGCTCCTCCGTGAGAGATGTGAGACCGGTGCGTCTCACAGGTGTCATTCATTAGCACTCACGCCACCGCCCTCTCATGTCCCTCGGCCTCGCCCTGCTCGCCACTGCCAACTAACTAGAGATTTTGTGTGAAATGAATGTACCATGCTGTTATATATTTTACGTAATCTTACTTGAGCATTTGAATACATGAATATTTTCATAATAACATGAGCCAACTGGCATGAAGAAAGCGGTCAGCGTGATGGATATTCAAAACGGTAAGCAAGCACTGCTTTGTTTACAGTTTGTTTATCTGTCATAGTTTTGGTTTCCCTTTTTGAATGAAAATACAAAAATAGACTATAGATACCTGCTGATATAGACAGCTCTTTACTTACGCGCAGGTCCAGAACGCGCATGCTAGTTGACAATCACCTTTAGTTCTTTCGTTGTGTTCAATTGCAGCTTTTTGTTGGAGACGCAGCTGATGAGAAGCGACAACAATCACCTTTCGGCGCGTCCCAGGCTTTACACTTGAGTGGTCTGGCTTACAGTTCTCTTTTAAATTAAATGTTGTGTTTTTTTGATTGTTGTAGTCATTTTTTTTTTCAAATAAAAGTCTTAAATCTGATGAATTAGCCAAGTCAAACAAATTTGAAATAATGTATATAGGGTCAATATACCATTTATTCAGGATAAATCACTACAAATTCAGGGAAATCTCCAAATGATCTGCGGGTAACCGCATACCGCATTTAATATATATATATATATATATATATATATATATATATATAATGACTACAAACAGTTATTCCATTACTGTGATTGTAAAGTTCAGCACTAAAGAAAAGTTTTGAATCCAAGATTTTGATCCCTCTCCTTATGTCCCATCCAGGTCTAACTACACCTACATACATTCTCACTCCCTAGATCTCTTTCTCTCTCACCTCCATAGACGCTCCCCCCTTTTAGCCCACACGGGGTTGATCAGCTGGAGGAAATCAAGCCCCACTCTACATTTCCTCTCAACTGATTAAGATAAACTGCTTTTCAGCCATGGTTACCCCCGACCAATCAATTAAAGCAATCAATTAAAGGCCTGCCGGCTGAGCCTTTGGTAATTGAGGGTTGAATAAACATAGGCCTCTGATACCCGTGTTAAAGCAATAACAAAGCCAGAACCATGAAAGGCGCTTGAAAAATGTAATTTTTGGGATTTGAATAAGCCGCTATTGTAAAACATCTCAAAGGGGGGTGGGGTGCTTTGGCTCTGTCCTTTTTCATTCCCAAGCGTTGCCTGGAATAGCACCTCAGGATGTTTAATATTGAATCTAATCGTCTTTACACCCTTTTCAATTTTGCTAAGAACACACATTTTAAAACTGCTAGCGTTATTCAAACATGTGCCAGTGAATTTTCCAGTGAACACTGGGCAGAATGAACAGACTCTTTGGCCAGTCTTGGGTGTGTGGTCACAGTCAGCCATAAGTACTTGAGTTAGTGAGAGTACGGTTTCACTAATTCAATCACGACATTTATCCTGGCTGAACTCAGCAGTCCAGTCAGAGGAAAAATTTAAGATTTATTTTTTTTCCTTTTTAAACCACAAGTTTTTGAAGGAACAAGACAGGTACACTTGTCCATAGTAACTTTTAACAATACTTACAGAGCGTGTCTCTGATCATTATTAGCGTTAACTTATATTGACAGTTTCTTGTAAATCTGAGGAAGCTTGAGATTCACAATAAACAATTTAAGAGAATGCATCCACAAGATCCAAGTCAACTCACTAATACAGTAGACTTCCCTCATTTATTAGTCTTTAACAAGCGTCTTTTAGCTTTTTATGATACGTTTTTTTACTTGTGGGAAGCCTTATAATGTTGAGGCTGTGAGTTTGGTTTGAATTAGTCAGCTTTTTGGAGGTTTGCTGAATGGGACTCCTCTGGATTTTTCTCAGGAGGTGGTCGTCAAATGAACAGTTGGCATGACATGCTTTTATATCTTTTCAGGCCGTCATACATAGACAAAAAGTAGTAAAATATATTTTTATATTCTAAATTCAAATACAACATTTAAACCTATATTCGTTTTACATATTCTTATTCAGTAAGTTAAGAACTGCAGCTGAGAAATTGTTCCAAGAAAGTGGATAAATGGAATATAAAATATTGTCAAAGTAGTGCAGTTGGCATTTTCTATTTGGATCATTTGAATCACTATTTAGCTGCATCACAATACACATTCAGTACAATATTTAGACCTGTCACTAAAAGACCAGAAAAAAAAAGTTTTTCAAAAATGTAGATTATAATTTATCATTTACATATAAATGCAATGCAATATCTTTTTTTCAATGTGTAATGATTCCGTTTCAATGATTAATTTTCAACTGCCCTGATTACATAAACACAAAACAATCCCAACCTCCTTTCCTTTTCTGCAGTGTGTAATTCTGGAGGACAAAATGTCAGTCAGACAGTCTGAAAGCCAGAAGTCGTAAGTCTAAAGGTCTTTATGAAGAGGTCAGCCATTTATATGCCAAAAATGATGGGGTAAGAATAAGAGCATGGGCTCCTACTGAAATATGTCTCAATGTTTTGATCACTCCCAGCAGGGGGATTCCCAGCCTGAAACCAACAACTGGACTTGTGATGGATGGGACAGTCCGTTTTGTCAAGACAAGGGAAATGGAAAAGGAAAGAGTGAGAGAGAGAGACTTCCTCTGTACTGTAACAGATCCACATATACAACATCAGCATCATTTATAGCATCATTTAACCTTTCCTTTGTGCTCAGGGAGACTAAAGCATTTAACAAACAAATGGGACATCCATTACACAACCCACAAATCTGAGGGAGCAGAAAGCCTCTGGGGTTGCATCCGAACAACTCAGACTAACAAAACATAGAGAGATTGATACACTTCAAATCAATTTCCTACCGTTTTGTTTGCCATTAAGATGTCTCTTATGTATTATTCATCTTCATGTTAGAAATCATACAGAACAAAAGCAGCATAAAATCGATTTTGCTAACACTTTATTTTGATGGTCCCTTTGGAACATTCTGTTGATTACAAGTCGCTTTGTAACTACATGTCGACTCTGAGCGTATAAAGGGCTATAAACAACACTGACTATAAAAAGGGCTTTTTTTTACACATTTAACCCAGGGTCATTCTAAACCCTGGATTATCTTGCTTCACGTTTCACATTACTCATATTTACCCCAAGTTAACAATTAATCCTGGGTGTTCATATGGTGATGTTCCACACTGTAAATCACTAAACCCTGGGTCCAGCAAATAAGACGTCCTTATTTGCTGTCTTATTTGCATAGAGCTGCTAAGTACCGCCCCTTCCGCTAACCCCGCTGGACCTGCAAGTGAATGAGAGGAAATAATTATTTTCTAATCCCGTTTGAATTTTGCAATGAATGTGAACATATGTTGTCTGTGACTTTTTTATATAATGTTTCGTGTAAAGAATGCTACAATTCAGCGGGTAGAATTTTCATACGGTTAGACTTTGTGTGAGAGCACTTTGTGGACTACAACTCTTCGCTGCTTTCGATGTGTTTAATATACGTCACCAACACTGGCACATGGATCCTGCTAAACAAACCATTGTTTGAATGGTGACATTTGGGTACAAAACACACAGGCATCTCGATCAAATTCCTTAGATGATCGCACCGTGATTTGGAGGGAAAATGTGTTGTGTAGTATTTCTCGTTACGTCTATTCCACAACTGCTAGCCAGAATCATACAATATCCTGTCAAACTCATTACATGAGAAATTATATAAACAGACAACACATGTTCACATTCATGGCACAATTCGAACGGGATAAGAAAATAATTATTTTCTCTCATTCACTTGCATTGACGCTTTTTCAACCTAGAGGTCCACTTGGAGTTTTACGGATGGGCGTGACTTACTTTTTATATATATTCGACAGTGTTTTAGAAACACCGACTGCCAAAAACATTGGCGGTTGACGGTTGCTAAGCATCTAGTTGTAACATTCTAACACCGCATCGTTTCACACTGTACAAGTTTGAAAGTGCAATGCGGAGTTAGGACCACAAAAGCAGTGCCGGGTTTCATAACCCCGTGGAAAATTCGCCGCTATGCATGCCTGTTAATAATTATCATTACACTACAGTACCTGTGTACGTCTGTTATAAAACAAGACATACAAGCCCCTCGTTCCTGACACCTCATTCTTCCGCCCCCCATATTGCTGCGGCCCATAAATAATGAAAGCACACTGCTTTTGCAGAGATTGAAGTTTGTAACCTACTGCTACAATCCCGGCTCAGCACGGAGAACACCATCGGGGCTTGGCATCCAACAAGGTCCATATTGACCCACAACCTCCACTGAGTGCTGCCACGCACACACACACACAAAAGAGTGTGTGGCAACCTGGACACATTTCGCTCTGAAAGAGAGTTTACTTCCAAATAAATAGTTAATGCAGCATACCTGTTTTGATAAAATAATTCATTGACGCAGAGTAACATCTGTAATAACTAAGTAGATGCCACGTTCGGAGAAAAACAAATTCAAGGCTGATCAATAGAGGCCTTGGGGGTTTATTTACTGTACCCTGATCAAGGCTGTGAGATTAGTATAGGTATAGTGCAAATAGGACCATGCACCCAAACACACACACACACACAAACTGAGGCCCATCCCCTTCCTCACCACAGCGCTAGACGGTAGATGTGGAGACGTTCTCATTAATATGGCTATGGAAAACAGCCTTCAGGCAGTTGGAATAGAAAGCAGGCCAACGGAGAGTTCACTGGACACACGGGTCCATCAGGAATCACCCAGCACAATGCTAAATGGGGTTTGTGTTCGGTTTTACTCAGCGTCTCTACCGCTGCACGAGAAAAATCCATAATGCTGAGCAGAATGCATAATGGCACACAATAACGCAGAAATCCAAGAAAACTGCCGCCATAAACATGAAAGCCAATTATAAGTAATTTATTGACGTCCAAGGTTCCGTCTTTAAAATATTAAAACGCACCGCAGATTTCAAACAAGAAGATGTGAAGAGAGGTTTTGATGTGGAGAACAGGTCGAGATCACTTATACAGACAAGTTTCAAGAGCTTGAAATGTACGAATTGTATCACAAACATAAGCAGTAAAAAATACACAAGAATTTGTTGGTTTATCTCATGGCTTTCCTTTAGTTACAGTCCTCATTTAGCATTTCCAGAAGGGAATATAATCAGACAGACACACGCAGCGGTATCTAATTCAAACATGTACGGCACACTGCGTCTTTTCTCCATTGCTCTAAAAACACGTCGTCTGCTTTGACGTGCCTCGGCCCCATCTAAATTATCATTGCTGACCTCGAAGAAAGAAATATGGCTTGGCAATGGTGTTCGTGTTATTAAAACGGAAAGTGGCTGAAAATAATGAAGAGTATTTTTAAAGCAGGCTGAGACAAGAGGACAGGGTTTTTCTTAAACTGTCACTCTGTGAGTAATCATGATTGCCCTCCGCATCAGATGGAGAGAAGGGGGCACATCCGTGCACTTGCACTTCCCCATCCATCTCTCATCGCATCCGCCACCGGAGGAAACATCTCTCTCCCCTGCTCCATCTCAGACTAGATTTGCGCCTCTTCACTCAAACGGGCAGATGAAGCAAGTGTTACAAATATGTGTTTTATATTCAGCAAAAAAATCATAAAGTCAGCCGGAGGTCTTTTCATGTTATGCACAACGCAACTTGCTTATGTGACAAAAGAATCATAACTGCAAAACAGTCTTTGCTAGATACATTAATTAGCTGATTCTTGACATAATGTATCGCACATGCTTTTAGGTTGTCCAATTATGGTAGATATTTCAATGCAAATGCAGATGCATTTCATTACCAAATAAAGTCAGACAGGGTGTTATTCAAGAAAAGTCAATTATTTACAATAGTTGAGAATTTATGCAAATGTAATCACAGATATAGGATAAGAAATAATGGAAAATGACTCCCAGCACACGGGCCATGTTTCATACTCATATATTTCCATGAAAGCCAACAGAGCGAATGTAGATATTTTTCTGTACATTATTCTGATTGGAGCACTGAATTTGTAGGAATGTTATTTAAAAAAAAAAAGAAATAAATGAACCTAAAATGTATTCTGACTTAGGATAAAATAATATTGTTTTACTTGTTATCAGCATTTAAGACTGCTAACCTTGATCAAAGTATGTATCTGTATCTTGAATGATTATGGCTTGAAGCTTTAAGTGGTATTCTCCCGTTCACAAATCCACGCTAGAAGGTGGTTATGTGAAGTGCAGGGTGGTTATTTTCCAGTAGATGGCACTATACTGTGGCTCTAAGTCCCAAAGGTGAGCTCTTTCAGCAAGATGAGATGCTCTGCTGTATATATATATATAAAATTTAAAATTGCATAAATAATTATTCAAAATATATTAAACCTAAACGCTACTAAACACTGATTGTGGGTTAAAGTGTAAAAAGTATGTAGATTTTATGCAATAAAGTGTGCATAAAGCAAAAAAAAAATATTATCAACAAAATATTACCTCTTTCATGAGATAGTAGTATGTGTCATATGTACATTTGAGAGAATCAATATCAGCATATAAGGGAAGAGAGAGCATTTGGCCTTAACTCACGTACACACAGTGCATATATTTCCACAGCACTTGAAAAATGGTGTAATAAACAAATAGCTTTAGAAAAAGTGTGTCTGTTAAGGAACGGTGGTGGAAGTGTTTCTGTGCTGCTTCTGCTCAATGGGGAATAAGCGAGACAGCATGAAAGAACGCTGGCACTAGTACGATATGTCTGCTCACTATAGACACCTCGGAGCACGTAGAGGTGTGAAAGCATCTGGATCTCAACCCCTGGAGCCGCTGGGTGGGGCCCGGACAGACTCCAAATGTAGGCTGATGGATAAGCCAGATTACTCCTGTCAAAGTGTGGGCAACAATGCTTCCCGGTGCTTTGTTTACCATGCTTTTCAAAGGCGTTTGTTCTTTGATAAGGCCCCGGAAACGGGCTTGCTGGTGGGAACCCATGGAAAAGAATACACTTTCTATCAATTGTGCCGGTCTTATCCCCCAGAGCAATGCGTCTGGGTATGGGAATAGTACACGCTCCGTATGCTGCAGCGCGCCGATAGCATTCACAGCCCAGGGCCGGAGAACAGGCTACATTCAGTCCAGAGGACCACAGGCTCCACACTGGCCCATTGTACACAGATGGACAATATACTCTATATTTGGTTTAGCACAAAGAAACAAGGTTCGATGGAGAGGGCGCTGGGCAGGAGGGCGTGTTGACAGAGTTGTGTGCGGGAGTGTGTGAGAGGTAGGGTAGGTACGTTTGTCTCTGCTGTGTGTAGGTGAGAGAAAGAGAGAGAGAGAGAGACAGACACAGAGAGAAAGCGGGAGCTTGTTTGTGAAAGGGGGAGCGAGAAAAAGAGACAGCAGAGATGTGTGTTTGCAAGACAAGTCAAAGCTGTCATAATTCATTAATATATAATTTAATGAAATAAGTGCAAATGGTTGAATCTGGTCTGATGGGCACCTCGGTGAAAAACACATTTGCGCTAATCAATGACAAATATGGAAAGAGTGTCTAAAAAAAAAAATTAGAAATATAATTTAAATGAGTTCCCAAGGCATTATATTATCTAAACAGGAAAAAAAAAATGTATGTAAAAATGTATATATTTATATATACATCAACTGAAAAGAGGGAGTAATGTTTCAAATGTAAATTACATAGGACCACTTAAATAATTATTAATTATTATTAAGACAATACAATATAACCTAATATAATTAATAGAATAGAATATAAAACAATAAAAATATTCATACTCAAAATGTTAAATTAATTCATATTTAATTATCTATTTATAAAGATTTTTTATTTTTATTTTATCTTGGTATATTCTCTAGACTAAGCAAAATAAAACAGGAGGAGTGCACCATCAGAGCAGAAGAGTCGAATTGATCAGAGCCAGTGATTTGGGTTTTTTCTGTGTTTTGTATGGAAAGCATTAGTCTGACACATGTGAGGCTGAGCACCTTCTCAAGCAAGAAGAAGAAGAAGAAAAAAAAAACGTTGAGCCACCACCGCCACCCACAGAGGCACCACAGCGCATTGGGTAAATTAGTATTATGATTTTAACGGATAAATACCCGTTCCGCCTAATTAATCCAGTACATCACAGGGGGATATGACACCATGGGCCAAACAGATCAAGGAGTACACATCAAAGGTGCCACTGCTGTGAGGGTTCTACAGAGGCACAAAAATCATTTCTTGTTTATTTTTATGTGCAGATGGTCAATGATGCCGCGGCTGAATAATGCGGAGATAGAGACAGTTAATTCCTTACGATGGACTGAGAGGACAGAGCATCATCAGCCAGGCCTCTAATTAGACTCCCTGTTTTCAAAAAAACCTCAGTCGTGAAATGCAACATTGGCTAAATCAATAGGACATGGTGCAAATGCATTATGGTTTGTCGGTGGTGACAAATAATTATGCAAAAACCCAGCTTTCGACGCATGTTTTCAGAGAGCAGTTGGTCGAGTTTTAGAATGCGACAAAAATATCTGTCTCCAAAAGGCTGTGTAGTACGTATTCAAAAACACCACCCCAACTCCAAGTGTAAATATTTATCACATCAATCACCTCCCTCTCGCATTTGTCCTGATAAATCATTTCTGCTTTCATTATGAGCCGTAATGTGCCTGAAAGCGGCTCCGCACACTAGGGAGGAGATAAAGGTTTGGTCTGAATACAGACAGAATTTGCCCAACATTTTCCACGCTAACATGCATCTGACATTAGTGAGAGAGATATGACCTCCCGCTCATCTGGAACAGCCGTTCAATGGCAGAAAGAGGATGTTAGATTCAGGATATTGTAAGGTGATCACTACAAAAAGTAAGGTAAAACTAAAGCTTAAACAATTAGATTTATTCTGAGTTAGTTTCATATTTATTAAAATGCAATTTTTTTCAGTATCAGGCAAGTTAATAATAATAAAAAAATACTGCTAAACAGCCATTTTATATATTGTAAAGGAAAATACAATGTTTGTCTAGTTAAATAGCTTTGATGCTGAAAAGATATTATTAAAAAAAATGTAGCTAAACTAATAGTTTCACTGTTTTTAGAAGTACAAATCTTTTATATATATATATATATATATATATATATATATATATATATATATATATATATATATATATATATATATATATATATATACACACAGTATATAACCTACTTTTATCTTTAACAGTGGAAGTTTCGCAGTACAGCAGTTAGTTTTAGCACGGTGTACACTACAACAAACGGCCTCAAAATAGTCACTTACAAAATGAGAAAAGGGTGTTTCCTCAGACCCAGAGAGAGAGAGAGAGCAAGCGAGTGAGCTTGCCTTCTTCTTATTTGACACAAATTGTCTGTGCACTCTAAAGAAAATGCAGTGTCCTGCCAAGCTGACCACATATTTACTGTTTACTGCTGGCTGTTGCACATGTGGTTTTTGCATACGCTCTCCTCTCCCAGTTAAATCATCTGTGGTCCCAGGGCTTTTTTTCTGACATACGCTGCATTGGCACTGCTGCTGCAGCTTAAATTTTTCAAGCAAAGAAAGGCATTTGTATGAAATAATAATGACCATTTCATACATTTATATTTATGCGTCTCCGATTTGTTCCCTTTTTTTCTGTCTTTTCTCTCTCGGCAGGAACAATGTTCTTTGTCTATCTTTCTCAGTCAGTTACAAGTAACACGATGCCACGATTATCTTTCTTTCTTCTACGGTTTACTAATTTCCCCGTCATACACATCGGCACCCGCTCACACAAACACACACACACTCTATTAACAGTAGCACAGCTAGCATCTGGTTTCGGCTCTCAGCATCTGCCCAGCGCTCTGATATGTGAGTGTGCTGCGATGGAGAGAGACTGACGGGGCCGTGCGTATCTCCCCAAAGACTGAAGCTGGAGTTATAATGAAGGGCTCAAAACACCTCCAAGGAGCACTATCGAAGAGATGGTCACATGAACAGTGACTGATGAATTATACATCTCAGAAATATCAGAGTGCAACATTAATAACCAATTCGAACAGATCACAGTGAAAGCCAGTAAAAATTAGAGTGTCGCCTTTAAGACTTTTAGTGAGATTATCACAAAGATTGTTAACATTTCACTATATTGCGGTAAAAGTATATATATATATATATATATATATATATATATATATATACGGAGGTGGCTGTCCTGAACCCTAACCCCTAAAATTTCAACTTGTGAAAATGATATCGAAATGTTTTAAATTTTTTCCATTGTTGTTTTTAAAAATATATTTTTGATTTCTTTTAAAAAGTGAAGTAAAAAAAAAAACATTTATTTTATATTTTATTTTTAAATCATGA